>NC_084761.1:10780454-11083863 GCF_028858725.1 Colius striatus
TACTACAGAGCTGTGGGGTTTTATTTTGTGACACAATGTGGAATTTCTCTCCTTAATATTTAGTTCTAGAAAAGGACTCATAAGCAACTACATCAAAAGCATACACAAACATACACAATACAGAGTATTGCAGCCTCAGAAAGTTTTGGTCTGAAGAGTTCTCTATTTTATAAACATCTCTGTGGAACATTTTGCTGATTTTTGTCATGTGTTTTGGAAAAAGTTAAATAATAATTCCTCCTTTTATATTACACCATGTCTAATGTTTTCATGGTTCATTAACTTTATATTGCATTTTTCTTCAGGTCACTTTTAAACTTCAGGTTTATATTTTTGTTCAGAACTCCTCTTGTCTATGGGACAAATCTCTTCTACTGAATTTACCTCTGCTTTCTGGAATATGTCAGCTTTTTCTTCTTTCTGATTAGCCTCTCAAAATAAAAGCATCAACCTGTCTCTCAGCCTGCTATCTGTAAAATGGGGATGCTGCTGCTAGCTCCCTGTGTAGCAGTAGTAGGAAAAGAAATACTGATTTTGAAGCACTGTGATGCTTCAACAATGAACATGCTAGAGATTCCATGTTTAGACATAGTAAAAGTCTTTTCAAACAGTTTATATTGTTTGCAATAGACAGGCCTCCAGCCATGAACTAAGCAATGAAGAAAGACAGTATTTAACAGCCACTTGTTAGTTGTCTGCCATCTATTCTTTTCCTCTAAATGAACAAGAAAAGTAACTAATTAATCAGTATAATATGCATGAAAATCTAGTTGTATTTTTGATGCTACAAAATTAATGTTCTAGAATACCATTTCAATATAGTTTTTTTGGTCTAGCTCTCTAAAGTGATTAAAATTCCAAAGAATCTCAGTATTAATCATATTGTTTCTTAACCTGAATTGCAAATAAATTTTTTCTGCTTAAAGATTTTCCTTCTTCAATGTAATTCTAGGTAACAGTGCATTTAAGGCACCTGATGAATTCAAAGTCTCCCTTCCTCTTCGCACAAATTACTTATATGGGAAGATCAAGAAGACTCTACCAGAGCTGTATGCTTTTACTGTATGCTTGTGGTTGAGATCAAGTGCTTCTCCTGGAATTGGCACTCCATTCTCATACGCTGTTCCTGGGCAGGCTAATGAAATTGTCCTCATAGAATGGGGGAATAATCCAATTGAACTGCTCATTAATGATAAGGTGAGAACTGACTGTCTCCTCTTTGTAGTCTACACGGTCACAGAATAAGGCCCAAGCCCTTGGTATCCTCTCTAATGCTTTAATTCTCTCTGAGAGAAGCCAGCTCTGGGCCTTTGGGATGGTGGTACCTACTCATCAGTTGTCCATCTGTTTGTTGTAAGCTCATGAGAGTACTCAAAACAAAGTTACATGGAACATATCTCTGGTGTTGAGACAAAACAGCTGAGGTATGTAGATATGCACACACTTAACACATTTTCCCTAAATTTACAAGCAGATCTTGTCCTCTTGTGTTTTTGCTTTGTGAAGCAAACTCTATTTGAAGCCATGCTATTGCAAAACTTGAGATTTATGCCAGTTGCAGTATTTTGATCTTTCTAATCCTAGAAGTTCAGGTATGTTAAAACTGATTTTACAGATGACAGAGAGCAAAAGGTGTGTGGTCATGGCTGGTTGTATTTAACCTGACCACTACGCATAAGACAAGTTTTCAGACTTTAAATACAAAAAAGCATCAATTGCCTCAGCACTTCATACCACTGATGAGTTTCTGACAAGCTTCAGAATGAGGCTTAAGGAAAACAAGACCTGTTGAAACTTGGCATTAAAGTACTTCCTTTCTCCTCACATTCAGTTAGGTTTCCTTGTAACTCGCTGCTCTCTGAGGGGTCAGGTGTTTACAGATCTACAACACAGCTCAGGTGTTTCAGCCACGTGTCTAGTCAAGGATTCTTAAGAGTCTTATTATGCTCCCAAATTAATACAGGTGAAAAACTCATTATTTTTAATCGTTTGTGGAAGAGAAGGAAACTTCAGGCTGCTTCAGGCAGTAACATTTTCTCTTCAATATTATGTCAGTACTATTAATGTTCTGTGAGCTTTTTCTTTCTCCCCCATCACAGCTGCTCTGTAGCCCACTGCCTTTGTCTCTTTGCCTTGATTTGAATAAGTTTTTAGATCAGAGTCCTAAAGAAGCATAAATCCTCCATATTTGGAGCCCTACGTAACACTTCCCACAAGTTTTTTGGGAAGCAGGCGGATCTGTTTGTCAGAGCTGTTACTGCAAATGGTGCAGGCAAACCCCAGGTTTTAAAAGCAACTTAATACGGGCACTGGATGGAAAGTTAGGACTCAGCACTGAGATTTAAACAGCGAATGCTGCAGATTAATATGCAGGATTGGTAGACTGATAGCAGTTTAGACTCTGTTTCTAGTGTCACTTGATTCTAGATGAAACAATGGCTCACGTCTGGACTAAAAAGCCTTTCTGCATTCCTGAATATGGAGAGTGGGGAGAAAGTAGCAAGTAGAAAGATGTGGACTAATTTCTGCCTCAGAAGTTTTTGCTCCTGAGGACAGAGTAACTACTGTCCCTTTTTAAATGTTGTGCTTGAACTGGTAGAGTTGGTTTGCAACGTGCTTTATTTGTTTTTTGTAGGTTGCCCAGCTCCCTCTCTTCATTAGTGATGGAAAATGGCATCATATCTGTATAACATGGACAACCAGAGATGGGATGTGGGAGGCTTTTCAGGATGGAGAGATGCTTGGTACTGGGGAGAATCTTGCTCCTTGGCACCCAATTAAACCAGGAGGTGTCTTGATCCTGGGTCAAGAACAGGTGAGTGAATGAGTGTGTTCGGGGATTTAAAAAACAGTATAAAATCCAAACTGTCCAAACAAACAGCAGCTGTGAGAAAATCTATCTTTGTTAATCTCTCGGTCCTGTTGTACACACTGTATCAGATTGAAACAAAGCAACAAATACTTAATGCAATCTCACACTGGTGTATCTTGTTTCATCTATTAAATACTCAGAATAGTCATATTGCTGTTATTCCTATTCCCAGTGCTAATGCTATGGTGTGGAACTTTGTCAGCAATCTGAATAATGCCTTACATTAAATCCTCTGAGCTAGTCTGCTGGTAAATAGCAATGTGGCCACTGCAGCTACAGAAAGGGGCAGAACTGGCCATCACTGTTGTATAAGCAGTCAAAAAGGACATTGCTGAAAGCAAACTGAGTATAATTGCTTTGATTTGGTTTAAATTTGTTTTTAATTGAAGGCAAGTTAACTATCCCTCTTAGCAGTTTTCTGGGTTTCCCCTTTCCTTTCCTCTTCATCCCAATAACAGTAGTATTGTGAGTCCTTGAGCCTCAGAATAGACCAAGGAAAGTGTGTGTATGGGGGTGAGGAGACCCACAACTATGAGCACTGGACTGCTTGTGGGTATATCAGGATCTTTTATAATTTAACCTGCTATGGAGAACTTCTTTCAGACTGAATTCTGCAGCTTTTCAGGTATGTAAAGCTTTTTTAGTGGAGTCTATCACTCATTCAGAATTTGATGTCTACTGTAAAGATAAATCTGAAGTCAACTCTAAATCAGACATTTGGTTTCTCATTAAAAATGGAGATAGATAAATAACTCTCCTAATGCAAATGGTAGTAAAGTTGGAATATTAGTAGTGCTAACAGAAGGCATTCATGAGGTTGAGTATAAGTTATTTTACTTAGATCCAACAATCACATCTTATAGGCTCTGCAGACAGTTGGTCAAGGGCTGCAGTTACAGTTTAATCTGTAGCCATAAAGCTTCTAGGGTAATCTTACCCATCTATCTTTGCAGCTCTTGCTGAACTTGTCCTTTGCCAAACTTGCAAAATGGCTCCTAGGTTAGTGTCAATATTTAAAGCTGCCTTTGTGGTCTGCTGCTTAGTGGCAGGGTTAGTTATATACAGCCTTTGTATGATGGTATACAGTCACTGCTGTTTGCTTTGAATTGTTTTGACATGTTTCAGATTGGTGCTTTTAATTGTTCTGTAGAACCATTTTGTTCAAAGTAGCCCTTCTAGAAGCTTGAAGCTGTTTGTGACTTAGCTTTGTAGCTCCCTCTAGCACTGTGGCTGGAGGGGAGGGTGTTTAGGTTTGAAGCAAATGCTGAAATAACCTTCTCATCTAACTCTTTATGTGCCTAAAGGACACAGTAGGAGGAAGATTTGATGCCACTCAAGCCTTCGTTGGGGAGATGAGCCAGTTCAGTATATGGGACAGGGTCTTAAAAGCTGAAGACATCATGAATATTGCTAACTGCTCTACCAACATGCCCGGCAACATCATACCCTGGGTTGATAACAACGTCGATGTGTTTGGAGGTGCTACTAAATGGCCTGTGGAGACGTGTGAAGAGCGTCTGCTAGATTTATAGCTGCAATTCTTTCCCATTCAAGTGCCCCCTCTAGTAGGACAATCTTCTGTACAATCTAAAGCACTTATTTTTCTCTCTGCCCTTTCCCAATCTTAGCTCCTCAAAAGAATAAAAGAATTGAGTGAACCGCCTCAGTGCAAAGATAGCTGCTAGTTTGGGGCATTGAGCCTGACAATGAAAGAAGCATTTCTTGGCTAGAGCAGCCCTTGCTTTATGGCCTCATCCAAAAATATGCTTTGGCCTTTCAGTTAGACCTGAGTTTAGTACATCAGTTCTGGCAGGAAGGGGAACAGCTGTGCACATGTTAACTGTAGTACTGATGATAATGTGCATTGCTGACCGAGCGCTAAGATTAACGGCCTGAATGTGAGTCCTTCCTTCCAGTCTATCCTTTCCCCTTTAAACTGAAGCCATTCTTTTTTTAGCCCTTTTTAAAGGAATCACTTAATCCTTACACCACAGTGGTCATGGTGCAATTATGGGTAGAGGAGAGCAGCCACTGTCTGAGTGCAAGGGTCTTGCTTTTTTTCATTTGCAGATTAGAAATCCTTATTTTATGATAAGGAGCTGATGCATTTGAGACATGCTATTCTAGTTCAATTTGAAGAAAGGGCTGTGTGATCAGCACAGCTCCATTGAAACGGAGATGCTTCAGGAAAAGTTTATCCCAGAGCTTCTCTTTCACTAGCCAGGATCCCGGCCTCAACGGGTGGATGAAAGATTGTATTTGTATTTTCTGTAAGCGGAATGTACTGAATTCCTAGTGACCTGGCTTGTAAACTTTTCTCTATTCTTTCTCTTGCTCTAGTCAATGTCTTTATTTTTTTAAATATACAAGCTGTGATTAAGTGAGTTTCCATTTTGTTTTGCTTTTGAAAGGCCTTTTTATGAGCAAGTGCCAAAGTTCAGTTTCTGCTTGCTGAGAATTGCTCTATATTTTTCCAGCATAAGTCTTCTGCACTGTTTTCTATGTTATTATATTGGTCCTCTGTAAGATGAAGATGTGCTGTTTTTTCAATTATTGTCAATTATTGTCTCTCTGTAAGCACTGGGCTGACTACTATATTTTTTTAATCATTTTCTCTCAATATTTTGCAAACAATGTTGCTGTTTCCTTGGCATTGATGTGACTACTTGATTTGTGGCTCGCAGATAGCAAATGCACTGTACTGGGAAAGAGTTAATACTTTTGTTATTTAAAAGAAAAAGGATTTAAAGGGAAGGGGGAATTTATAAAGCTAAATATCATATTTTATTTTTCATATGTTTGAATTGTAAGAATAATATGGTGACAGTCCCATTTGTAGGATAAAGTTACATATTTCCATTAATATGTAGTATGCTGTTCTTAAAAGAAAATTCTTATAATGAACTTTTAATTAAAATGCATTGTAAAATGAGTCTTTTAATTCTTTTTTAGTCACACAAGACACTAGATGTTCTCTTTCATAGTGTTATGAGTACTGACAGTATGTACTGTCCCTCTCCACTGAGAGAGGTACAGTCCTGTACCAAGTCATCTTTGTTCCCTAAATGTCTTAAATCACAATCTTCAACCAAATTGGGCTTAGGTGTGTGTGCAACCTTAACTGGGAGCAGGGTCTCAATGTTTGGTTGTGGTGGTGTGACTGGAGCTCAGACTGAGACTTACCTTCTCCTACTGTGATCTCTATGATCACAAATCTCTGGCGTGGGCTGGGATAGAGCAGTTCCTTGAAAGGGGGATGAAAAACACATCCTATGTCGATGCTTTCACAGGTGTGAGAAAGTGAAAGCACTCTTCTAGTGGACAGTACTGGTTGTAGGCAACTTAAGTGTCCCAAACCAGTGTGAAAAGAACCATTTAAAAAAGAGATGACTTGCTGAAAAGGGAGAGCACAGGCACTACACCTGTGCAAGATGTAAAGTGCAATGTCCGGGGTGGGTCTGGCAGTAGACCCACCGCTCTGCTTGGTAAACTAACACGTTGCTAGTGTTCTGTGTAACAGAACAACCAGCTGGGGCAGAAGTCTTTATCCAGCTCTGACATCCTCTACCCACAGTGAGCTTGAGGTTTCTATGAAACATTGCACATTCTCATTCCATTTAGCCTTAGAACAGACACATACACCACCACCCCCAACCCACAACATTGCTTGCCCTGCACTAAGCAAAAATGAATCCCAGAACCACCACAACCCCCTCAACATCCAAAGAATCTGTTACCTAAGATCAGAGAGAGTGCAAATTTCTCATCTCGTGGCCTGTGGACCAGCAGAGGCAGCAGGCCCCCAGTCTATTCTTTCTTTATCAGCTTGTTTAAAAACAGATGGAAGTGAAGCCTAGAGGTAGCTGTGCTGAGATCTGTGTGTATTTCACTCTGTTCTTGAAAAGTGAATAGTGACATTGTCTTGGACACTTGCCTGTGTGGCTAGGATCCTGCATGGGCACATAGTGTTTTAAATGCTAATTCCTTGTTTGGATGTGTTCATTGATTGAGGGTTGCAAAAGGTCTTTACACTCCAATTGGCCATGTTGATCTTTAGAGAGTTATTTAAGCACACTCTCAAGCTCAGCTCTGTCTTTAACATTGATTTGAACAACAAATACCTGAGTGAGAGGCCCCACCTGTGTGGGTAGGTGTTTGTGAGTCACAGCTGTCATTGCTTTGCATTATGCACACGGGGAACACCTGGTCTGGGGCTGCCCAAATGTCTGGCTGCTCGCTTCCTCGGGTTCTGCTCAGCCTGAAGGAGGAAAGGAGGAGTGTAACAGACCTTTCCTTTAGTAGGGAAAATCAATCCTGAAAGTTGCCTTTCTTCTGAGGTATGTCAGGGTGCTAAATTCAAAGAGTGTTTGGGGATATTGCAGCATGACCTGGCAGTGGGATAGAACTTTTTTTGTTAAAAAACTTATTTCTCTGGTTGGTTTAGGTTTGTTTGGTTTTTACTGGTTACATAACCAAGATGGTAGGGATTTGGGGGAGGGTTTGGCCTTTTTTTTAAACACAGATCCTTTAGTAAAAGCCAAAGCTAAGGAGGATGTATTCCACTGAAAACTGGTTGGTTTGGGTTTTTTTAATCTCCTATATATATTCTTCTTTCTTTTTTTGCAGTAGTACCTTTTTATTAGAAGGAAAATTGTGTAGAGATTTTTGTACCTTTATGTTGTGATGAAAAACTATGGCTGTTATTCTGCTACTCCACATTCTAGGAGTCACATGTTTTATGTGCATATATAAGCAGATGGCAAAACAGGAGTAAATATTACCATATTCCAGCATCTATACTGTTTATGGAGCGTGGAAGTGACAAGACAACCTTCAGTTCCCAAACTGCTCTGAATACACAGAAGTAATAACTTATGGAAAGCTGACTGACAGCTACAGCACTTGGAATGTGCAGCTATACAGATTTCTAGAAAATTTGCTTGTGTTTAAATCCACAGAGCTAGGACTCCAAAGAGGGGTATGAGTAACCCTAACAAGTCAGCCTTTTCAGAGTTATCAACTGGGTAGGTGTCCAGGTGAGTTTTTGGGTGTTAATGCTGTTCAGTCAGTCTGTGTATTGCACTGTCTCTTTGAATATAGTTGATGCATTTAATGGCTGTTGAGCAGCAAAGGACCTAGCATGTGGTATGTTTAAATCCAGATTGTAGAAAACATAAATCATATAGTACATTTAATATTTGCTTGAAGGATTTAGCCACACACTTGCTGTCTAGCTAGAGCTGAACATTTCTGAGGCGATGAGGATCCTGTTGCGAACAGGAGGATGACCCCCTCTTGTAGGTGACTTTCTACTTGCTCATTAAAATGTTAATTTAGGTCTCAGAAATGCAAGGAATACCACATAAATTCTTGTCAGTAAAGCACTCTCATTTTTTACATACACTTTTCCCCAGTGTTGGATTATGTGAGACTGGCAGAAAGAAGCCGATTCTGTTTTTCTCCAGAGATTTGCCTTTCTTAAAGGCAAGATGCAGGCCAGTAGTAAAGCTGATGTCTAATATATTTAAACTTGTGTTTTCTCAATCAGGATAACTGTTGTTTTAAATGAATGTTTGTATAACTACAGAATTTCTTGTTTGCTGATGTCACTTGTCCCTATGTATAAGGATTCTCCATGTGATTTCAGTTATTCAAGTTGGGAGTGAAAATCAGCCTTCTGGTGCATCAGCCTTGGGGGAACTTGCTAAGAGTTCAAATACAGGATAAAATGGCCTGGTTGAAGCTTTTACCACAGATGATGTTCCTTTCATGCTGCTGTAGGAATCTGAGGCTAGGGACAGCAAGAATCTCACTGAAATACAGATTTGCTGATGGAGGGAGTCAGTTACCATCAAACTCGCTGCAAAATGTCTCTTTTCTTAGTCTTTTTCTTTTCACAAAGAAAAAAATGGACCTTGATAATGCTCATAGTTTAGCTGTGATGCTTAAATAATACATGAGTGTTACAGAGCTAAAAATCTTCTGGAAAGAATTGAATTAATTGCACCCCTGGCTATAGCTGTTTCGAAGAGGCTGCACTTAGAAAAGTATAAATTTGCACAAGCAGTTCAAAGGTCTGTTTCTTTCTCTACAGGAGGGCTGGGTTGATATTTGGGTAAAGCTTCAAATACAGAAGCTCCCTGATGGCTTGATGCTACTGGAAGAAATAATTTGATTTATTAGAGGTTTTGGCATTTCACCTGAGGTGGCTCCCAGGAAGGACATGGATGTCTAAGCAGTTCAGCTTCTGGCAGTGCTGTTCCCAGGTGCTCCTGCCACATGAAGGACACAGCACAGCCTTCTTTGTGGTACCCACTTGTTTCCTCCCTACCAGTCAGCATGTACTGAGTCATGTGGAACAGAGCTTACCTTGAAAAAGGTGGTCTTGAGCCTCTGTGGCACAGTGTGTGCTTTTCTTTTGTGCTAAGAGATGTTTGCAAGAGGTTTGCCCTGGTTTTTAGATGATTAAAGCTGTGGTTTAATGTTCCCACTAGCAGTTCTGGAGTGCTTATAAAGAGTAAGTATTCAGAAAGGTAACTGAAGGGCTGTTTCTTAAGAGGGTTTAGGTGGTTTTTAAGGTACTAGGTGCTCTTTTACTTTGTATCATTCAAAACATTCAAAATCAACTTCTGGATAACTTGAAATCCTTACGTTAGTGCAACAGAGATTGATCACCTTGGCTTATCTCCACAACAAAAGATAGATCTACCAGACCCTTTACAGGACCAAAGGAAACCTATTTAAAGAGTAACCTCATGTGTTAAAAAAAAGCATGTTAAAACCTTCTGAGTAACAACAGTAGCTTTAACAGGTGATTTATGACTCTCTTTTCGTTATATTTAGTGTTCAGTGCTGATTTGCAGGGGCAAGCGTGCCATGCAGCTGTGTTGTGGTCCTGGACGTGGATTTTCTTCCCATTTCAGAGGGCACAGAGCAGGCAGTTGCTTTCTCTGGTGCAGAACTGAGAAGAGGTTATCCTGTGTAGCTGCCTTCAATCTCTGCAACTGCAGAAGGGTCTGGGAGAAACAATTTGCACTGACTCTTAATTTTGTATGTGATTTCCGTGCAGGAGATATTTATGTCTGACAAAACAGGACAGACTTAGATTTGCTTTCCAGGGATGGTGTAGCTCACAGGAAAGTGCTGTGTTTTAGACAAGATTTTATCTTTTTTTTTTCTTTCCTGCTTTCTTTATGGTGAATTATAAATGGTTGATGAACATCTATAATAAAATACACACGTGCATCGGCAAATCATCCCTTTTTTTTTCCATTAAAGCAAGCTGTTACTTACTGTGTAGAGTAGGTATCCCCCTAAGAGATGAAATTATTTATGGCCTTGCAATAATTAGTCTTTTCAGAGCTTCTAGGGTCTTGGAGATACTTCCAGCTCCAGGAATAATTGCAGTAGGTAAATACCTCTCTGCATCAAGTATATTTTAATGTAACTGGAAAACAACTCAATATGTTCTTTCAGTGTGTTGGGGCACCTACGAAGCTTTTGCAAGGGAGTGATTAGAACTTGCTAGTTGGATGGCCACAGATACCCAGACAACTCAAGGGCCTTCCAAAGCTGGTTTGATCGCCAGTTTTACTTGTATATATGTCTGTGCTGTCATCTTAGTTTTGAGGCTGTGCAAGCACTCTCGTGCACCCATAGTGACACTTATTTCTCTCTCGGTAAACAGCAGCTCTGGCTCTGCTCTCACGTTCATCAGCAGCTTCGGCACCTTTTCTAGTGGCTGTTCTGCTTTTTACTGAGATCTACATTTCTTGCCTTCTACATTTTGAATTTTTGTCTGTCTTCACGAGTATTTGGCATTGTTCAAATACGCTGCTATGGTTACTCAGGCACCACTGACTGCACGGGTCAGCTTGGAAGAGCTTTAAACAAAGTATTTGGGACAGAATGCAGCTCTAGCTTGTTAATTCAAGACCTGACACATCAGTTTGAACAAATTACATGGAGGAGAATGTCTTTCTTTTTTTTCCCCATGCTTGGGATTTGGAAAAAAACCACAAGAAAAATATTACTTTGACGTGAGTCCAAGCAATGACAGTGGCTCCTGCTGAAAATAGAAACCAGTCTATTTGTTCTGGGAATTGCCTGAAGGCCGACGGGGCTTGGTGAGTGCAAGTGGAAGCAGGATGTACAAAGCAGAGCAACCTATTGAAGAGTACAGGCTTCCTCAGCTGCGTCACTGCAAAGCCAGCACAGCTCTGTCGATGTGAGCGGGGCTGACTGCAGGTCCCTACCACAGCATCACACACGGGCAAACATTCAAGGGCCAAATCTTACATCCCTTGGGAAGCAGAAGAGGCTCATACAGGATTCCTAGACCTCAGGTTGACGTCTGATGGTTCAGTGGTTAAAGTGTTTGTTCTTGCTTCTGGGGGCTGGGGTTTTTGGAGTGTTAGTGAAATCTATTCTATAGTGCACCATGGTCAGAGTTTGGGAAAGGATCACTGTAAATTGACTTTACAGATGTGTGTAGTGGTGCCTGTACTGGGCCATACCCTTCAGTGCGTTTCTGATTACTTTACCCTGGAGAAATGAATGTAACTGAGTTTTCTCTTCTGATTACACTGAAGGCAAAATTTCCATGGAGTTGAATGGGAGAACAAGTAACTGTTTGAGACAAGTCTAAGCCTGCTGGTAAAAAAATGAAACAAAAAAATCTGATGTGGCTTTACAGTTATTTCTGAAAACTGAAGTGAGTTACCCTGAATCACTGGAGTCGGTTATGTCTTTATTTTTTTATTTCCACTCAGTAATTTTGAGGACACAGTGAGAAGACAAGTCTTTAGAGATAGATTGTATGTGTTACAGGGCTGATTCTACTAGCATTTGCTGAGCACAATAAATATAATTGCTAAATGAGCAGGAAGATGCTCCAGTCCCTTGATCATCTTGGTGGCCCTGTTCTGAACCCTCTCCAGAATTTCTCTATCACTCTTGAGCTGGGGAGCCCAGAACTGGAGACAGGACTCCAGATGAGGCCTCACCAGGGCAGAGTAGAGAAGGAGCAGAACCTCTCTTAACCTTCTGACCACACTCTTCTTGATGCATCCCAGGATGCCATTGGCCTTCTTGCCCATGAGGGCACGTTGCTGGCTCATGTTCAGTTTATTATTAACCAGGACTCCCAGGCCTCTCTCTGCAGAGCTGCTCTCCAGCACGTTAATCCCCAGCCTGTACTGGTGCATGGGGTCATTCTTCCTGAGATGCAGGACTCTGCACTTGTCCTTGTTGAACCTCATGAAGTTCCTCTCTGCCCAACTCTCAAGCCAGTCAAGATCTCACTGAATGGCAGCACAGCCTTATGGTAAATCAGCCAGTCCTCCCAGTTTGGTGTCCTCAGTAAACTTGCTGTGAGTACCTTCTGTCCCCTCATCCAGGTCATTGATGAAGATGCTGATTGTGCTTCCTTCTTTGATTGTTTCTGTAGGAAACTAGATGATACATGGCATTTGCTTGGTAAATCTTGGGGCAACCTTTTTGGTGAGTGATGTGTACTGGGAGTTTCTTTTTCTCCCCCTCCCCCCCCAATCCTTGTAGCTGAGATGGGGCACTAAAAATAATCTACCTTAATTTTGGTAAGTAATAGCAGAATCATACTAACATCCCCTGGATTGGGTTGTGATTTTCCCTCCAGTGCTTGAATTCAAAGGCTGGTCATTCATATACTTGTATTTCAGTTGAAGGATGCAAACTTCAGTGGCATTCATTGAGCTAAGAAGTCACGGTTCTCTTTATGTTGTTATTTTTCCCCATTCACTGTAGCAGAATTCTTGAGTTGAAGGGGGACAGGGAAGAGGAAGAAACAGCATAAACCACTTGAAGGGAGAAGTGGAAGAAAACTGTGACCATCACAATATGTTTGGTAGAGGGAAATTTGTCTATGAATTCATCAATAGGAGTTGGAAATAATGTCTGTTGTGATCATTGTAGATAGAGAAAATACTGTCTTCCCCTCAGACTTCACCTGAAAATCAAGTTTGTATTTTAGAAGGCTGGGCTGTATCAGCTGATTTCAGACATGTTCATTTACATCCTACTGTCCTATGGGGAGTGTGTGTATCAAATCTGTTTTCATTACTGCAAATGCAATAATTTCTTTTTCCAGATACAGACAGGAGTGCTTTAGAGCACTCTGAATTAAATGCCAAGGTGAAAATGGGTTGCTGTAGAAACACCCATGCCAGACTTGCAAATGGTTCTTGTGCTCTTTTGGGGCTGTTAGCAATAAAGATTCTTCAGTTTCTTTGTTTTTTTTCTCTTGGTGCTGCTGAGAAATGATCCTTCAACACTGAAAACTAACAGAAAATATTACGGTTCAGAAAAGGAACTGACTGTATGATAAACTGATCAGGAATGTGCTAAAGCTTAGGATGCATCCAGCAGCTTTAGTGGACTTTGGATAGAATGCCCCTATTCACTGGAGTGAGCATATTGCACCTCTTTTTTTTTTTTTGTTAATTTCCAATAAGGGCTTTTTGATGGAGGGGAGAAAACTTCCAGAAAACTTCTACAGCACTCTTCTCCTTTCCATCTTAAGCGTAAAAGGTTGTTGGTGACAATTGTATATAAATTGTGTGTCTTGAAGAGCTGACAGACATCACCTGATTCTGAAACATTGCTATGGCACTTCCTCAGCATCCCTTTGATACCTCTGCATCTCTTGTATCAGCAGTGCTGTTACAATACTGCATTGCACAAATCTAGTTACACGAGCTTTTTGTTATTTGACTGTATTTTCAGCAGCATTTCAGACATTATTAAAACACTTCTGCATGCTTCTTGGCTTTGAAAAATACAAATTCAAAACAAAAGCCCACAAATCCTTGTTTAACCAAATTATACCTCATAGCCTACATGGATATTATATAACAAGGAAGGTGAATTCTAAACAGGATTTTGAATATCGAGCTGGAGCAGAAAATTGAGACTGGTGGGAAATTTTTAGAGGGTCTTACTTTCTTCCTAGAAAAAAAATCACTGTAATATGTTGCATTATCAGTGCCTAAGTGACAACTGCAAGTTGATTTAATTAAGAGCTATGCTAAGGCATATTGTATTTGCTAATGCATAGTTTATCCCTAAAGACACAAATGTTCCTGGCTCACTGAAGCCATGTTGGTCTCACTGACTGAAAGTTGCCTGTTGACAGTCTTGTCAGCTGAAAGCATTAGAAGAGAATGTAATTATGTTCTGGGCCTTGCCCCAGATGGGAATTGCTGTAATATTTCAAACCTCAAAAAGGTTGGAACTGTAAAGGAACAACAAGACCACAGTAAGATTTATTAGTACTGCTTTCATCTTGGCTTTGGGCCATCCTTTGTCTGCACCGTTCCTGTTGATGTCCCATCTGGATTTCTGTAGAAATTGATGGTAGGGTAAAGCTCTCTGATCTATCAGTCCTCATTTGCATCAGTTTCTCTTCGAATGTGCTATGAAGGGCTGGAAGTGCCACTTGTTAAACTCTAATTAGCAGGCAAGCAGAGGAGAATGCAAGGTCAATTTAGCACTTGTGGAACTGAAATTGTTTTCTGAATGGGAAAAGTGGGGGAAAGAAATCAAAGCCCACACCTCTGAGTTCATGTGTGTTTCTGAAACAGCCTCTTAAAAGATAAAAAAATTCTTGAATAGAGCCATTAAGCTCCAGTTTGCTCTGTATTTTGCTACCATAATTGTTGTAAAGGTCATACTTTAATGCATATAATTTGGGTTTGATGTCTGTCTTCCTCCAAAACACATAGAGAATGGGAAAAAGGAATTTTAATTGTGACCATTGATTGCTTCCATTAGATCAAGTGGCTGAGGTATCCAAATCTCAGTGTAATGTCTCCCTTGGATTAGTCTGTGCAAAGGTTTTGTGCCTCCTGAAAGGTTTTGTTACTCCAACATGTCCTACTGGTACAAAAATCACCATAGTAGTACCAGTTTCTGGCTTTTCCTTCTCTCCCTGTTTAAAGTAGTTGTGTCATTATAGTCTTTAACTAGGACGAAGATAGGTGCAGACTAACAATAGAAAGGAGGTAGTCAGTAAGAGTCCTTGAGCAGGATGAGCTCAAGACATGGGGATTCAGTGCACCTTGAAACTGAGATTTTTTTTTGGTACAGCTCACAAAGTAAGTTTGAAACAGAAAAGCCGTGTGTTTGGGGCATCCTCTGGAGAGCTGTGTCCAGTGAGTGTGCTGGCTGCTTTGGTCACTTGCCCTTTAGAAGGTGCCTCTTCTCTGCACTCTGACTACTGACAAGACAAACAGGCTCATAAAATTGAAGTGAGCTCTTGCTAGCTTTAATCAGATACTCCACCAAAAAACCTGTCATTCAGATGGTGTACTGCACTGATCAGCTTCAAGCTGAATTGGTTTACATTATTGCCCATTATTTTTGGACTTGCAGAGACTATTTACGTGTATCCTGGGTCACTGATGCAAACAGACTATTATTATAGATCTGAATGAACACTGAGATACAATCATCATCAGTCCTGCTCTCCTTGTGCATACTAATTTATTCTCTAGATGAAGTCATAGTGAGTGAAGGCTCATTCTCCAGTAAAGGTGATTGAATGCAACTGTGGCTGGTTGATTAAACTGAACAAAGAGAAATACTCATGTGTCACTCGGCACACTCTGCTACATGAAACAAGGGGATTAGATGTGGTGAATTTCTAGTAACGAAAGCAGGCAATCGGGTTCATCATAAAATCAGCTTAAAAGAGCTTTCTAGATTCCAGAGAGAACTAAAATAACTTGACCTACCTTGGTCCTGTAATCTTTAAATGCTGCTTAACATCTGCTCATCAGCACTCAGCAAAAATATTTATTATGAAATTTTTAATAGCAGACACTGTATTCTGCTGAAATTAATAATGCAGAAGGTTGTGCTGTGGAGGAAAAAATGTCATTACACAAGGGTTAAAAATGAAACAGAGATATTTGACTTCAGTTAAAAAAAGATTTAGAAGAATGTTGCAGCTACAAAGATCTTACTGAGGTCACCAGCCTAGTCCAAGTGTGGCCCATGGGCCTGGGGCTTGAAGCATCCTTTCAGTCCCCTGCAGATAGTTATCATTGGAAGCAGTTCTTCTTTAGCCATCTAATAGTCATTTTAGAAACTCTCCTTAATGGATGGGGAAAAAAAAGATGTGCTGAAGATTCCCATAAGATTTGAACTGTTATTGGAAATGTCTTTCTGTTCCCAGGAGGGGGAATTCTGAGTGTGTTCTTAACTTTGGTGATACAGGAAATGTCTAATGTTAGGCGGACTGGATTTGGGCCTTTATAGGTAGAGGAGGGAGTTTGAAAGGCCACGTTCCTTATTTCATACTGTCTACTTCTGAAAACTGTAGCACAGGAATATAAGAACTTATTCCCAACAGTTAACAAAGAAAACTAAATTGCAATTCTCAGCTTGAAACATCTTCCAGGTAACAAGCTCTGTAGGGCCTCACAAGTCCCAGTTATTTCTCTACTGAGCCTGTTATCTCTGCTCTATAAAACAGATTCCCTAAAAAGTGGTCTGAAGGTGTCAGCAGGCACCGAATCCACATTTCCCTTTGCAGTATGTGCCAGTCAATTCTCTCAGGGTTAAGACAGTGTACCTTTTCCTCTTAATTTGATTTTTGTCTGGCTTCAGGTTTTACTCATTGGTCCTTGTCATGAATATCTCATAAGCACCTTCCTTCCTTGCAAGTCAATGATATTAGATGATATTGATATTAGTCATTGACATTAGATGATACTGGGTAGCTTTGCCACTGAGAATGCCTAACAGATTGCTTGTTCTTTATGTTGTCCAAATCCTTCATTCTCTGCTTTCTAGGTTGCAGTTTCTCCTACTGACTGCTTGCTGTTCCTAGACATATAGCTTTGTGTCTTGGCTGGCTCTGTTGAAGCATATTTTGTTGGAAAGAGACCAATATATTAAGCCAAAAAGGCCACTCTCTTGGCCTCTTTCCATTGTTATTTACTACTGTGTTGTCCTTTGTGTCGTCTGTAAGTTCACTGCTAGCAGAATATATATTTATTTCAACGTCGTAATTGACAGGGGTGAGTATGCAAGGCCTGGTATGAATCCATGTGGAACACATGGTTGTTTGCTGGTTCTTCTTTGTAGGCATCTACTTTTGGAGATCTGTCAGTTCTCTCACTCTTAAGTCATTTAACATGGACTTTAATTGAAACTACAAAGTGGTACAATAAATATCTTAAAATTGAAATCCCAGTAGTCTTCAGCTGCCTAATTTGTGTCTTTCCTCTCAGTGGTTCCCCTAGAGTTAATCAATACTTTTTCACTTTTACTTCCCTCTTTCATTTTCCCCCCCTTTTATTTAGGGGTTGAATCTCTTGGATTGTTCGATAGAGCATATACTGTTTCCCTAGAAATAGGTAGTTCTTGACATTAACATTCTATTGACACTTCTGCAGCAAGCTCAGACTTTAGCATTGAATTCTTCTCTAACGTGTCTCTGAACTTTTCTATCCATCTTTTCAACTCTTGTGATGTACACGTGAACTTTGTCTTCTGTGGTAGTTGAAATAGGACTACATTGTATACCTAATAACCCCAGCCCTAATCAGCTTCTCCTTAACAGTAGAACCAGACTGGATACTAGCATTTTGTTGGGGTAAATGCATAATTTCCAAGGTATGGTGTTTTTTGTTGTTGGGTTTTTCTGGCTCTGTGTAGTTTTGTGGGTTTTTTTCTTTCTCCATGAATTACAGCAGTATGATAGAGAAAAGAAAGTCAAACAAGTCCAGTGTAGGATCTGTTTATTTATTTATTTATTTCCCTTGAAGAAGCAGCCTGGATTTTCACTTTGCAAACCAATGCAAGCTCTATGCAGGGAGATTATTCTGCAGAGTATCTCCACTGAGGAGGACAACTTGTGCCTTTTCTGTTGCATTTCCTACCCTCACAGTGTGTACTACCCGGTCGTTGTCCCTTACTCCAGAGGCAGTTGTGTTCAAGTGCTGTTGTATGGTTTTATTTAAAAAACAACAATTCAGAGCTCAATAAAGTATCTTGATAAACATGGATATGTTTCTTACATATGCATTCATTTGTTAATTGTCAGATTTTCAACAAATCTCGTTTATGGGACTGGCCTGTGCTGGTGTAAATCACAGAGGACTCTGCTGTCCAAAGAAAGGCCCTCTCTCACCCTTAGTGCAGAAGCAGTTCTTGCATCCTTCCTCCTTGCCAGACTTCTCTCCATAGCTGCATCCAACCAGGACTAGCCACCCATCTTGAGGAAGACAGAAGCCCATTCAGCTAGAGAGGTGCTGCTGTACTGGGTGAAAGTTACTGTCTGTCTCTTGGCCCACCCCCAAGCATATGCACACCTGGGTTTTACAAGAAAATACTTGACAAATTTATTTCAACAGTTGTGGTATCTTCATTTATATGCTCAGAGAAGTACTATTTTGTCCCCTTATCTTCCTTGTTAAAAGTGAATGTTTCTTTCTTTGCTTTATCTCTGTGCACAGCATGTCTTGTTGTTACGTTTAAGTTGCTATAAACCCTAAATCAATAACCCCATTAAGAAGAGAAAAGGTGTCTCGTAGCAATAAGTACAATTGCAAAGTTAATCAGATCATCTTTATTCGAGTTGTAGACTCTCTTTTCCAAAGATGTTCTAGCTCTACAAAATCAATATGGGCACAATGAAGTAGGTTCATTTTCTGGGTATCAGTGGTACAAGGGTGGGGGCTGGATGCTTGGAGGGAATCAAGGGATTTTTCTGTCTGTGAACACTGTAGCTGTGAAAAAGGAATGCCTCCTGCTATGGAGTCAAATAACAGAAAGTAGTGTATATTTTGCACACTCAAATATCTAGGAGAGGTATAGATCCAAGAATTTCTCCCTTCTTGTTCCGTCCTCATGAACTTCACAAACAAAATATGTCTAAAATAACACTGCATTTTAAATACAGGATTTTGGGTTGACAGCTGCTTGTTTTGCATTGTAAAACCCACCTGATTTTACACACAAATTCTTTAGAAGAGATGGGTGATACTTTTCTTATGTCCTTTCTCCATCATCATTTCTAAATATGTCCCTTAGTATCACTCTCTGAGCTAATTTTATGCTACACAGCTATAAAGACTTCAGTGGAGTTCACCTGGCAAGACTGGGGAGACTACAATGAGATTTAAGCTTTCCTAAACCAGGTTTTGCACAACTTCCTTCAAGTACAGCCAAACCCTGCTCTCCACAACCACTCCCCTGTAAATAGCTATGGAAGACAATAAAATTAAAGCTACAAAAAGGTCTCCTTGTTATTTCATCCTTACTAAATATGATCTCTGCTGTGCTGAAGAATAACTGGTGTCCAGCACTGCTGTCTTGATTGTTACTCAATTATCCCTTTAAGCTGAACCAAGATTAGTGTTTTAGTGTTCTCTTTGCAGTTTACATTAAGCAATAGATCATGTAACTGTGCCTTAAATATTTAGTATGCTTGTGTTTGCTAATGTAGATTAGGGTTTTTTTTTTTTAGGCAAAATAATGTTTCACATTGACACCTGGGCTAATAATAAAGAGCAGCTGGCTGAAAATGTATTTCAGCATGGCTCAGTGCTGCCCATCCTGTTTGAAAATCATGTAGCTGTGGCACAGGCTCAAATTGTGAGAGCTGAGAGCCTGATCAGAGCCAGTGAGCCATTGCACACATGTAGAGTGCTGCAGAGTGAGTGGGGCTCAGTGGATCCTCATATGGAAGAAGATGAGCAAAGTTTTTCAAGAGCAGGATAGAGCCGCTGTTGTCATGTTTTTGGTAGCTGAGCACCTGTCAGATCTGGCTTGTTAGCAGCTCCTGTTCCTGCAGAGCTGACCCATGTTATGTCTTCTCAGCTAGGTAGCTGAACAGCCTTTATTTGTGCAGTGGGAAACTCAGTCTTCCCTGCAGTGAGAACTAAGCTTCCTTCTAGTTGATTTAGGTCCTAAAATTGCTTCTTGATTTCATCAAGACTTGATTTGAGTGCTTCATTTACATGATTCTGAAAACCCATATTGTTCTTGTCTATCAGATTGTTTTTTGAAATACAATTAATTTCCTGATGAAAATTTGGAGTTTGATAATATTCAGGAAGATGTTCTCATGTTTTTCTCACCATATGTTCTTTCTGGATTTGATGCTTTGCTTGAACATCCCCAGACCTAATTTTCTTGATCTTGAAGAGCTCTTCTTAGTAGCAGTTTTGACTTTCAACCATATTATTGTTTACAGTTTTATAAATTGTTATTTTCAATTTACCTACAACCTGCTCATAAGGTTTCTATTGAATATATTACAGTAAAAATTCCAAATAACTGTCTCTTTACTTTCCCAAAACAGAATCTGAAAAGAAATGCTACAAAAAGTGACACACAGTTTATAAATATTACCATATAATAACTAAATATGATATTTTATGTACTATAAAATCTATACATACATTGTATATGAGTGTATGTGTGTATATATATATACACACACAAGTACTTTTACTATCCCTTTGACACTTGCAGCTGATCAAACTTGACTTTTGTCAAAGAAAGTACAAAGTTCCTGAAGTTCTACTAAATAGTTGAAATACTGCCATGATTAAAATGAACTTTCTGAAGCTGTAAACAGATATTGAGAATATATTAAGGCTTGAGAGTACACAAATAAAGTTTGCATCTCCCAGGTTCCAGTAAGGTTAAATTGTAATGACTTAACTCTATTATTGCATAAAATTAACATAGGTTTTTCAAAATACTAAAGTTCCACCCCAGCCCAAGAGAGGATGGATATATTTAGATAATAATATAGGCAGGATAGAAAATGGAAGATGAGCCAGGTTGTAAATCCACACACATATATGAAATGGTTTGTACACACAAGAAGTATGCACATGCTTCCCTACATGTGTGGGAAGAGGCAGAGACTGAAACCAAGATTCACTACTTCTGGTAGTGCAAACCCTAGAGCTATGGCTAAACTTCACAGGAATGTTTCCAAGTAACTACAGGAACTCTGTCTTCTGGTGTGGTGAGTTATCTGATAATGGTATGTACTTTCTGTGTGTGCACATGTAAATACTTCATGTATACAGCATAAAATCTTTCACCTTGTTTCAGATGAACAACTGGAGCTGTACTGGTCCTATAGAAGTGTCTATGCACCACAGTCACTTGATTAGCACCATAGTATGTAGAATGAATAATGTATATTCCTGAAGAAAAAGCACTGACTAGGATGAGAATCAAACTTAATCATGGAAACAAGGAGGTCAGTCCTTGGCTGGACTGTGGGTTTGTTCTGGAGCTCTTTGCGGCCGTCAAGTAGCTGGAACAGAACTAGAAAGGTGCCCAGATGTTGCATTTTAGAGCAGTATTTAAAGTGGATCATGCCCCTAGTCACTTCAGGTACCTGGATGTGTGGAGCAAAAGGAGGATTAATCTTGTGTAGAATAAATTAGTAAGAGCTGTGAAAAAGAACTTTTCAAGACTTGCATGCTAAATAAATTACTGGTCATATTTTATTTAATATGCTCATGATACCAGCAGAGAACACAGCAAACAAGCACCCTTTCAATTAAAGTAACAGTTAGAATTTTCCTTCTGGTGCTCTCATTACTTGCACTTGTTCACCTTTCTTGTGTGTTCCAAGCCACCAAGCAGAATCACATGTACACAGTGTGGTTCATGTGTGCAAGTGGCATCATATGATCAAGCTGTTTGTCCTCTTACTTGCAAAAATCCTTTTGATAACATAGGTAGGACATCCAGCTAACCTCAAGCCTGTTTGCTGAGATCCTGTAATATGGATGCCAGCTTGGGTCTGCATTAGTGATATCAGGCTGTGGCTAATGCTATGCATTACCCAAAACCCAGTGTGGAGCTGACTGCTGTGATAGGGCCATTGGGCTGTTCCCTGTGTCTGCCCACGTGCTGCAGGAGTTGAGGGTGGATCAGTGCCAAGCTGTGGAGTCGTAGGGGGTGGATATGGAGGATTTATATTTCTAGCAGGACAGATGTTTGCTTTCATTTCTCTCTAACATCTGCTCAAATGCTCTATTTTGGGAAGTTGTGAACATTGCTTAAAGGGCAAGGCTGAGGTTACAGGAGGTTATCAACCTTATGCCATGAGATGCCTTCATGAGATTTCCAGCTGCTTTTGCTTTAAAACTAATGGAGAAAATGTGCAGAAAAGATATTTTCTACCTCAAGGGTGCTGGAACTTTCCTGGAAAAGTTGTCCACTGCAGGACAGCTTATAGCACCCTCTGTCACCCTGGTAACACAAACCTTTTAATTGGGTGATGGCCAGATTTTGTGTTCAGAGATGGTTGCCTTGTCATGACAGGGAGCCTTAGTGTTAAGGTTTGCTCATTTGTGGGTTGTGGGTTTGGCTTTTTTTCTCTACTATTCTCATGTGATATCCAGTCAGCATGTTGGCATTGATTTTTGGGAAGTGTCTGTGCTGTTTTCAGTAAGTTATGCAAATGAAGTCTCCAACACTTCTACCTTGAGCATAACAATAATTAGCTCATATCTCAACATCTCTCTGAAAATCAAATAAAAAGACTCGTTGAAATGACTGTAAAGCAGGGAATAGCGTACAGGAGTTTTTTGGGAGCTGGTTGGAGAATCTAAGTGTAGCTAGATTGTGTGTTCCTTTGTACCCAAGATGATGCTTTTTTCAGAAACATGTCCCTGGGAAGGGACAGGAGTCTGACAAGCTCTCCTGAGCTAAACAGAAGTATTTTCAAAGTTTTTAGGACTTCATTTAAGACTGAAAAGGAAAATGTGAATGGACAAAAGATGAATGTTGAGGCAAAGACTACATGGTTCTGAACATTTGATAGAGCCTTCACAGCTTCTTTTCCTAGAAACTTTTGAAATACTTAGCATTAAATGCAATAGAAAGGAAGCCTAATGATCTGTGAGCACATAAACAATTGCTACCCTTGTGCCTTTCTTGGGATTAAAAAATCCCTATCACAGGGAAGTAGAAAGTTCTGGATTTATCCCTTCAGTGCCTAAGGGTGCAGGGGGTGGGAGTGATCTTTCCAACACAGTCCATATTCTTGGGCAGGAGACAGACTTATTTCCTTGGAAGATCAAATTTGACTCCCAGAATAGGGATCAGAAGGAGACAGTATCTGTAAGGTTAGCAAAAATAGAGGTATGGTGGTCCATATTTTAATTCCACATGTTGAACCTACAATTACATTTGGATTTTCCTCCTAGACTGATTATGTTACATTGATGAGCTATGTAGAGTAGATCTTTTAAACTTAATTCCTCCTTGTCTGACTGAACATACCCCTGGGAGCTTGACTTTTATTCAGGTTCATGTAAGCTCTAGCTGAAATTAGGCATGCTTCCATAGGACTATATGATAAAGTAAAAATGTTTTTTTGTGAGCAATCTCTGTTGTGGTGAATATCTTATGGTGCCTTTTACAAATGTACTGGGAACCATGTTAGCATCACTTTCCAAGGGGTTTGATATGTATTTCACAACCTCAGAATCTGGGAAGCACGTTGATAATTTGAGCTATTGCCTGTAGGGTATGGTCCAACCATCTACTTATATTATTAGACAATCAAACCTTTGGTTACTACTTTCGCATCCTTCACAGAATAGTTTGGACTAACCTCTGTAAGTTTGTGTCAGTGTAATTCAGAAGAATAATGAAGCATTGATCTATCTTTCCTGGGGAAGTAGTCCCAGAGAGGCCATTGTAGCAGCTCTGGGAGTTCTGAAGCACAGTAGTACCTAAAGCTTATTCTTCCTCTGCTCTGTGAAAGTAGTCCTGTGCTTAGGGAGTCTCAAGGAAGAGAATTACAGTTGCTTTTTCACTCCTTGTGTTGAGAAGTTGCTTCAATGGGGTCAAATTCACCCCTGCTTTTGTGATAGTGATAAAAACCCCCAAGTTAAGAGTATATTGATGGAGGTATTTCCCCTGTAAAAATAAGTCCTTTTATTGGAAATCCTTCTGAACTTATTCCCTCAAATTCAGGCTCTCTCAATTGGGTTGTCATTGAAAACTAGGATACTTAATACAGTCCCTTAGCCAGTAACACAAGTGAAATGTGCATTCTTCTAACACTTTATTATGAATAAAACATTTTTCTAGTGTTATTAAAACAGCCTGGAATAAAGCAATGAGAATGATAGCATTCAGGGGCGATCATATCATACCTATCTGCTCAAAAATAGCATTGCAATAGTGACAGAGGTGGCAATCGTGCCTCTTCTTTAATGCAGCATAAGTTGGAATCCTCTTTGGGAAGCCCAGTCAGAGAATTAGATTTACAAAGAAATATGATATTGTTTTTTGCACAGGATCTAACATATGACAGCCCCTTTCTATATTCTTTTAATGAAAGACATTGAGAGACACATTCAAAGTTGCTGAATGCTTTTGGATCATACACAATTTTTATGTTCTCAGCATTAGGTACTCTTCTAACAAAGACACATATTTGGTTTAAAATGCAAATATGCACATAATATATAGTGATTTTTACAGAATTTCTTCCTTCAGATTTTTCAGCATTTGGACATTATCTGGGGCCTCTTACCAGCTACAAACTGATTTCTTTTTAGAGGAAATTTAAAAGGAGTTTTTTATAGAACCACAGGTACCTGTTGAGCTCGAGTCCTGGTTAAGCGTTTTGGGGTTAATACCTGTAGTGACTGAATGACCCACACTCAGTACATCTCATATCTACAAAGCTTTACAAACAAACATGTAATAGTCCACTAATAAATCCAGACAAGTTAACTTTGATTATACAGTACTTCATTAATATTTTTCATGCTAGTTGTAGTTTGTGGTCTTGATTTATGGGGCATAACTTATGTTAAATACTCCCAGAACCAGTTTAAGATCATGCAATCATTTGGAAGACAACATGTTTTAACTACATTTCAGAAGCTTTACTCCTGCCATCCCTTCAGCTGTGAGAAAATTAGGTTCACTGCCAAGTGACTTGCATCACCCTCTATCATAGGATGTGACTGCCTGGGTCTTAGCAGTCCAGCAGAATGATTCACCAGCACAGTGTGGTCTCATGAGCATGCAGGTACATAGTGAACAGCCTTGTTACAGGTAGAGGTGAAAGAGCCTTTCATAAGGATCTTGCTAAGCCTTTCATAAGGATCTTGCTAAGATTTTTGGACATGCAGGGTAGAGCAAAACTGTAGCTCAGGCGTGGACAGCTGATCTGTCTACCAAAATACTGAGTAGGAGTGGAAGCTATGGTCTAAACTGAGTTGTTTTTAGAGAAGCTCTGTATATATACCAACATCCTGTCCAGCTTTGTTTCAACACCTCTAGAAACTCGTGTACTTTTCCAATATTTGAAGATTGTGCTTGTATTGCATGGACAAATCCGATCCCATAGTCCAGACAAATATTGGTAAATATTCATGGAGATTTCTATGCAGCGTTGCTTGATATGTGTATCTGACAGATAAATGCAAGTTTACCAAAGAAAATCTCACTAGGGAACCTCCCCTACTTCCTACTAGATATTTTAGTACCCAGACTGCTTTTTTGCATATTTAAATTCAATCCTCTGAAGCTTAATTATATCTAGCAATGTTCTTCCTTCTAAGTATTTTTATATTGCAAGGCCATGTGTAGGTAGGAGTACTTTACAAAAATAGTAATGCTGCTTTACTATTCCAACCATGTTCCCAGGAATAGCTGTA
Source organism: Colius striatus (assembly GCF_028858725.1). Taxonomy (NCBI): domain Eukaryota; kingdom Metazoa; phylum Chordata; class Aves; order Coliiformes; family Coliidae; genus Colius; species Colius striatus. Next base: position 10,806,033 of record NC_084761.1, read on the forward strand.
TACCTGCAAAGCTGCACATTGAATTCCCTCGAAGAAAAAGCAGAAATGATTTTCAGTGGAGTAGCTGTGCTGGTCAGGGATTCTGGAACTTGCTTATTGTAGTAGCTGCAGTAGTTGAGAGGATTAGAAAGAAATAAAGGAATTCACAAGAAACAAAGTAGTAGTCTGCACACAATATTTGCAGGGGAAAATATGTTGATTTGGGAAGTAATTTCAATTTTAACTGATCAAGAGAAGTCTTTGTTCTATTAGTATGAAGAGCCTCTAGTGTACAGCAATAAAGCAGTGTACCACTAGCACTAAAATGAATGCCTTTTGCCCAGGTGAATGGCAGATGTCTCTCAAATACTGCTGTGCCCAGATTTTGGTTAGAGAGCAAGGAGAGGAACTCATCTTAGACATTGCTTTAATCTACTGTTGATTTTAATGCTAGTCCTAACTCTGCACCTGTCAGTGTGGCTTCTACAGATGATGGAGGTGGCTTATGAGTGAGTTTGTATTAGGGTAACCCCCACTTAAATACTATAGATCATACTGATGCCAGTAGAAGTGCACTAGGAGAGATTTGTCCCAATGCATTTGTTGTTTGCCCATATCAAAGGACACAGCTGCAAAAGATTGGAATGGGTTTTCTGATGCATTAAGAGACCTATCTATTATTTACTCTGGGAATAGCAGTTTAATATTAAATTCCAAATTTCCTTTAGATGTTTACCAAGCGTCCAGAAGATTAGGTGCACTAAATTAGTGACTATCCCTTTTTCATGAATTCTTTTACCTCTCTTAGTTTGTGAATAATGGAGTCTACACTCTTATAGCCCTTGTCCTCAGTGCTGCACTTACTAAGGACTAGCATATTCTGGGTTTTTTTCAGCAACCTTCAAGGAATCTGCAAACCTTTTCAAAAGCAGGCCAAGCTTATCTGATTACCAAGAACCAAGGTCACATGGGACGTGGTATAGCCTAACTTTCTACTCTGTGGAATGATGTCTTTCAATATTACTCATTTTTTTTTTCCAGACAAGTGACATATGTATGTCAGTGTCAAAATTCTGCATTATTTGATTACTGACTCTGACAATGAGTCAAGATGTGCTTCCATTTACAGAGAGATCAGATATTTGTTCTGTTAACCAAATTAATGTCCTATCTACTCTGCCTTGCACTTCCCTTTGGTCTGTGGTCTCACATTCTGGACTTAGTCTGTATTTGAGCTGTAGGCTCTCAAGGTAGAGCTAAGGCTAACTGCTCATCAGGAGATGGAACTTTTGGGATTTTAGGATGATCTACATGAGGAGCTCCTCTCTAGCAGTAACCCAGGTTGCACCATTTTGCTTAGAGATTGTCAGCTGCATTATAACTGTGAATTATTATTGTGACTTAATTGAAACTGTCTTCCAAAAGCTTGGGAAACACAGAGAGCAAGCCAGATGCAAACCTCTGGTGCCTGGGAATCTCCTGACACCAGACATTTGTGAGCTGTTCGTCCAGGTTTTCTGTAGTTTTTGGGTCCCCTGCCAGACTTGTGACTAACCATATAAATGATGCAACCTATTATCTATACAATTATGCAAAGATAAGATATGTATAGCTACACTACTATAGGCTATGTGTTGTGCGTCTGTCACCATCTGTCATGGATGTGTGTGGGTTTTATTTAAGGGAAGAGCTTCAAAATCTGAATCATTCCTATCTGAAACCAACTCAATGTTAAAAAAAAAAAATTCAACAGAGCACTTTGACTAATGTTTTAGTACATAAGGGGAAAATATAGCTTTGGGCTCAGACTTTCAATCATAGACAATGGAATTTGATTGGCATCAATATTAAGTATTAAGCCATACCTTATCAAGCTTCAGAAAGGGCTCTGTAGCATTTAGGGCTTGGGGAAAGTATCCCCTTGGGCTTTTGCCAAGATCCTGTTGGAGATTTCTCTACTTCTCTCTTTCTTAATGATTGCAGTGGGAATTATGATGAATAACTGAAATAAGATTATTCTATTTCCAGGGAAAGCTTTACTACATTGATTTCTTTTTTTCCATACTGCTATTTGTCAAAAGCAGCGGATGTTCAAAACTCAGGTGTTACTGGGAATTCAACCTGTTTTTTCTGTTACATTTTGACTATTGCTTATAACATGAAAAAACTTACTGAAAAAGGTAATTAATTGTTATTGTAATGGATGATCATTAATAGACTCAGTAGAAAATGACACAATGTTAAAATAAAACTCCAGTGTATAACTAATGACACATTACTCCTAGAGTATAATACTGTGTTGTTATACCAATATTTTGTGCTCATATCACTTTTTATTGCTGGATTTGAAGTATTAAACAATATTAGTCATGCTTCCTAACAGCCCAATAAGTGCTTTCACACTGGTTTATTAGGCAGGTAAGCTGGAGTAATCTAAGACTTGCACAGAGATGTAAAATACTCAGCCTTGCAAAGCACTATTGATACAGATAACTTGAAGCACATGCTTAATTCTGTCCATGTTCAGTGACTTAAGATATTTTGTGAAGTCTGGGCCCATGCAACCAAAGTTCCTGATCAACTTGATTTTCAGATGATCCTTCCTAAAGTTCACTAGAAATCAATGGGATTTCCATACCTACTCCTTGTTTGGCTCCAGGTTAGTTGTTTTGTTGGATGAGGGCACTGATCACTGCATAGGTAAGGGCAGTTCCTTGAAAGCATATCCTTACTGTGCACTATGCAGAATACCTGGCTACTGTCATTGTCATTTTGTCATTTTAAACAACAGTTTTCATGAGCTTTAAACTCACCTACTAACAGGGGAATATCTATTTTTAGACTACCTAGTGCAGCTGCTGCAGCAAGTCTGTCTCTGGAGCTCCAGCCTCACAAACAAAGTAAATATTGCCTGTAGGCTGCTGTTAATAAAAGAATCCTTCCATCCCTGTTTACACTGGGAATGCACACCATAATTTGATTGACAGGTTTTAAATACCTTTGATTCATTTTACTGTGAGAGCTCTAGGTGCATGGCAGTCAAGACAGTAGGGAAAATGGTAATTCAGAAAACAGTTGTTAATTTATTCACTTACCTTCCTGGAGTGTTGGTTTGCTAGTTTCTTCTTAGAAAATATTGGAGGGCTATAAAAAAGAAATAATTAATTGTGGAAGTACCACATTTCTGGGGATGCTAGCATGAAAATTGCCAACTATGCATTTAATTTAATCTTGATGAGGAAAGTGATTCTGTTCTAACATAGTCATAATTAAACTGTAGCCTTGTGAAGGAAGGAGTAAGCCATTGCAGGGATGATGATGTGCTCCACATGCAACATTGCTAGTTAGGAGGTTTCTCTTCAAGCTGGCAGGTGGAGTGCCTTGTATTAGGCAGTGACTGGGCTCCCAAGGCAGGGGCTTGGAAGGCTGATGGAAGAGTGGTGCATCCCAATGGGAGAGCTGAAATATTGCTGAAGTGAGTGAAGCACCTCCTGCTGTTCTGCTTGTTATCTTGCAAGGGGTGCCTCAGGCTACCTATGGGTAGTGGACTACTGCCATGTCTGTGTCACTTCCCTGCCCTGTTCATAATTTCTACTCCTTGCTCAGGCCAAGAGGAAGGGAGAAGCAGGCTGGGAAGCAGATGAAATGAACCTCAGAAATCTGCTGGGAACTCCAGGCTGGATCTTCTGCAGTGGCTTCAGCAAGAGCTGGGCTGTGGATCTCACTATCTGACTTATCAGTGTTATAAATTGAATGCTGTCAGGAGTAGACCAATGGAGAGCAAATTCCTAAAAATTGCTTGGGCAGAGTCATGGAATCAGTGGTGAGGTTCTCCTGTGGTCAAGGGTTTTCTTGTTCTGGACTTCAGCCTACCTATGGGAAATTGGCAGCAGTGTTGTTTTTGACATGAAGCTAAAATGAAGGTTCTGTCCTGCAACTCATCCTCACTTGAGACAGAAGATATGCCCTGGAAATCCAGATAATGGTGCAAAGCTGAGTCAATGAGACTCTTTTCTGGCTGGTATAAAGGTGACACCTGCAACCAGAGATGGCAGAGAGTGAAATGCATAAGTCCTCCTCTTGCTTTGCAGCATCTTGGAGGCTCAATCACTGAGGTCTGGCAAAGGGGCTATTAGTGGGTCTGGCTGGGCAAAGAGTAGCCAGGCTGCTCAGTGTGAATACGCTGTCAGTGTGAGGCTGACACTTTCAAATTCCTCTTTCTTTTTTGTTTGCTTATTCTTTTGTTTCCCCTCTTGCCTTTCTCTAATCACCACAGCTACCTGCTGACTGCAATTTGTCTGGGCAGTTCTGAGCCATGGTGAACATGTCTGACAAAGCTTAAATCTTGAGCTGAGCAAACCTCTTTTAGGCTTTCTCATTTCAACAAAGCCCTTGTTCAGCTGCCTTAATTCAAATGAGTGCAAGTCCACTGGTTAGTTGATTATCTGGAGGCCTGGTTTCCTTCAGGACACACAGAATTTTGACATATCTTTCATTCATAATGTAAGAGCAAAATCCCTTGGAATGGGGTGAGAAATTCAGGGTGAGCAACAAATCCCTAGTGCTGCCCATGAACAGACCCACAAACACTGCAGGGTCTTCTCTGTAGTTCAGCTTCACTGAACTTCACCCCCTTCTTTTTTTGTATTTTGTACAGCTGGGAACCAGTTGCTTGCTTTTGGTGAGCCCTGTTTTAATTGGGACAGCTGGTAGTGAGATGTTTTCCCTTTGCTGTTGCAGACCAACTTGGTTGTAGTGTCTGTGACAGACTTAACTATTTTCTCTGTGACTGATATCAGCTGAATCAAGGCAGTGGTTTTCTCCCAACAGCCTAGCTGAGATCTGTCCCTACTGCTTTCTGGGAAAGCTGAAATAAGGTGGGTTTTAGAAAACTGGGCTTGTTTCTCCTTGTTTTAGTTGCTCTCTTTTAGTTCCTATCTTTGCTCTGTGGTCTGAAATATTATATTGTGAGTGCTGGTGTATTTAATAGAAGGTTTTGCATGCCAGTTTACTCATGAGGCACTTGTGTATGTATATACAAACATCAGATGAAATGATGGAAGGTAGATTTGTAATTTGAGTTTAAAAACAAAGCAGGTTGTTTCTTTCACACAGTGGCTAATCTGCTCCTGCACATCCGCTGCCACATCTTCTGCAATTTGGAAGTGATCTTTTAATGCAAAGATGCTGTTTCTTTGCAGGCTGCTTATTGTAGCACATTATATCATATAATACCATTCTGTTCAACAGCCTTCTGTTCTGTTGTGCCAACAACACAAAAAAAGGAGGGGGGAAGGGGGATAAATAAGGAGACAAGCCAGCAGAAATTTTCCTTTGCCAGTACCTGAATTGCTCTTGGGGAAGCTGACACATTTGTATTCTGTCAGTGTTACCATGACCAAAGAGATCTCCTAGTCCCACAGCTCCAATTTATAAAATCTTGCTGGATAGTGCTTTGAAGAAAAAGTGTTTCTCAAACAAAAACCGAATGATCGTAGAAATGAGTGGCTGATGCCACTGCTAGGGCTCTTTTACACCAGTACCTGAAGCAGAGTCCAGCTTTGCCCCTGCCAAACAGTGCAGCTGTGGGACAGAGGCATAGCTTCTTCTTCCCCTCCTGCCACATACAGTGCCTTAGGCTTCAAGCAGGTTGCATTTCTGATTCACACTGGTGTAAGCATGTGAATAATGGGGTGAACTTGGAGCAGGATGAGAGTGCTAGTCATGACTTAGTGGGTGCAGGCTCCAGGCTGTGCAGCTCCAGAGATGCCTCCCAGATGAGTAGTCTTTCTCTTTGCAGCTGTGTCCAGCTAAACACAGAAAAAGAGCAGGAGGAAATGGGGAATTAGCTGCTTTCTAAAGTATAATCATGTAGCTTCTGTACACATGTACCCAACGCAGGACTTGTTTGGTGGTACCGAACTGGGTGTCTGTAGCTGTGCCCTTTTGATCTGATATTATGCATTTGGACGTAAGTACTGAACTTCTTCACTACCCAGCATTAAAGAATCATATCTTGCTTTAAACTCAGGTTAACCTTCGTTCCCCAAGTCATCTTGTTTCAGGCTTGTTATAAATAATTTAAACTGGAAAGCAGTTTGAACTGCAATGTGGGCAAATGCTGTTTATGCTGAAAGAATAGGTGCCAGTCACGCATCCTCTAGAGTTTACAGAGATATTTATGTACATTGCTATGTTTTGTTTCTCTAAAAATGTGGCATAATTGTGAGTCAGCATTGTGATATGTCTAGTCCCAAGGACCTGATATGTTGTGCTCTGAAAAGACACTCCAGATTTGTGTCTTGCCAGTGTTCCTGTGACTTTTTTAAAGCAATCTCCATCCCTCCCTGCCTCTGGTTTTCCTTTTCAACAAAATTACCAATTAGTTTCTTGGCACTGTAGAAACATTTTCTAGACTTGCCCCAAGAATGTGCCACTACTGTGTGTGCCAGTGTCAGGGATGAGATTAGAGTTGCCCTTGTTTCCTGCTCTTACTAATTGTCAGCAAGTCCCTGATGTTGTGTGCGTGCTGGGACACATTTGTGCAGTGATGGATCAACAATAAAAATTCGAGAAGCCTAGCAAAAAAACCCCGTTTCCCTGAACTTTTCCTTGAATAATGGTAAAAAAGAGGTGCTAGATTCAGTGATGTCAGAAAATGTGAAACCAGCCAGCAACTGTCAGGGAGCCTGAGAATATGCAATCTCCAGTGGGTTGCTGTATACCCAGCTCGTTTTTTTTTTTGAAAGCAAAGAAAGATGAAACACTACAAAGATATTCCCAGAGAGAAAATAGATGTCATACAACATTTAAATAGATCCTTTCAAGGAGAGCTGCAGAAACCCTTATAACTAGCTCACAAGTGTGAACCTGCTGATTTAAAAAAAATTGGTTTCAAGGCTGGTAGGACAGATAGCATGCTTTAAATATACAGCTCTGTTGTCATGATGGCTTAATTCTATTGTTCAGCCTTTGCTTGAATGTACCAGCTAATAATAAAAGCAATACAAGAAGCAGGTCCGTACCTACAGAACAAATGTTTTAAAAAACTTTGTGCTCTATATCAAGACAGTTTAAAATAGAGAACTGGTTAAAATGGAAGCTTTAAAGACTGCGTAGGGATCCACAGCGATAGATAAAACACAGGTGGCAGAGAAACTTCTCATGTAGTGGAACTGAAATATTGATAACTGGAAGATGGTAGCAGAAAACAAGAAGTGAAGAGAAAGCCTGGAAATGGTAATTCTTTTCCCATACAGCAAAATGCAATAGGGAATGGAAGCAGTTGTCCACTTTTAAATCAGGATTTGAGTCTGATATATTTGTTTCAAAAGGCAGATTAGTACCTCTCCATTAATCATTGGAAAAATAGATTAACTAGAAGGACTCCCTGATCCTGAAACATATACACTAGAAAATATAGCTCTATTGAGTTACTGACTGTAACTTCCCTTTAGTGCTTCCCACCCTGTTGAAGTCCTGTCCCCGCTGCAGATGCTGCTGCAGTTCTTTCCTCTTTCATCTCCACGAGCCCCTGAGGGCAACTCTGCTGCTTTGACGCTCTCTGCTTTGGCAGTGCCTGGTCCCGGCTCAGGGTCCTTCCCTGCTCTTGCCTGCAGCAGAGACCTGAGATCTTTGCAGGGACCTCTGACAATTTAGTGAGCCTGTCTGTGTGAATGAGTCTCCCCATTCCTTGCAGTGTCATTTCCATTACTACTGAACCTGTCTCAGCCGACTTCTTTGCTTTGCCTTCACTGTCCTCCCTTTGCTGCTTGCATTCTTTCCTCAGAGGCTACTGGCAAACAAGCATATATTGAAGGACACCATTGAATAAACTTCTACATAAGCCATTTTTTGTCAGAAAAGAGAAATCCAGTTGGGTACCAGCTTGATGTGAAGTAGTTCTGCTGGATTCACCGTGGACTGAATCCTTACTCATTAGTATGTGCTGATGAAATTGATTAGAGCTGGCCTGTCTACTAGAAAATGACCATATTTTTAACCTTCAGTAGTTCTGTGAGTTATGAAAGTGTTCCTTATTTATTTATTTACTGCATTAAGAAAAAGAAAAGAGTGACCACATCTAAATGAGACTGATAATAGCTCTTTGTGCCTTAGACCAGTGGATACAGGTGGCCATGATGGTACAAATTACTACTCTCTGGAGGTTCTGTCAGAGACGAACTTTCTTCAAATTCATACACAAATACATATTTTTCTATCAGGGTGATTTCAAAGTATCTGTTGACTGTGACAGAAGTAAGGATTTTATGAATTTAGAATTTTTTTGCAGACTAAGGAGGAAAAGGAAAGAGATTTTCATGCCCGAATTATTAAGTGTTGTGAAGGCTTTTATGCCATTGTATAAAGTGTTTTCTGTACTCATCATGAAGATTTAGGAGAATGATATAAAACAAAAAAAAAGAAAAGAGACCTTTCCTATGAATTATTCGGTGAATTCTGTTTCACTATATATAAATATTAAGTCACAAGTCTTTACAACAGAATACTAATTAATACAATAACTTTGGCACTGACATAGACAATGCCACGCTTCTGTCTGGAGCTCACAGCTGTTACCTTTTCCCATTTAATGTTTCCTGAAGATGTTTTTTCTTCAAAGCTTGCACTGACACTGGTGCAGAGTCAGCTTGACTGATCCTGCATAAGGGTAAGGCAGGAATAAGAGAGTTGCTTCAGAGCTTAGAGAAGTGTGGTGTGGAAAGAGGCAGCTTGTGGATAGCCCACTTGTGGGTACCCGTGTTCTTTTTCTGCACAGAGGTCTTATTTCTCATTAAATACCTGCAAAAAGGGATACAGGGAAACACTGCTGCTGAGCTGATGACTTTTGAGCTGAATATAAGTCGGGTTCATACTGGGGAGGACTGTGCTGCTCAAAGATTCTCTTCAAACCATTCTTGTGTTGTGGCATTAGAGAGTACACAGCTGGCAAGGAAAGCTGTCGGTATCCTCACAAATCAACCCTTGGGCAACCAGAAGCTGCGTGTGAAAAAAATCTGCAGTGGATTTTGGAAGCAAAAAGTACATCTTTTCTGTGAACATAAGCATAACTCTGTTACAGTCAATGGGGAAAGCTTCCTGTCGATGAAGGGACCTGGAGGACAGAGAACGACTGCCTGTTTGGTTGTGCTAGTCATACTTAAAATACATCCCTTGTTATTGTAAAGCTGATAAAATTTTGAGAGGTTTCTTATACTTAAGGCCTTGGCTGAGCAGATTAAACATTACATAATGTGCCTCTCAGGGGCACTACATGATTAATGAATGCTTACAAAGTGCTTTGTTAAATATGACATAGTACTAATGTCTCTCTTGTAAAAGAAAAACTGAGGAGGCGTTAGTAGAAATTGCCTTCACTGAAAAGGCATTCTCTAAGATTTTCTTTTTTTCCTGAATGAAAAAGAGTAATTGTGAATGATATGCATGATAAAACTAAATACCAGATTTCTCTTCTTCTACTGGAAGACTTAGCTGCTCAGGAAATTGTCCATAAAGTCATACAAACTTTAGAAAAGGCAATGTAGAGACCAGTAATTTAACTGACAACTTTCCTGTGGCACAAGCATAGAGAAGAAATATAACCTGAGGCTAAAAAGAGAGCTTCTTGAAATGAGTACTGCCAACTATTTCACTGTTCAGGTGAGGGAGCAGTGGAACAGGCTGCCCAGAGGAGTTGTGGAGTCTCCTTCCTTGAAGGTCTTCAAGACCTGCCTGGACATGTGCCTATGCAACCTGATCTAGGTGAACCTGCTTCTGCAGGGGGTTGGACTAGATGATCTGTAAAGGTGCCTTCTAACCCCTACCATTCTATGATTCTATGATAGCCGAGCTTTGATTTATGTTTATTTTGCAGTGATGAATGAATCCAAGTGGAATCCTTTTTAAATGTATCCAATAAAATATTTAACATGTAATAATTCTAAAGACTCCATTTCAGAAAAGTGGGAACAGTTAAAGAAAAAGTATTCCAAGATATATATATATGTCCCTGTATGAAGCCAGAATCTAAATTCTAGGTCTATTCAACTAAAACCCATTATAAAGACCCTTTTGGCACTAATTGTATAGGGATGGACTGATGGCTACTGCAAATAAGCATGAATATATTAGTTTTCAGTTTTGACAGCTGAAGCCTTTCCCTTTTGATCACTCTTATTTAAATTCTGGGTAACCTATTATTGGTGTTACATGTCTTTCTGTACTTTCTTCCACAGAGAATAATCTTGGTCTTGCGAGGAAAAAATCAATACGGATTCATGTTTTGTACCTTCATGGCACTTTCTTACAGTGGCTGTCACTGAGAGTAACGGGCTGACATCAAAGGTGGAGGGATGGCAGATTAAGCTTAGTTCTGTTAGGGATCTGAAAAATTGACCCTGTCCATGTGAATTTCTAGATCTTACCTACTTTCTTCCAAGGAGATCCTATTGTTGCTCTGTTTTTTCCAGCTGTTTTGTTTTCTGGTTATGTTACAGATTTTATTATTTTAAAATGTATTTTCTTTTTCCTTCCCAAGTAAAAGGGAAATAGATGTATTTGGGAAAGAGGCATTTTTTCTTTCCATGGTAATTTTGCACTGAGAGAGTAAAACTCCAGCATGGTGATGTTTTGCACCCATATTTCACTAAAATAAGCGAGGACATGTGGCACATGGTAAAGGAGAAACAAGCCTAGAGGCTGGCGTTAGAGTAGGCTCTGGTCTGCTTTACTCCATTGCTTCCCTCCTGTAGTCCCATACATGCTTCAATTGGGACCAAAATTTGAATCAAGCTAAACTTTGTCACCAACCATTCAATGCATATCCCACCTGACTTACTGTGTGTAGTTTGAACAGAAGAGCAAGTCATTCATTACTGTCATACATGTTATGTTCTGAAAATTAGGTAAGTCACTTGCTACTTTGAGTTTCTTCTTAGAGAAGAGATGTAACATCTGCTTATGGTAAGGCTACAACTGGTGAAAGTTTATTCTAGAAAAAACAAACTTTCCTTTTGTTAGCTGGATGGGAACAAGCCTACTGGCCAAGTTCCAGGGACTTGCAAACAGAAAAGTGACCAATGGCAACTGATCTTTAACTAGGAATTTTCCAGAAGAGTCCAGAATATGCAAACTTGGGTGAACTTTCCTTTGCTCTCTGAATAAAGGGAATTACATACATGCATATGTGGTTGTAGACTTGGAAAAGCCAAGGATTCTTAAAAAGACAAGAAAAGCTGGCAATAATGTCAGAACTCTTCACTGCCCACATTTCTGTCCATGGTACATGAGGAACATTTCTGAATTTGGAGTTGTTTGGAAGTCCCAGGCTATAAGATTTCTCTATGATTTATATACTATGAGTATAAGCTTCTATGGTACTTGTAGTCATTTCATATCCTATCTTATTGCCGTGAATGCTAAGCAGTATGTGTTTTATTGCCTGTTTAAGCTCTGCAGGTACAATGATTTATTTTGTATGTATTTCTTGGAAAAGTTGCAAAACTTTATTCAATTAAAAAAACCACCAACACAGAACCCTTGAAATTATCACTTGTAGATTTGGTGCCATATTTCCCCAGTAAAACAAATTGTGTATTCCTGAGTATTAAAAAACTGTCATATGCAAAGACAAGTAATTTACTGACATTTGGATTACAGTTGTGAAATCCCAGTCAGCTTAAAAACGTGGTGTTGTTTTTGGTGCACTGTATCCAGGTCCCTCATAGATCTTAGATGTATGCTTAACTGCTGTAAAACCTTATGCCCCTGTGTAAATCTTATGGGACTGAAACATTAATAGATAAAAATTAGTTAGTGATTGTGGTGTTAATGCTTGCAAAATGAAAAAGGACTTAATAATGCTTTGCTTGAAGGTATTAACGGCCATTGTTACATAGCTTGTATTTTTTGTTCATTTGCAAAGCTGGTTAAAGTTGATGGATGCACTAACCCCTTTAATTTACTGTAAATAGAAAGACCAATTAAGTGCTCCTTTGTGTGGTGATAGATGAAACAACAGCAAGTTGGTACCCAAGGCAATGAGCTCTGCTAAACTAATGAGCAACTGAGCTGAATGGACAAGGATTTTCCTTGCAGATTAGTTGCAAACTCTGGTTTGACTGGTTGATTGCTGTATCCTTCCATATTTTTGAAAAGTAAAAATTAAGGAGAAACTGCAAAAAGGGAGAGAGGCAGGTACTTAGCCCGGGAGAAAGCCAAGAACAAAGACTCCTTCACTTGCTGGGAAGGTAGTCTTGGATTTCTGAACAGAAAACAGATTCCTGGTTTGTTTGTTTTCTTTGTCGAGGAAGCAGGGTTGTGTATCCCCCTCCCCATCCCCTTCTCTCTGTCTCTCTTTTTTTAAATAAGTAGAACTGTACCAAAGAACACTTGATTTGTCTCAGCTTGTTTTCTTCCCATCAAGACACAAGTGAGCTAGCTAGATTTCTCCCCTCCTTGTGCAACACCTCGGGGCGAAAAAGAAGCAAGAACACATTGAAATATGATTTTGGTTGTGGTGGGTATTTTTCCTTTGTATTTCCACATGTCACAACCTAGACCAGGCTTCTGTGATAGGTACGGTGGGAATCAAGAGGGATTGGCAAAGTTGAAGGTGTTTATGGTTGGATTTAAAGTTTTACTAACAAAACTACTTGTCTAGATTAATTACCATAGTTATAAGCAATGCCAATGCACTGTGAATGGATCCCGAGTGCAGCTGGTGACTTAATTCTTGTGAGACTCAGTAGGAACATTAAAAATGATGTTCTATAGCATTTCAGTGGTATTCTTTTACTGATACTGCTGAAAAATAGATGCAAGGATTTCTAGGATGAGGATGCAAAGGTTTCCCTGCAGGGGAAAAAAGTCTCAGAGGACTTTTTCTGACATTGATGAGAGCAAGTTGGAAGCTTAGGATTATCTTTCTGTCTCCTGACAGCAAGACAATGCCTTGGGGAAGTGGGCTAAAAATTGCCAACATCCTCTTTGTTAAAGAACACTGGAGTGTGTGAGTCATCAGGGATTAAATATGAGAGAACAGTGTTCGTTTTCCAACAGCAACACATCACTGCCCACCAAATAGGTTTACTGTTTACCCCATTGTAAGATTTTCATCTTTACTCATAGATTTGAGAACATCTTGTTCACTACAACTTAGTCACAGGTGCATCGCAGTACAATGACTACGAAAGTCCACTTGGAAGGGCTGGTGCCTGTATCTATTGATATTCATATTGCAAGGTGGTTTTTCCTTTTTTTTTAATGGAAGTTATTGTTATGAAGTGTTAAGCATTTGTGCTGTTCTTGTTTGTTCAAAAAACATCATGGGTGGGGAAAATTGTTATTAGAGTGTATAACATTTTCCTTTTTCTGTAGAGTGACCTGTCTTCACTAATACCCTCCTGGACATGTTCCTATGCGACCTGATCTAGGTGAACCTGCTTCTGCAGGGGGGTTGGACTAGATGATCTCTAAAGGTACCTTCCAACCCCTACCATTCTATGATTCTATGAATACATTAGTTGTATCAACACATATGAGTGTTTAGTTCACTTGTGACAGTGTAAAGGTATACAGAGCACGATGGCAAGTTTTTCCTATGTATTTGTATGATATCTCTTGATTTCTATTTATATGATTTTTCTTCCACTAGTACAGGAAGAATTCCAAAACTTTTGGATGAACAAGCTAGAGATACCTAAGCCTGGGGGTAAAACTCTCAGAATATGTTGTCTTGTGATCCCAAAAATGAAACAGAGAAAGAGCTGCTTTCATCTGACAACTATTAAAGATCTTTATTGATTCACTCTTTTTATTGAGAATGAGGAAAATGGTGTTATACTCAAAGGCACTGCCCCTTTCCTGGGAGACAGAGGTTGTATAATAGAATAACCTTCTTGTATACTTCTTTGTACCCTTTTTGTGAATGGAAAGGAGAAGAAACTGCTGCTAAACAGCTTACATAGTCCTTGTACATATTGTTTGTTTAAATGCTGAGAGTTAACCTAACCTAAGGTTTCAATCCACTTTCACAACTGGATTTCAGGATAAAGAGGTTTGGGATTCTGATGGGAACTAAAGAAAAACCCAACAAAACTAGTAGTTCTGCAGTTGTTGGCTTTGTTTCAAAAGCAAACAAATACTACTTCAAGACAATACCACATTTCTTCCCTTTTAATGGAAACATCAATACGTCTTTCTGTGCTTGCATTTGCCCATGATTTTCACATGAAGTTACGCTGCAGCTCCGTTCCCTGAACTCTACAGCCAGCACGTATGTCCCAATCCTGAAGCCAGTGGGGATGGATCCTCACACCAGTATGCAGCTTCTCTGGCACAAGCATTGACCTAAGAGGAGATCAAGGCTAGAGTATTCATGAAGCCCTGGGCAGTGTTGATTTTTCTTTTGAGCTCTGTCATGTAGGGAGATATTGCAGAGTAGTAAGGAAAGAGATTTTCATTACCTGGCTACAAGAAGCCTTATGAGTGTTTTGACAAAGAAAAGCCCCAAAGGCTCAAGAAAGGCAGCCACCTCTTTTGAGTATTCATTCCCTTTGTACATACAAATTCTGAATAACACTCCCCCTGCCCCACCAATGTGTAATATTTAGGTCTGACTTCAGTATGCTGGAGAGAAAGTCGAGGCCGTAGGCCAAAAATCCCATCTGGCCACTGGGCCCTCACAGGGCTGCAGTGAGGAGCTGGTGAGGCTGATCTGTGAGGATCTGCAGGCTGGGTGGGTTTTACACTGAGGCAGAGCAGATCCTGATCTCTGCTCCTGTAGCTGCAGCTTAATTGCTTGTGGTGTAAGTGTCTGCGTGGGAAGCTGTGGGGCTTCTGGGGTCAACGTGTTTTAATGTGTTTTGGCTGTGTAGTGGCCATTTCAAACAGAAAGCACAGCAGGAAGAATTGTTGCTGAAAAATTAAATTGTATCTGTGGAAGCCCTAAGATTTGAGTGAGATTTCACAGGTAACAGCCATTGCTCAGTGTATATTCCTGCTTTTCAGAGTTTGAAACAAATTCTGCCATCCCTCACAAAGCCTTGATGTAGATAGAGATGTTCCTTGCTATTACAGCTAAATATTATTCCTTCAGCAGAGCCTTGAGGGGTTGAAGAACAAAAGGTGTTAAATTTGGAGTGAGTTTTTAGCATCCTAGCTTGGACTGTGCCTGCTGGGCCGTGGAAGGTGGTCCTCCACTCCCAGTGGTGCCACCTCACGTGGCCTGGACCTACCTGGTGTATGATGAAGTGAGTTTTCTGAAGCATGAAATCAAGTCAATACTTGAGAATCTCGCCTTTCCTTTTGCAGGAGTGCAGAGAGGCGAGGAGGTGGGAGAGAAAAGCACGTTTTAAAACCAGCTAAAAATAACAATCAGAAAGTGAATTTAAACAATTTCCCCCAAACTTAATATTTTTAAAACTCTGTGACTTTTTAAGCCAGCCACATGACTTTGGTGGGGAGGTGGGGCTGACTCATAATATTTGAATACTACAGATTGGCAGTACTGAGCCTCTCTGTTTTCTGGTCGGGTGTAATTACTGTTACAGAGTGAATTGCCTCCCTCGGAACTTGGAAACGAGTTGTAGAGCAGAGGAGTAGCTGTGACTCAGACGTGGGGATGTGTGTGAGTCAGAGTGACTCTTGAGTTGGTAATAGCTTGCTTAGGGCAGCACTTAAAACCTCACAGTCTGTCCCCACAGAAAGGTTGATATTTGCAGCAGGTGCAGATACAACCTTAAAAGCAATACCATTGATGGCTCTGGAAAAAGAGTGAGCCATATAGCGTTTTGCCGCCTTCCAGGTGAATTAGAAATTAAATAGAAATGCTTTGATTCCTTTCCCATCACATAGGCTCATTTCAATATTTAAATGAACTGTAAACCTCAGAGCCCCAATAGTTTGGAAAATGCACATTGACATAGTCTTTAAACGAGCAGGAACGTTTGAAGAGAAATGATATTTTGGGGGAGAGTTGAGATTTTTGTTGTTATTTTCATTGTTTTTATAAAGTATTTATCAGTCACGTTTGCAGAACGGGAATTCTAATGGGTAGTTGGCATAGCTGTTGTTTGTTGCCTTGATGTGCAGTCTATTTTATTTATTTGTTTGGAATTCAGCCCAGCACTGGATTACTGCTTTATCCATGTCCGGTTTAAAATATTTGATTTAAGCTGTCAGCATGCAAATTAATCTTGATGTATTTGCAAATGGAGAAACAAGGCAGGCTTCTATTTATATGATATTAAAGATAAGGGACAAGAAGCAATGGAAATGGAACCAAATATTTACAGTCGGGAAAAAGAGAAACAGCAACATCTAAAATGATATTCTACATGAACAAAACTAGAGAAAAAAGAGCTGTAAGAACATAAAAGTAGTTGTCTTTGCCTGCCTCTATGAGATATTTATAGACTTAACAGAGTTTAAACTGAAATTCAATTTGAATAAGTTCTAGGCATGAGCTTCATGAGAATACAAATAGGAAGCTCTGTCGTCTTTACTGTATGTTGGAAATGTTTGTATATGAAACAGGCATCGCTCAGTCAGTGATTTTGGCCAGAGGTATAAGTGGGAGCTGATGCAGCCCATGTACGTGCATTAGGACTGGGGACCACAGTTGGGGTAAAGGGGATGTGGCTGCACTCTGCTCTGAGCACACAGCAGGAAACGTTATGCAGAAGTATCTAAACCCTGCATTGCTTGTTAGTGCTATAACATCTGAGTTTGTGTTGCCCCAAAGAAACCCAAAGCTGTTGCTTGGAGCATCTGCTGTGCTTATTCCTGAGCTTCCAGACAAAAATGAGCTGCTGGGCTTCAAGGGCATCCTAGCTGGCTACAAAACTCTTAGATAAGCCTGGTCAGCTCCCCAGGTTTTATTTCAGTGAAATACCACAATTCACTTTTATGTGTGTGTCTGAAACGGGATTGAAAGCCATAGGCTTGAACGACATTTTGTGGAGGAAACTGCACGGCTCTTAATTTGAGTAGCATTGCATGGATGCTTTCCAAAGCAAACTGATGCCCTTGGCTGGCAGGAGCTCAGCAGCCAGGCCTGTGCCACTGCATTTCCTGCCAGTCCTAGTCCCAACACCACCAGCAAAGTACAGAAGAGAGACCAGAAAGAGGTTTTCTCAAAAAGGCTGATGTTTGGGTTGTTTCACTACTGCTTCTCTTCCATTTTCTCTATTTGTCTGTCCTTTGTACATTTTAATAGCATAGTATTGTGCTTGTTTCTTCATGCTCTGTTTGTGCTGTATTTGACATAATTAAAGTGAGATAGAACGTAGTTATTTTGGTATATTGTAGTTATTATTGGTATATTGGGAGTCTCTTGTGTGTCTAGTTATCTATACTTATATATAGACAAATGTATTTGCTCAGTGGCTGTGAGGTAAATCTTATCAGCATTAAAATCAAAACAGGGTCCTCATGGAGTTCAGTGGCTCAGCATTTAATTTCACAAGGAGAAATCTGCAGCAGAACTGTTGAACCCATCAGAATTCTGATCTTCCTTGCATCGGTGATAACTTATGGAAGGTGGAGATGTCTCAAAACAAGGAATCCCCAGCTTTAGGGATCTTGCACATCAGTTAAACCTCTGATTATTAATGCTGGCAGCTCTGCCTGACAGCTGTGTTAGAGCTGACATTAGAACAGTGAGTAGAGTGTCTCAGAAAACAGTTTCAGGTATTTTCCTGTCTGTCTTAATGTTTTGTTTGTTGACCGCCCTTGTCTCAATGGGCTCCAACTCCCATCACATCAAGTCTTGCAGAAGCTGAAGAAAGTCCTCATGTCTGGACCCAAATTAATCTTGGAGCACATCAACTCTGAAGTACAGTCTGTAACATCTGTTTTGTTTCGATTAATTAAATTTGTAATGTGTTTTTCAGTCCTTTGACAAAACTTAATTGTAACCAAACAAACAACAGTGTGGCTCTATGCAGTAGTAAGTTTGGTTACAATCAGTGCAGCAAATATGACTTGACTATTAATTGCTTTTCTCCTCTACACTTTGAAAGTACACTTGAAAAATCCAAGCGCTTTGCTGATTGATGACTGTCCTTTGCTATGCCATTTTGAGGGTGACCCTGGTCTGGTTTGACACTCAAGCAGTTCAGATTTTGCTCTGGAGTAAAATCAACTTTTATAGGCAATATTGTTTTAGAGCTTTGTCTTTTATTTGAATTAAGCTACGCTGCCTGTTCTGAGGTGACTGCCTGATGCATAGCGAAACCACTGAGCCACTGTGAAGAGGATGAGCCTTGTCAGGATTACATCTACCAATGTCACACAGAGTAAAGTTAATGGCAGATCAGTTAATACAGTTCCTTAATCAGTGGACACTGGCTTAGTTTTCTGTGTCCTGTTTTACTGCATGGATGTATTTTCACATCTAAAAATATCTGTGCTGTTTCCATGATACACTGCACTTCAGTTTGCACATAAAAGAAGTCACTGTTTGACAAAGGAATATCTGCATTATACCCATCTAGCACAGAGTCTCTGGTACCTTCACTGTATATTCATAACTGAGAAGGGGATTTGGTGCAAGAGTTTTTCATCTCGTGTGAGGAACCACAGTCTGGGAAAAACGAGTTATGAGAGAAGTCGTGCCTTGACTTCAGCTTACAGGGTTCTTTCCTGACTCCTTCCAGCCTGGGCCAGACTTACCCCTGTTCTGCACTCTGTGATTCCTTATTATCATTCTGTGTGGGTGTTTGACTGGAGCAGGCAAGTCAGAAAACACTCAGAAAGAAAATACATTGTTCAAGACCGATATAAAGTTTTGAAGGCTTGGGAAATTTCCCAATGGCTTTTGAATCAATGTACTTTGAGCTCTGACAGGAGAGTTGGGGCATTTTTTTTCCCTTCCTTTGGCAAAAAGGGCAGTAAGGAGGAGAGCTGATTGGCTTGCACAAGTGTAGCGACTGTTGTCTGCAAGATGAAATGCTTCTCTTGGGTGTCGTGTAACAGGTCAATAATAAATAGGATGTTGTTCCTCAGATGAGCCAATTTTGAAACCAGATTCCCCAGAAGTCATGTTCCCAGTAAGCCCCATCTGGATACTCTGGAAACAGTAGGCAGAGGAGATCTGGTTAGGTCTTCTCTCAGACAACAGATAATTCCTAGCCCCAATATGTAGGTGAAGTAGGCAGCTTTGACAGCTGCTGAGGAAAACTTTTTGGTGCTTTCTAAATTTGTTTTTAACTACCTTTTAAAATTTAATTTTAGAATTTTTCTTAACAAACAAACAAATGTACCCCAGTTACCCCAGGGAGGCAACGAGGCTGAGAGAGCACACATTGCTCCAAGGGCTGCTCTGCTGTGGTCTCCCACCTGCTGAATCTCAGCCTTAGGTCTGTTGCGCTTGGCATGTGGTCTGTTGGTACCATGTGGTCTGTGAAACTCTCACTGCACTATTGTAGATCTTGCAACAGCTCAAGCTGAGTGTAGTGAAATTAATTTGGATTTACTCCAGGATAGTTGGCAGAATAATTTGGTCTAAAATAGCATCATTATGACCACCTATGGCACAGCTTGTTGGATGCAGTGCTTAAAATTAAGAGTATGGAGTTGAGTAGGTGAGGGCTTTACTGTCCCAAAAACTCGCTGATTCCTACACCTCTCCCAATATCCTTCTTTGATTAGACCTCTTAAAGGACTTTTCTGGGAGCAGTGGTGAGCTCTAGAGGGCTGTGGAAGAAGAATGAGACATTGCCAAGCAGGAAAATGCCAGTGTGAGGCTCAGACACCCTGGTCCAAATCTGTGCCTTCAAGATTCAAACCTATTTATTATTGCAGAGTTGCTCAGACTTCACCATCCTACTTGGAATTACTGACTCATCCAGGATGAAATAAATATTGTCTAATGGAGATTTATAAAAACTGCAATCAGTCCTACTGAAAAAATCTAGCAAGTTGACAAGTCTAATGGAGGTAAAAAGCCTCATCAGAAACTTTCTGCCATCTGTAGTTGCTGTCCCTACATAAAATGTATATTAATGACTCGTTTACTTCAGCTGTTTTGTGATTTATAATGAAAAGTGGTGCCCACACCTTGCCCCTTCATAAGTAGAGGCTGATTGTCAGCAATAGCAGGCTGATGCAGGATTTCAGATACCTTTAGTGCTATTTGCAGTTGTAATTTATAACCTGTATTTTTCTGTTGGTTAATACAGGAATGGATAAAAAAATACCAGCTTAAATATTTACGTAGGTAGCATATCTTTGTGAATATTAGTGGTAAGGAAATTCTGTTTAAAGAGCAATACATTGCAATTCAGTAGGAATGACTATGTGAAAGCTGTCAATGTTTTGAACAAAATCTGTGGATGCCATAAAGTGGTAGAATTACTCATTCGCCAAATCTGTGCTTTGGGAGGGAGTAAAATGTGTTAGTTAATGATATTTCAGTAGTGACAAAGAATTTGTCTAGAAAATTGGCACATTAGTTGAGAATATTTGGTGATTGAGATGAAGCGTTTAGGGCTTCAGTGTTTCTTCAGTGCATGCATTTAATTCCATTTAAAGGGACAGAACTTGTGTGTGCAAGTTGAATAAAAACCAGACAGCGACTACTTGTTTTGCCATCATGTATAACACAGAGATCTCATAGTGCTCTCTTCCCTTGTTTGTCAAATCTGACAAATACATTACAATTACAAATGTCTTTGCAAAAGATCTCATCTCCTTCATACTGACTGACAGCTGCCCAGTGGATATGCATGTATAAATCCATTTTGCATGCAAACACCTCAGATACAAAATTTTTGCAGAAACACTTTCTTTTTTCTCTGCAGCATGGCAAGAGTTGCAAGAACTGATTTGTATCTCTGCTTTCTTTCACCCCACTCACTGTAAAAATAGCTAACAAAAAGAGAAGAATACAGTCTAATAAAGTCTTGTGAAAAAGATAAGAACAAATTTAATATGGAAAATTATTTACCTACTATAGGTTTTATTGATGCTTATATTTTCTAAAGACATTGAATTACTGTATCCTGATGGTATAATATTAAAGTTTAAGAATATATTAAAATTTAATGAAAATATCTGAAATAGCAAACCAAAGAGCCAATTCTATCTACATTTCTTTTTGTGTCCTATGCATCTACAGCTGAAATCTCTGCAAGTCTTTCCCTTGTCTTTAATAGATATCAAAGCAGGCTTTCAAAGGAGCGGGTCTGTTTACTAAAGGTCAGACACATTTGTAATGAAAATTCCATTCATCAAGAAGCATTTATATTGTGAAAACAGCTTACTGCTTCAGAATGGATATTTCTCCCTCCCTTGTCCCTTCTGGAAAAAACCAAACACCCCTGAAAAGAATGATGGTAACATTTCTCATGGTACTCAAAGGTCAATTCATAATATAATAGCCCTGAGGGCTTACTCAGCTGGATGAGGAGGCTGTGTTCTTGCAAAATGTTGATTACAGAGAGGTATTTTATTATAATATCTGTTTGAAATAATCCACCAAAGCTGGTATTTATGTTTTTGATAGTAAAAAAACTTGGTGCTGAAGAACCTTGAGCAGAAAAGCTTACTAGTGGATTGTCTGCTTTGAGTGGTTGAGAAGGTCTGGCCTTGTCTCCTGGTGTCTGCAGGATCATGTAATTTTTGGAGTATTTCCCCCAGAAAAAGAAAGTTGGGTTTTTTTGGTCTTGATTTAAAGAAATAAACAAAAATAAATCTAAATTCACAGACAACCATCAAAACCTGTCAGTACTCAAGGAGTGTCTGGATGGTGCTCTTAGTTGTATGGTTTAGTTTTAGGTAGTCCTGTGAGGAGCAGAGACATGGAGCTTATATGATCCTTATGGGTCCCTTCCAGCTTGAGATCTTTTTTTAACCTTTTTCTTTTTTTTCCCCCCTTTTACTGCCTTGCTTCACTTCTCATGTTCTCTTTGTATGTTTTCTCTCCAGCTGATGGAAATGGGATAGACTGTGGGAGACATAGTCAGAGGAAGGAATACAGCATTCAGGGTAGAATTAATGAGTTAAGCTCAAAGCACAGCTCGAAAAGCAGTAACGGTATTTCTGAATTGATTTATTTCTGACAGATGAAATAATTGTGTAGATGAAATAGGTTTTTTAGTGGTATTTCGTACATAGCTGGGGAAAGATGAACCCAATTTACACCTACCTCACACCAAGCCATTATTAAGAATGGTGAATTATTTCCAAACTGTGCTGCTCTGCCCACTCTCCCTGTCCCCTCTGCTGCTGCTAACAGTGCCCAGCTCTGCTTCAGCCTTTGCTAACAAAGCATCTCTATCATTATAATAGTTTCAGATTTGTACCAGCTACCGATATTGCCCAGAAATGTGCTCCTGTGTGCATTAAAACCAAAGCCTGTCCCAAGAGGATGCCGCCTCTACATGATGCAAGCTCAGTGAAGTCTGTGGTATTTCTACAAACACTTATTTTGTGTCTGAACATACTTCCACACACAAGCAGCTGCTACTTTTTCCTTTGGGGGCATATTCTGCACAGCAGCAGTGAGAGCTGGTGATAAACTGAAACAGCAGTTGAAAGCAAACTCCCAGCTTGTGTCCCAGAGCTGTCCCCTCCCTCCTGCTGCTGGCTTAGCTGCCAGCATCGACATCATGGGGTCAGTCTCCTGCATGAGTGTGTATATATGTAAGCTTTCATAGGCAAAGAGAGACACGTGTCTCCTTCCTCACACGTGCATGCAGCTCGTGTGTGTCTGCATGAGAGAACTAGTTTCCTCTGTAACAAGTTAAATGGTGCTCTAGGATACAGCTGACCCCGCTGGGCTGGAGTAGGAGTGGAGAAAAGGGAAGTCGAACACTTCAAAGCTCTCTGAGATAGTGTTTCTACCAGAGACAATGGTGCTGGTGGTACACTGAAGCAAGTTTTAATGCTTTCAATCTTGAAAGGCACTCCTCCTCCTTGTAGAGAGAATATTTGTTATGCGTTTTATAGTCTGAGGCATGACCATCTGCTAATATAGTCAAGTAGACACAATAAAGGAGGTTTATATCATTTTAGATTCTGTTACTTCAGGTTCTATTTTTGATGCAGTAGGAGCTAGCACAGCTGAGCTGAAAGACTCTCAGGAACATGCCATGCATTTTATAGTGAATGCGACTGAAGAAGATTTGCTTAAGGACTAGAATTAAAGGCAGTACATAACAGAGAATTTGAAATACTATTGCCCTGCCTTTGGCCAGGGGTAGTTTAGAAGCTCTTTTTTGCATAAGAGGCTTGAGATACTTTTATTCTGATGTTATGCAGTCTGTGCAGTGGAAGTCTCTGTGTGAACTGCACAAAGATATGAATGGTCAATACCAGCATGTCTTTTACCGGTATAGGCATAAAACACTTTTAATTGTAGTCTGGAGGAGGATCTGTCATGTTCAATTTGTCTCCTGACACATGGTAGACTCATATCTGCATTAAATAAATAAATAAAACACACTAGTAATTTTGAGTACAGATAAAATTTCAGATGTTCAAAGGTCCAGTTTCTTTGCCTCTACTGCAAGTGACAGTTGTCAAAGTTGGAGGCTCAGGGCTGGAAAGGACTCTTGGATAAATGAGTTGGGTGTACTGCTCATGCAAGCAACCATAGTATTTTTTTCTGCTTTTGTCTGAACCTAAGTTGCCCTCAAATCAAAGGTGTTTCTCACTTTCCAGAGAATTCACAGTGGAATGTGCTCTTGGGAACATGTCGTCTTTCTGAGCCCAGTGGCACATTGTGGCTGCTTGGGCTGGGCAAAGCAACGCAGCTGTACACATGCATCCCCAGCAGCAATACCAGGCAGGAGGGAGTACTGAGTGGCTGATCGATGTATTATCTTCTGCAGGGGCGGTTCTTCATTATGTGAGACGGGAGCGACCAGACACCAATATGATGTGCATCGACTCCAAATTTATTATCACATAATCATCACTTATATACTTTTTCCAAATGCTGTATGTGTGCTACAATTCATGACAATTAGTTAATACTAAGGATCACAGGTTATGCATAAGGCCTCAAAGTTTCATTTTTGTAACAACTTAGACACCAACCTCATTGTGTTAAAACACCATCCTTATTATACTTAAAACATCAACCTTATTGTGCTTAGAATATCACCCCATCTGTTTGGCCTTCAGTTAGTTTTCTCTCACGCTAGACTATGCTTACCTTACATTTTACTGAACTTTATACTAGTTCGTTACGTATGTTACAATTTGTTAGTCACATACATAAGATCACACAATGCTTAACTGAATGCTCCATTCTGTCTTCTAACAGTGCTTAGTTTAATGCTCTATCCTGTCTTCTTGCTTTGACCTTGTCTCTGTTACAGTCTGTAGTTTTGGTTTACTCCTTTCTCAAGCTTGCTGTCACATACGCATTCTTTTCTTTTTCTGCTGCCAAAGGCGATTCAGAGATGAACTACTAACTTTCTCCATCTTTGTCTGACTCCATGAAGTTCATTATAGCCCAGGCTCTAACTATCTTCCAGCTCTGTCTTTGCTGTCAAATGTCTTTAGACTTTTTTGTGTTTCTCTAGCAAGATCTGATTCAGCTTGACTTTTTGCAGTTTTCTTGGGTATCTTGACATCCTGCAGACATCATTGCCTTTGATTGAGTCTCTTTCCTATTTACTGTATGCACTAAGCTGTTCCTAAAATGCTTTATCTGTTAAAATGTGACTATTCAGCAGGGAATTTGGAAGTGCTCTCTCAGTCCTAAGAACTTGATAGGAGGTAGGCCAAGAACAAAGTCTGAGAGCTCAAGTTGAACTTTGTAAATTATCTGAGAAAAAAGTGGAGAATGAGCAAAAATTGACCTGAGTGCTATAACTTCTGAGTGCATTTTTCATTTTTCCTTTTCTCATTCCAATTGTCACAAATACAAATCTTTTGCTATGTTGATGTCTCTCAAAACTGTCAGCCCTTTTTACAGGAGCTCAACCAGCTTCTTTCATTGTTAATTTAGATGGGTAACTCCACTCAGAGAGCCATTTGTAGGCTGGCAACCTTGCACAGTGTGTTGTTCCTGGGTAAGCTTCATCAGTGATGGCAAGAGGATTTTTTTCTTTCCTTTTAACCTGCATGCTAGAAGACTTCCAGTTACTTGTTTTAGAGTATCTTGCAAGATCTGATTCAGCTTAAACTTTTGCAGTTCTCTCCTGCAAAGAAAGAAAGCAACTGTAGTGGGATCGTGCCCTCCCACCTTGATAGGTGTAATCTGAGGAGCTGTAAGACTGTGGCTTCTGGCTCATAGCGCTTTGGTGATGTGAATTTCAGCAAGTTAATTACTTATGACTAGCTCTCCCTGCCATGTTTCTAATTATCTGTGGTTTATGCCAAGCCTTTCCCTATCTTAATCCTTCTTGCTACTGTTTTGAGACTTCTCTGATATGTCAGCTCATCTGTTCTGGTTATCTTGTAATGTCTGTGTCACTGTATGTCATCTTTTTTTATCCTTGATCCTCTCAATAGCCCAGAAGGAAATGGGACTCTGAAATGAGGAATGGAAAAAACAGATGAGCGCAGAAAATTGCTGTCTCTTTCCTGATCCTCTTTCAGAGTTTCTGCACACTTTGGATGGGTCCTCAGTTACTTCACTTTCTTGTTTTTCTCATTGTTTTCTAGCAAGCAATTTCTGAATTTTACACACATCCATGTAGTAGATTCATGGGATCTTCTGTAGTATTATTTTTTTCTTTTATCCTGTGTTTTTCAAATTCATGAAGCTTCCACTTTCAATTTTGTGCTCATCAAAATGCTCTGCAGTATTCAACTTGTTATTCCCCAGCAGTTACATGATTAGATAGAAAATGTTTAATTAAACTTTGGCTAGTAGGCTATGTATCTTGGTGTCCATAATAAAGGGAATATACCCATGTACTTACATAACCTTCTTTAAATACTCATGACCATGAGCAACAGTAATAAGTAGTTAAATCAGAGTATTAGGGTATTACTTCTGTGGATGGAAGGACCTTCTTAGAATTACACAGAACAATTTGGCATTTCCAGCATTAATAGCATAGCAGGTGATTTTGCAATGAAAATTTTGTGTAATGGTTGGTCAATTTGTTCTTTTTAGCTAATGCATTTTACAGCAAGTGCAATAAATGCTTGGAGTTTATAAAATACGCTTGGGAGAAAATCTCTGGTAATAGAAACTGCTCCATTATCATATACTGCAGATATTTTTAGTATCTCCACACAAGGTAAGTATGTTTGCTGAAGTCACAGCATAAATGAATAATCATGGTGAAACTAAAAATAGCAGGAGTGTGCTCAGGTGATGCAGTAGCCCACTCCGATTATTTGACATAATTCCTTCAGATATCACCATGTGTGGAACCAGCAGTTGGAAAGGCAAACATACGATTCTAGCATTGGAAGAATAGTGCTGTAACGACAGCCTGTGGAGTCATCTTGAAATGATTATGCTATTTTTTTTTAATTTCCCCTCCAACCTCTATTTCCCATTTCCTTTGAAGGTATCCCAGAGCATCCTAAGATGCAAAAAGTCATTGCTTTTTGAGTAGCTTTCATATTTTGGAAAGCTTATAAAAACATATGAACCTTGCTTGAAGTATTGTTAAGGTAGGGGACTATTACTTCAGCTTTTATTTGTTCTGGTGAGAGATATGGGAAGATATGAATGAGAGTGGGCACAGATGGACAAGAACCTTGAATGAAATTCTGCCTATGTCCAAGCATTGCCTGTATCCAAATGCATCTGACCTTGTGATTTCCATTTCCCTGTTACCAAAGAAAACTCCATCTGAGAATTTTACAGGTGTAAGGAGAGAGGCTTTGAAGGGTAGGTAAGAACAGGGTGTGTTTAAAAGGTTTGATCTGAGATTTCACAGGGAATAAGAAAAGTGTCTGTTCCAGAAGGCTCAACTGTTTTATTATTAGGAGTATGTGATTCGACTAAGTATATTCTTGGCAGTGGACCTGACTGGAAAAAACACCATTTCATCAAAACCCAAATTGTAGGGATTTCTTCATGGGTTTAACTATTTTGACATATTTTCCTGAGGGAAGAAAATGATCCAAGGAGAACATGCTTTGAAATAGCATTAAATTGTAACTTCAAGAGATCTGCCTGCTTTCTATTCTGAAGATATGAGATAGCCCTGAATTCTGTTAAAAGGCACCTCTGAGAATGAAAATAGGCCCAAAATTAGCTTCCACAGGTAACAAAAAAGGGCTCTGTGAAACTGCATGATGCACTTGGAAGGTCTATTAAGAAGCGATGGCTTTGCTGACAACGAGACACAGGGATCACCAGGCTATGGGAGAGAGAGGGGGGGAAAAAACCCTCTAAATCACAGAAAAGTGTATGCTGGGAAAATAGAAGAGAAATTGTGCTATGATTTATTTTGTAGTGATCCTCTTCATGGTAACTTTTTCCTGTGGGACGTGCACGGGACAAGGGATAGTTCTGTCATCCATTTTCACAGTCTTATTTTCCTTTCTATAAGTAGCAGCTCCAACACCCCAGAGGTCTGGCTAGGCTCCCATGTCATCCTATTCCACCACCTTTGCATGGATCCTCTGGATCTTCTAAAGGAAGCCAAGGCACTTTGTGACGTCACCTCTTGCAGCTGAGGTCTCTGCCTCATCTGCTTGAAACATTGTCTGTCTGTCTGAAGATCACTCTCAGCCTTGAAATCCACCTGGGCTTTTTCTTCCTGCTTATAGCGGTGCCTCCTCACATCCTTTGTTGTTTGTCTTATTGTTTCAGAACTTCCTGGGGGAGTTCTTAGCCTTTTTCTGTAGATGGTTTTTTTCATTTTGTTTTGCATTAATAATACTGGAAGGGGTCGGGGAAAGGGGTTGAGGAGGAGGAGAGAAGAAAGCTTCAATTCTGCTGGAGTTTTTCCAAATCGGTTCATCATCATTTATCTTCCAATGTTATTTCCCTCCCTTAAAGCTTCTCCATTCATTATTGCCACAAAAAAGAGAAGAACCTTTTGTTCAATAACAAGGGAATTTGTGTCTGTCAAGGCAGCAGCTTTTTGCTTCAAATTCCATCTCTAATTTTGCAGAAAAAATATTGTCAGCAAATTGCTTGAGGTATTGCAGTGAAACACAGGGCTTATGTTACCAGCAAACATTCATACTATTATGTAAATTTTTGCAGAGCTGAATTATCAGAAAAATAAATAGATGGACTGATTAGAAAATATACCTGGAATTTGGGTGTGATGGGCACAAGGAAGAGCTGGCTAGCGACACCATAAACAATTAGCTGTCTGCTTAAATGACACTTCCATTTCATTACACACAGAGAATTTAGCTGCAGCCATTAATTATTGAAAAATAACTTTGAACAGAAGAATAATGCTTTCCCCATATGTGTAATCTGTGCTTGCAAAGCAAAATATCCCAGTGGTTTAAACGGCAAGTGTATTTATTGGCCAACTTAGTAGCTCTCTTCTGTCAATGTGTAGAGTATTTAGTGTTTGATTTCCTACATCTGGGCTTCCCAACTGGGTTTGCTTGGACTCCACCAACACCAGTGCACAGCAGCACCTCACTCCCTGCGTCATATGCTCTTTGGGTGCCATTCAAAGAGGCTGCTGCATTAGTAGCCATGGTGGCATGCACAGTAACACCTGTGCCACCTTACCCTAAGCTTCATCCAGACAGAGCCGAGGCCCAGGAACTCAAAAGTATCTAATTTCCAGCTGGAGGCCAATAACTACGCAACAAAAATAAACAAAAAGTTTACTTTTGATTGCACAGAGATAAATATCACTATTCTGAAGCTCTTATTTTCTCCAGCCTCTGGAAAATAATTCTGTGACCGTATCTCTGTTCCAAATGTTTCTACATGTATCACAATTGGCATTATATTTAGAAACTGGGTTGTCATGTTCTAGCATTTTGAACTGTTTGTCTTCAAGTCCTTTGGAATATTGCACAGGTCCCTGGAAAAGACCTGGATCTAGAAAAATGGATTAAAATCCTCAAACATTGCTGCTGTACCAACAAAGCTCCATAAAAGTAGTTTCTGAGCTGCACTTGGGTTGTTCTGCAATTATTTCTTACTGGATGGGATCCAAAGAGCCTAATGTCCCGAGGACTTAAGAAATCCAGTAAAATACTCACTCAGCACAGCCCACATGCTACCGACTGCCTCCTCCAGACATATGGCTGTGTTTTTCGCCTATCACTATATAAGGTTAGAGTAGGGCCAAAATGCTTCCCCCTCCTGCTCAACGGAATAAGTGTGATAGTTTTTCTAAATTAAAACAAAAACAACTTACACTCAGGAGCGTGACTAATGTAATGTAACCCATGTGACTTATAAGATATGCCGGTGGGGCAGTCGTTTCATTGACTTCACTTTGTTGTGCAGTTGCTGACTATGACTTGCATTTCTGTCCCTGTGGTTCAGACATGTCTAGAAGCTCCCATCAAAAGTTAGATAGCTCAGTGCACATGATGAGACATGGCTGTCTAAGATGGAGAACAGTCATCAGAACTCTTCTTGAACTTCAATGTTGAGTTTTCAATATGTCTTGCTGCTGTCTGGGATGAGAGTTTCTTATCTAGTAGTGAAACTCTTCTAATGACTGCCAACATCTCCTCTGCTTTACTGGGGGGCAGAACCAGAGAGAAGGCAAGCATTATGTTTACAGTAAAACTTTTGCATTGTTTTCCTACTTACAGAAATTTCCTTGCTTTAGTCTTACCTTCAGAAGACTCAGATGCTTCAGAAACATTCTATTGCCACTACTGTCCCTTAAACCCTTTTGTTGCTGGGAATTAAAAGGTCAATTGCAATAACACTGCTGTATCATGGGCAGAAAAATACTAACTAGGTCTTCCTGTGCAAACTACAGTCACAGTCACTTGATTTCTCTATCCCTTGATTCACCTTGGTAGAAAACAAATAATGATCCTTTATCTTGTCTATGTAGATCACAAATGATAAGGACATGGACATGTAAACATCTGATATTGCAGATTGCTCAGTTATGATTGGAACTTCTGGTCAGTACTGTCCTACAAATAAGTAGTAAGATGACAATTTCTTTTGCAGGGCTGTAATGAGATCCTGAATGTAATTTCTGTAAGAAAACATTTTGGGGTTCAGTTCTAGCTTTTGAATGTCTATCATTAACATGATATGTTTCTTAGTCAGTGCTATCCTACTCGAATCCTGAAAATATATTCATTGGGGGCTGGGTGAGAGGAGGAGGATGAGGAATTTTAAACTTAATTGGTCATGTGTAAATCTCATTGGTTTTACTCAAAGCTCATCATTGATTTAATAGATCTATTTAACAAATGTCGGTCCAAAATGCCTCAGGGTAGTTAATGTTAATTCCTACATGGCCTTGACAGTTCTGCAATAATTCCTTCTAAAAGAACTAATCAAGCACTGAGTTATTATTTTAGTATACTTAATGATGCATTCCAGGAATTAGGATGCTAGAAACTAGATAACTAAGTTGAAAATACTTTCTTATTAGATTAAAGCACTTGTGAATGAAGGTTCCCAGCTGTCTTTCTAACTAAACTTACAAAAATATAGTACAACCTGAATCTACTCTCCTATTCAGCTCGTAGAGGAAAGTAAAGATGATTGACAGAAAATACTTGATTCCCTTCCCTGTCACTGATAAATATGGACCAAATTAGGAAAGCATTAAAGCACACACTTCAAGTAATGCTTAAGTGTTTTCATCAGGGCTTAAAGTAGTGAATTAGAGCAGCTCTTACCCTTGTTCAAACCACATTGCTGTTAGTGGAAAGACTCTCATTAACCTCTGAAGATTTTGCATTATATCTGTGGGTAAAATTCTGGTTCCTTTGAAGTTAATGGCAAAGCTTCCATTAACCTGTGCCTGGGACTTCATTTATTTTGCAAAAGGAATGTTCCTGGCAAAAAACATATGATCTTGTCCTAATAAATATAGAGAAAATGGATGCTATTCATTTAGGAATATCCAGCACTACCAATTAATAGGAAGCTTGAATACAGGAAAAAAAGCTAATCTAATTATGCGAATCCTGTCCATGTAATAAAATAGAAATGGTTTCTCCATGTCTTACTACAAATGAAAGAGAGCAGTATTCAGAGACATGTTTGAATTTATTTTAATATATATTGAAAATACTTTTTACTTTCAAACTGCTTAGACATTATAGACTAGACATTATAGTCTACTTTTACTAGACATAAAGCTTCATTTGCCTTACAGTCTTTCGCTGTTTCTCTATTCCTAGTAATGTTTTGAGGGCAACCTGTTCATATTTTTTAAGGTGTTATAATGAAACCTGGAAGTTCTGTTCATTCTATGTTTGAGTTATTTTATGTGAAAAGCTGTGAAAAAAAAAAGCAGTTTGAGACTTTGAGGACAGATCAAATTTGTCTTCAAATGTTCAGGAAGAGCAATTGCATAGGTCTGGAAGAACATAGTTAGGGCTGGAATTTGTAAATACAGACTGAAAGAGTTGAGTGCATTTAGCTGAAAGAAGACATAGTGAAGGGATGAAAAGACATCCTAAGTTATCATTTTCCTTTTGAGTTAAAAAAACCACTAAGTGCCAGTATAACAATAGAAAATGCATCAGGGACTGTAAAATATTATATAGTGAATAGAAAGACTTTTTAAAATGGGTCTAGAGCGTGGCTAAATTATGGGCATGTATGCTAAATTTTACTATAGTAAAACTGAAGTAAAAATATTCCCAATTTCTTTTAAACTACATTTAATTCCTTTTCTTTGTGGAGAAAATGTAATTTCACCCAAGAAACTGGACTAAAAAACCCCTTCAATCCACCAACTCCCCCCCTAAAATAACCAGCCCCCAGAGGTGTGCAGTTTCCACTGTGAAAAGTATGTCTACAGATGAGATTTTTTGGAAGCCTGTAAAGCTTTGGTAATCCTAAATATCTAAATAGAAAAATAAACAGAGCTTAAGATTCAAAAGGGCTTTTAACCAATGTTTCCAGACGAAACCAGAGGGCAGCCTGCAGAGATCTCTGACAACTGCGTTTGAGGATGGTTGCAGTGCTCCCTTCTCACTTAGAGAATGTTTATGGAACAAAGTGTTGATGCTGGGAGCAGCTCTGCAGCCTCCAGAGGGACAAGCTCACACAGCAACATGACTTTAAGAATGGACCTTCAAGTGAACATGTTTAATGAAATGCAAGGAACTTCACCAAGTCATGGCATGATTGCTTTCGTTTTACATACTCTATTTCAAATAAAATGATACATTTTGCAAGTAACTCACCAACTGCATGAAGTATTAATGAAGTTGCTGAACTGGAAAACTCATTCCCTATGTCTTATGAGTCACGTATCCTGAGGTTTGGGAGCTGTTGGGTGTCCTAAACTGATGCTCAATTTGTTAGGAACTGAGGGTACTCAACCTTAGAGATTGTGTCAAGATGATATCAGGTGATTTTTTTTTTTGTCCAACTTCTGTGACAGCATTCTGACTTAAATTGCCAGCTCTGCATTTGCTAATGACTGCTGTTCAGAAATCTACATCAAAAGAGATGACAACATGTAATATCACTTGTTTGAAAACATTCATATGTGTGACTTCGACACACTGCATGTTTTTTAAAGAGTATTAACGTTATTTCCCTTCATGAACTGGAGCTGTTTGTACTGAGATCTCTCTGTAACTCTTCCCCTTGTGTCTAATAAACTCACAAATGAAGACATACATGCAGGTCTTGAGAGAAGCCAAACAATTGAAATAAGACAGGCAATTACTGAGAGAGCACATTTACCAGTTAATGAAGTGTTCCTGAGTTCTTGAGTGCTAACGAGGAATCTGTAGTGGAAAGTATTTTTTGCTCCAAGGTATCTGTTTGCAGCAAAAGCTCTGAATGGCAGCATCTGCTAAAGACCTTCTCAGTACATCCTCTGAGTTCAGTTGTATATTACTCACACTACATTTTTTTTGACCTGGCTATAGTAAATATATCTAGACTATATTTCCCAGAGTTGCTTATGAACTGTCAAGTAAAACAACATTAAGAAATGTCAGAGGAAAGGAAATTACATCTAGTTCACGTATTTGTTCTTCGCAAATCCATGTTAGCTATCACTCACCTTCATGTCATCTTCTGGTTTCCTACAGGTGAATTATTTCAGTATTTCTCTGTATGCTGAATGATGTACACATCTCTGGATCCTCCCTTGCTTATTTTCTTTAAATTTGGATTCTCATCTATCTCACCTTCTGCTTCAAAACTGTACAACTACGTCCCTCAATACTCCTTTGATCTTTTTTTCTTTTGCTGAACAACAAATAGAATAACCTCCAACTTAGTCAAGTATTCTTTGATCTCTTCTGATTTTTTCATAGTTCATACACTAATTTCTCTGAATATCAGTTTTGTCTTCCATCAGATCAAAATTGACCTTTAGTGAGGACTGAGGCAGAAGAGGGACTAAATACTTTGGTCTGCTCAGCATCATTCATCGAGATATTCTTTCCTCTTGAGTAGCCGACTGACTTTCTTTGACCTTCCGCTTCCTACTAATATAGCCTGTTTTCTTGTTTCATTTTTTTGTCTTGTTAGCTGTGCCTTTGTCTCTTTTTTTTTCTCTCCTTTCCACACTGCAGCAGTTCTTGGACATACTCCTGGAAATTAGATGAATAAATTGTATGATTTCTGATGTCTCTTGAAGGAACTCGAAGTCTTTGCAGAATGCTAGAAATACTCCAGCTGCAGCTTTAGCTATAGTCTGCTGTAAAATCTTGTGCACTGACATTTAGAAGGAATAGTAATCAGAGGATCAAGTAGCATTTCATTACTCTTCTGTGAAGTGTGTATTTAATGGTTAGGATACCACAATAAAAACTTGCTAGGCCACTAAAAAACATACCCTTTCCTGGATTTCTAAACAGTATTTATAATTCAAAAGAGATTCCTGTTATACCTGAACATATATTAGGCTTACCTAAAAAATATCCTAGCTAGAAGAGCCTGTTTTTTATATATTTCACTGATTGTGAGATTTCTTAAAACATTTATTTTTATCTCTTTTTTTGTTCATTTTTATCCTTTCTTTATCCCTTCATTAGCATTGTGCTTGAAAAAGCTTATTCAGATGTTATCACCATTATTTAGTTTTTATAATAAGGCACAAAGCTGCAATGTTAATACAACAGAAAAAAATGATACTTTATATATATATAAATATTTAAATTTCTTTCCCTAAATGTTATGGTAGCTCAACTGAGGCTCAGAGAGGCACTGAGAATCTTGTGGCATCTGTGATTTCAGGTAGGCTTGCATGTCACAATGTGCCATTCTAGCAGCCAGGCTGTCCTTAATTTACATTTCTGCTGCCCAAACCAAAGGTTTTGGGAGTGAAAAACTGTCGTTAAGCTTGTTTACTGTGAGGGTGGTGGAGCTCTGGCACAAGCTGCCCAGGGAAGCTGTGGGGTCTCCTTCTCTGGAGGTTTTCAAAACTCTGTTGGACACACTCCTGTGCAATCTGATCAAGATGAACCTGTAGGTAGGTTGGACTGGAAGATCTGTAGGGGTCCCTTCCAAGCCCTACCATTCTGTAATTCTGTGATATTTTCAGAAGTGACAACAGTCATGGTCTCTCCTCCTCTTTGACACCACCCGGGTTATGTGGTTTTTATCAACTGTAGAGCGAAACGCTATATAACTATGAATAGCAGAAAGTCTCTACACCTTCATGGGATGATGAAAGTTAAAGGTAGTACTATTTTTGTGACGAGCTGCCTATGATAAGAGGTTTGGTGGTGGTTTGTTTTTTTAAATGATCAATCATTTTTTAAAGCTGAATGCACCATTTATATGACCATTAAAAGTAGTATTAAGAGTTAGGGCTCAAATCCTACTGAAACTCATCTGATACTTCTTTGTGATAATAAAAATCTCTTTCTCCAAAGCAGAAATATTGATGAGGGTACAATGAAATGATATTTACCTGCTTCAGATTTTGAGAACTTTACTCACCTCTCCCTACCCAGCTAGGGACTCCAAACACCTGAACTCATCCAATATTTATTTGCTTATTTGCTACTATAGGTTTGTCTTTTAGATGGAAAGTTTGAATAAGGTTATTAGTACATCAAATGTTGTTTACTTAAGCGCAGCTTCCTTTCAACAGAGTGCTTTCAGCTTCTTTCTGGTGCTTTGATACCATATATTTTCGTATTTGACTCTTCTGTAGGCTTTTAAATGTAAAAGTGTTACTTGCAGATGCAACTTATGTGAAGTTTAGACTTGCTTTATCATCATTGCATAAGAACCAAAATAACTTGTTTTTTCTTTTCCCCTCTGTGTTGTTAGTCTGAATATTGAGGACTAAATCTGTGCTGTTTAAACAGAAAGGATGACTAAAAATTTGAGTTAGCTTTATTGGCATTGTCTGAGATATATGACTGTGTGGGGTGCAGCTGTAAATGTGCCTGTTGTGAGCACTGGGTCTTGACCGCTACACCTTGTTCACCAAGGACTCCACTCACAAATGGTCTCCTTCCATAGTGCTGTGTGTGCAGAGACATGGCTGAGTAATAAATGTCAATCAGTGTCTGTTAGTCCCATGGCTGTTTGACGTTCCCCACAGCCTCCTGGAATCTGAAGACAAGAAACAGGAACTAAATGGAAGGTTTTGGAAAAGCACTGCAAGACCAACTAGTATCCATATGGTTAAAAAGGCTAAATTCTGCATAGAATTGCTTTTGGAAAGAGCTGATAATACTTTTTGAGAATGTGAGTATGTGTCATTATTGCCTATGGCCCCCTTTGCAAGTATTTGTGCAGGTCTGTGGGCTGGACTTTTCTCCAGCACCTGCAAAGTTTGGGCTGCACTGACCCCTGGAATAAAAAGGAAAAAAGGGAGGAAAAAAGAAAAATACCCCTGCAGTGCTTTTCACCTGCTCCTGTTGCCACCCCACTGCTGATGTTTAATGCATAGAACAGGACCTGTGCTCTAGTGAAATATCAATCCTGCCACTTAGGCAAACGACACGACTGGTGCTGCAGGACAGCGGGCTGTGAAAGCACCAGACAGTAAGTCATCCTTCCCAACTGATAGAAGAAGATTTAAAAGGGAGTGTATAATTACAGAAAGAGGCTTTTCAAAGACCAGAGGTGGAAAGAGTGACAAAGAAAGTGCTCTTGTTAAAAGACCCAGAGGCTGATGTGTGCAGCTCTATGTGACACGGTAGCTCTCTCATGAATCTCGCATGCCTCTCCACTTGGTTAGAGTTCTGTAGCTTGAATTGGGCCTTTCTCCACTCATCAAATGCTATGTGGTGATTTTAATAGGCAAGATGAAATAGAAAATAGCTTAGAATGGGCTGCAGTTTGAGTCATGGTTGTTGAATTTGTCCAAGGTACAAAGGTGCTGCTTGCAGTAGAATGAAATAAGTGATGAAAAAGTTCACAAAGGATAAAGAGACCAGAAAGTAATATTTGTCACACTCTTAATAATCTTCTGCTGTTCCTGAAAGATTTATATGAAAGAAAAGAGTAAGAAACATGCTGGAAACTTGCAACACTGAACTGCCTGAAAATGATAGTAAAAAACCATTAAAGAAACTGATCATTGCTTTACTCAACATTCCAAAAGCTTGAAGTGGATAGGTATGTGGAACTGAAAGGAAACCTACCAGTAATGAAGAAACAAAAAAGGAAAGATGAGGAGCAATGAAGGAGCCTTCACAGTCCCCATGTAGAAACCCTACAGATGTCCTTCCTCTGTTTACCTGGATGCAGTATCTTTTTCAGTCATTGTTATGTGAGTGTCCATTGAATGTTGAGCTGAGAGTCGTACTTCCAGACACGAGGTTCCTACCCATCTGCTTGTGTGCATGTCTGAACCTTTGGTACTGTTCGAATTGCAAAGAAATGTGTTGAAGTACTTAAGGATCTGAAGTTTAGTGTGTCTATTTTAGCTCTTAAAGATAGGAATAGTTTTCTTTGTTTGTCATAGACATCTTTAGTGGTAAGTGAAAGGTGGTTATTGGTAGGTAGGTGTTTCTATGGTAAGATTGTTGTGATGGGTTGAGGATAAACGTACAGCAAGACTTGTAGGTAGAAACATCTTATAGAAAGTCATCTGAAAAGTACAGTTACTTTATGTGAATACTTCAGATTTCTTCTCACAGTCTGCCCTTAATTTGGCCTTTTTATAGGTTATTTAATCTTTCATGAAGCATTTACGTCAAAAGAAAATTACAATATTGAAAGAAATTGGGACAGAAATCAAATGAGAGGTACTTTGAGATGAGCCCTTTGCCCTTTCTTCTTTAAATGGCTATCTAATCAACCTCTGCTAACCTTTACTTTTCAGTTTCTCAGCTGTGGTTACTTTTCCAGAAGAAAGCAGCTATAGGTAGGTGACTGTTGGGCAGTTGTGTGAATTTGCTTTGTGCTGATAGAGGTAAAGGGTCTCTAGAGTGACCCAAAAGGCTGTTGTCCATACTTGTACTGTCAATACACTGTCAGTATTGACAAATATGTCAATTAAGTATCAATTTTTGCTTCAGCTGCTGTCTGGAATAGGTAGAAATGAACAAGCTTTACCAGGAAGGAGCAATAGAATGAAAAGCCAGTTGGAGGGAGATAAATTTTTTTCTCCCTCTCCATTGAGTCTTTCACGTGAAGTGCTGCCATCCCTCACTAACACACAGACTGCTGGGATGCCGTGTGTTTGGCTCTGTTGCCAAAACTATGAAATCAAATGCTCTGGCTGTGAATGAAAGCAAACAGTCTCCACTATTCTCACAATTTAGAATGGATTTGGTTCCAAGGCCCAGGCATCACAGCTGAATTCTCATCTGATCAGCTCTTGCTGACTCCTCTCCATTTTGTTTTAATTATTTTTTTTCCTTCCACTCAAAATCTCACCCCAGAAGATGTGGTCATCAGGGACAGGTTTACAGCTCGTCCCAAGCCTCTGTAAATGCCTTTTTTTTTGTGTGTGCAACTTGAGGAGGTGAGGGAGGAAGCCTGTAGAGGGAGATACAGTGATAAACTTTAGGAATTGCTCTTGGCTGTGCTGAAACTGCATTTAACTCAACAATTCTGCTCTTGACCATCTGGATACTCACTCTGGAGACAAATCCACATTTCCATACTTTCACCTGAGGGCTACTGAGTCTTTCTGGTTCAACACAGTCCTCTGACACTTATGCCCAGGGAGATTTGCACCAAAGCAGTTTCAGAGTTTTCTGTTGTTTTGATCCAAGTGGTATGTATTTATTTTCAGAGTAAAGGTTTGCTACTAGGATTTACCTAATGTAGTTCTTGATTGATACAAAATAAAAGCTTGCCATTCATTTTCCAAAGTAACTGTCCATATCATAGACTGCGTTGGAGTAATAGGAGAATCAAACTAGTCCTGTTGTTATAGCACCATTTTTGTCAGTAAATCAGCTATAACTGTGTTTTTGTCTGATCCACTGTTTTTATTCCAATATTATAGATCTGAAATTCTCTGTTCTTACTCCAGGGAAGCAAATGACAATTCTGCTATGCCATAACTTTTGGTTAAGTCTTTTCTTACTGAGCCATTGCACTGTTGATCAGTGGTTAAATGTGGTTAGTGAGACATTTTCTGTGTGCATCTCTCTCACAGCTTAACACAAACCAAGGACTGAAAAATGAAGGAAATACAATTCTGCTGTCTTGCATAATTTTCATTTTTATGTCCTAACTCTTGTATAAACAGCAGAGTTGGGTCACATTTTCTCTCTATGTCATTGTACTGCTGTGGTGGCCAAGTAGTACCCGGCTTTTCTGTCTTCATTGCCCTCACATTGTTAGTAGAGGAGGTGAATATGAAATAACTTCAGAAGACTTTTCAATAGCATTTCAGCTACCAATATTTTTTTTCCCAAAAAACATGGGGTTTAGGTTACTAAAATTAATTGGAAATAGTTTCTGCCAGGTAAAGAGAGGGGAAAAGCCTAGAAGTTTTCTTTTGATATTTCAAATTGCTGAGTTTATTTCCTTCTGGATAAACAAGTGATGAGAGGTGCAAGGAATTAGCTTTTGAAGAAATGTCTCCAATTAAATATATGTGAGAACTGTGGAACAGCTGAAATAAATATAAATTTCTATAACTGGAGACTTAACATCTGTTTCTTTATCTTGGATTTCCTCTGGCTAGTTTTTATAGGGGCATTAGAAAGGGATTTACCTTGATGATCTCAAGTATATTTTCATGATTAGCCCTCAGGATGAATACTGTTTCTAAGCAACTTGAATATGAACAACTTTAGTCTCCACTGGGTCTTTCCAATAAGTATTTGGAGGTTTGTTGATTTTTTTTCGTATAAGAAGAGTACAAGTGTGGGGAAAAAAAGAAAAAACAATAATTAAAAAATTCCCACCAACTTCTCATCCAGAGTAGACTCATCAGTGTCACAGGTAATGAGAATCTGGAAATACATCCCACTTACAAATAGATCCTAAAAATTGTTGACATAAATAAGATCACAGAATCACAGAATCTTAATGGTTGGAATGGACCTCGAAAGATCATCTAAATCTAAACCCCCTGCCAGAGCAGGGCCACCTAGAGTAGGGCACACAGGAACTTGTCCAGGTGGGTTTTGAACGTCTCCAGAGAAGGAGACTCCACGATCAATCTGGGCAGCCTGTTCCAGTGCTCCCTCACCTGAATAGTGAAGAAATTTTTCTTTGTGTTCCTTTGGAACCTCTTAAGTTCCAGCTTGTACCTGTTGCCCCTTGTCCTTTCACTGGACATCACTGGGAACAGCCTGGCTCCATCCTCCTGACAGCTGCCCTTTATGTATTTGTAAACATTAATGAGGTCACCCCTCAGTCTTCTCCAAGCTAAAGAGCCCCAGCTCCCTCAGCCTTTCACCATAAGGGAGATGTTCTTCTCTCTTCATCATCTTTGTGGCCCTGTGCTGAACTCTCTTCAGCAGCTCCCTGTCCTTCTTGAACTGAGGGGCCCAGAACTGGACACAATATTCCAGATGTGTTCTCATGAGGACAGAGTATAGGGGGAGGAGAACCTCTCTCAATCTACTGCCCACAGCAGTTCTAATACACTCCAGAATGCCATTGGCCTTCTTGGCCATGAGGACACATTGCTGGCTCATGGTCATCCTGCTGCCCACTAGCACCCCCAGGTCCCTTTCCCCTACACTGCTCTCTAACAGATCATTCCCCAACTCTACACTTGCCCTTGTTGAATTTCATTTGATTTCTCTCTTCATAGAATGGTTGGGGTTGGAAGGGACCTTTAGAGATCATCTAGTCCAGGCGGGTCTTGAAGACCTCCAAGGAAGGAGACTCCACGACCCGCCTGGGCATCCTGTTCCACTGCTCACGGTGAAATAGTTTTTTCTTATGTTTAAGTGGAACTTTTTGTGTTCCAGCTTCATCCCATTACCCCTTGTCCTGTTACTATCTACTAGAGAAAAGAGGGATGTCCCAACCTCCTGACACCCACCCTTTAGATATGTATAAATGTTAATAAGATCACCCCTCAATCTCTTCTTCTCCAGACTAAACAGCTCCAGTTCCCGCAGTCTTTTCTCGTATGAAAGATGCTCTATACCCTTGATGGCCCTACACTGGACTCTCTCCAGCAGTTCCCTGTCTCTCTTGAGCTGAGGAGCCCAGAACTGGACACAGTACTCCAGATGAGGCCTCACCAGGGCAGAGTACAGGGGGAGAAGAAACTACCTTGACCTGCTAGCCACACTCAATGCACCCCAGAATGCCATTGGCCTTCTTGGCCACGAGGGCACATTGCTGGCTCATGGTTAGTTTATTATCAATCAGGACTCCCAGGTCTCTCTCTGCAGAGCTGCTCTTCAGCAGTTCGACCCCCAGCCTGTACTGGTGCAGGGGGTTGTTCCTTCCCAGATGCAGGACTCTGCACTTGTCCTTGTTGAACCTCATGAGGTTCCTCTCTGCCCAACTCTTGCACAACTCTCCAGCCTGTCCAGGTCTTGTTGAATTGCAGCACAGTATTCTGGTGTGTCAGTCACTCCCCTCCGTTTAGTATCCTCAGCAAACTTGCTGATGGTGCCCTCTTTTCCCTCATCAAGGTCATGAATGAATATATTAATGAATCTATTGAACAGTACTGGTATCAACCCCTGAGGAACTGCAATAGATACAGCCCTACAACTATACCTTGTGCCATTGATTACAACCCTCTGCCTTCTTCCCTTCAACCAGTCAACAATCCACCTTGCAAACTGATCATCCAGCTCACACTTTCTTAGTTTTGCTGTGAGAATGCTGTGGGAGATGGTGTCACATGCTTAACTGAAATCAAGATAAACCACATCCACTGCACTACCACCATCTCTCCACCTGGTTACAACTTCATAAAAGGCTGACAGGTCAAAAGATGTATCTTTGAACTTCACATTATGACCTAAAATTGCTCTTTGTTGGATCTCAAAATATTTACTGGCATTTACTGACAGTTTTCACCTAGGGAAAATAACCCTGTAGCTCTGTACAAGTAAAGCAACACCTTCTCTTCAGCATAAGGACACCTGGAAATTTGGCTGCTGTGCTGGTGTCTCAGTTTGCTTTTCCAGTTCTCATTTGAAGATGTGCTATATGATATTGAGCCATAAACTCTGTGATAGAAACAGTTCTTTTTTTTTTTTTTTTAACCTTTTAACAATGTCTTTCTAGCAGAAATTTCTTACAAAAGTAAGACTTCATTATTCTTGCAAAATGTAATGTGATACATTAGTTTGTGTAATAGGAAGTATTATCATGCTGTAAATAATTCAAGAATCCATAAACTACAGTTGACAGTCTAAATGAAGCAAGTACATTTTCTGATGCTTTTTTCTGTGAGTTTCCTTGCTGAATTTTGCAAATTAGCAAGTACTTTGTAATGGTTATCCTGAACATTATGTGAATTAGTGAGAGTCCATTGTAATTAGATTTTTTTTAAAAAACCAATTAGCAAGTGAGAATGATCTCATCCTTTACTCAGAATTACTCAGGAAAAAAGAGAACATAATTTTATTTGTACTGTATTTTTTAACATTTTAATACTTTCAGTAATTCTTAATAAAAGAACTTGCACCGGGTCAAGGAGAAGAAGAATGATCAAAGTTATATTGTTTCCTGCTACTTATGTAAGCTCCTTATATTCTTAAAGGTTTCTGAATCAGACCCCTCACGATATATGTAGTTTTCTGCAGGGCAGGGAATGCTGCTTTCTGTAGCTGCCGTCGAGTGCCTTCACCACGTGATCATTCTTTATCCACATGTCTTTGCACACATCATACTAAAATATTTTTAATTACCATTTTAACACAAATGGAATTTCTTTTTTTCATTTAGTAGTAACTGAATTGTAATAGAAACAAAATTTCATGCCGTTTTTAACCCTGTCCAAGGACAACTCTAATTTTGTTCTATTTTTCAGTGAAGAGTGTTATGATAAGAGCAAAACCTTGTTTTCTTTTGCTATTGCCTCATAATGTCAAAGGGAAAAGAGATTTGGCTGCTGCATATTCATGAATTACTATAGGAGACTGGATGAAGTACTTGGCAGATATTCATGTAACAGCTCAGATGTCGACTTCTTGGCTAGTGCAAGAATAATACGGACACTCACCAGTTTGCACAGCAGGTCTGCAGTCATCAACACTGAGAATAAGTATTTTCTATCACTTCAAAATAGAGGGGTCAGTCATTTCCTTCTGTCATATTGCTGTGGACTAGAACACTAGGTGGTAATTGGAATCTCTGAGTGCTGAAGGACCAGTGATCTTTATGTGAAAGATGTGACCTGTGTTTGAGGTGCAGTGTAGCAAAGCTTTTTAACTAGCAATGCATCTGTTAGCACTGGAAGGCCAAGACCAGATGATGTTATTCATTTACAAGCTCTCTGTGTTACAGCATAGAAGCTTCCCTCCTCCTCCCCTTTTCAGTCTGATCTTACTTCCCATGATGTATAATGAGATGAAGTACTAGGGATTTTGTGTGCATTATTCAGCTACAGAAGTATTCTCTTTGTATTTCATTATATTCTATATATCTTTTGCTGTTTAATTTAGTATGTGGTCTGTGTGTGTCTCTTTTCTGCACTGTTTTTACCTAGTCCTTCTCTTCTTGGATTTGCTACCATCTTGAACAAATCAGTGGCAGAGTTCAGAAACAGATGCTTTGTAATTTACAAACACTTTAGCTTGATGATGGCTCCAAGCTCGGAAAACCTCAATTAATAAAGCAAAGTAAATGTTGCTTGAGTAGACATCAGTGGGAGTGGAGACACCTTTGGCTGTTTGCTGCAGTGCTGGTCCCAGTAAGCAATTCTTGAAACATTGGTTACTTCTGCGAGCATTATTTAAGAAGGGAAATCTGAGCTGCAAGAGCAAGTGGAGGAGTGGTACAAGATGGAGGTGACCATGCAGACCTCATAGTCAGAAAAGGAGGAAGGAAGGAGAAGTGACAGACTGGAGACCCCTCTGCAACCCATGGTGAGAATGCAGGCTGTACCCCTGCAACCCATGGAGGGCAATGGCAGGACTGAGAGCCACCAGCAGCTCTGGGTGAGTGCGCCTAGATGAGCAGGAGACTGTGTGAGGAGGCGGCCATGGCGCAGGCCGTGCTGGACAGCCTGGGCGCCGCAGAGCAGACCCACAAGAGAAGCGGAGAGGAGCTGCAGCCTTTGGGATGAACACATGTCAGAGCAGCCCGTGCAGGGCTGCCGTGTGTGTGAGGGACCCTGTGGTGTAGCAGGAAGGACCAGTGAGGAGCCCAACTGCCTTGAGGAAAAACAAAAAGCAGGAGCCATCAGAAAAGACTGACTGAAACCCCCATTCCCTGCCCCCCTGAGCTGTTCTGGGGGGAGGAGATAAAGACACTGAGACCAGGGATCTGAGCCTGGGAAGGGGGAGCGGGGTGGGA
Source organism: Colius striatus (assembly GCF_028858725.1). Classification (NCBI taxonomy): domain Eukaryota; kingdom Metazoa; phylum Chordata; class Aves; order Coliiformes; family Coliidae; genus Colius; species Colius striatus. The sequence goes on from NC_084761.1 coordinate 10,849,906, forward strand.
GGAAGATGATCTTAAAGGACTGATTGTGCTCTTCATCATGGTCCCCCTGTGTGTTATTCTCTATTTGTCATGTTTTGGGGTTTTATGTTTTTGGTTGGTGGTAGATTAAATTGATTCCTGTTTTCTTCCCCAAGTTGATTAGTCCTGTCTTTTTTGCCTGGAAAATAAGTGGAAAATTTCCAATAAGTGGAAATTGGGCCCTGTCTGTCCTTACAGCATTCCAAAGGCCCTTGGTACTTATTACGGCTGACTGTGGTCCTTTGTTCCCAGATGGGCCTAAACCAACACAGGCTGTAAGAATAAGCATTAATTGACAATAGAGAAAATTACAGGAGGCTGAATAAAATTATGAAATAGGGCAGATATATATTAAAAAAACCCCACAATCTAGGTGAGAGCAAATCAAACCATGACTGCTGTAGCATTTAATGTGTTTAAATACAAGGTGACTTACTGACATGATTTCTTTGCTTGATATTCCTTCAATAACGAAGCACAGACAACTGTCTGCATCTGAACATCTTGCATATTTTTAACAGAGGTTCTGTAGGGATTTTTTTTTCTCCCTTTTTTGTTTTTTTTACAGGTTAACTTTCTTTGAGGGCAATACAGACAATATCTATCTTCAGTATTCTTTGAAACACTCAATCAAAAGTTCTAAGTAGTTTTGGTGGTGGAAAAGAAGTTTGCTGTGTACATCAGTCATGGTAACACCTGTAAGCCTTGTTCAGTTTTGTGAGGGAACAACAGGGGCTTGCAAATACCTATTTATATGACTTATATAGTATCTGGCAGAAAATTCTAGTAATCTACTCTGATATACACTATGAATATATATATCTTCTTGTTAAACAGCTCTGGACCACTTCTTGCTCTGTGTAGAGGTAAGGCCTGGCTAAAATAAGAGAAGGAAATAAAAGAAACAAATTAATCATAAAGTAACATTTTCCTAAATGAACGTTTTTTCAGCTTAGTAGGAAGCTTGAATTTAGTGACAAATATTTAAAACAATTGTTTCTGAAACATGAGATTTTAAAATTAAGCAATGTGTGAAATTTTTAAAGACAGGAAAAGTGTTTCAGTCCTGTTTGAGCTCCAAACGGCTCCTGTTATTGTTCTTATTCTTAGAAGGAAAAAAACCAACCCATCAATAACACTGGCAAGATGCGTGTGTCCCATGGTACCACTAAGTACACCTGGAGATTTCACATTACATTAATTTGCATGGTTTGCAAATATTTCTAAAGTAACCTGTTGATTAGATTTCACATTAGTGAGTAACTAGTACATTGCAGGGCCCTTAAGAAATGTATTACTGAAAATAATACCTTAAGTTATTTGTTTATGCAGATTAAGCAAACTATTGACAGAATATAGACGCAGCCTAAATATTAACGGCATATATGGGTAGGAATTTGTGTATGAAATCCAGACTTCCCCAAGCTTACTGCTTTTAAAAAGAGATTTATATTTCTCATGTCACATTGATAATAGTGGCTGTCTCTTCCTTCTTCTCAGCAGGAATAGCTATCAAAGATGAAAGTACCTTTGTAGGCTGGCATGGACTGTTTTACTTAGTTCTGTGCACGATATTTTAATTAGGCAAGTCATTGTGCTAGTAACTAGCTTTTCAATTAACCATTTTAAAAAAATCTTTCTCACCTTCTGTAATTACATTAATTTTTTAGGGAAAGTATAAACCTCAACAGACAGGAATTCATTCACCTGAATTTTTAGGTGCTAAAAAATCTGTAGAAAATCCAGAAAGCAATATGCAGTGGATGAAATATTAATGGCCACTCTGCCTCTTACACATTATTTGTGATTAGGGAAATAGGTGATGCACAGTGAGATGTGTGGACTTTCTTGCTCTTTAGAAGATTAAAATATGAAACTTTTCTTATAATAGAAAATACTGTGATATCAGTTCCTTAGATCACCATTAAGAAACTTGCCAGTTCAGACCTTGAAGAATCTCCCAATCAGTGGGATCAAACCTGATATGGACATAGTCAAAAAGTTTACCTGAAGATCATTTCAACATGCTTTTAGTAACATTTCATGGAAGTTATGTAGGGATTATTAAGTTACTAGAAGATGCTACAGGCATTACTACATGTTGTATTCAAGTGCTTGGAGGATCCATATATGTTGTAGAGGATTGTGGGTGAATGAAACTGCTTAGTTTGTATAAAACTGCTTTAGTTTATATATAAACTACAGGTGAACGAAGCTGCTTAGACTCTCTAGTGACTATTTCATCACAAATCTGTGAAACATTTAAACGTTTTATATGCTGTTTAAGTAGAATCTTAACTGCCTCTTTTTCTATTCTAGTCTTGTTAAAGCATTTCCATTGTTTCTGCTCTCAGATATATATAGCAACTTAATGATTGTTTTGAAACCAAGGAACATTTCAGAAGAGATTATAACCAAGTACTCTTATCCCAATAATTAGTGAACCTTTTAGTGTTGAAGAAACTACCCACTGATGAAGAAACAGGAATCTCATCAGGTAGATTGATAAGCAATTGATTGCAGTGCAGCTATTCTTCACAAAAGAAAAAACACTCTGGAGATACTCAGATAATTATTAGTTCATGGTTGTCCAAAGAGCCAGGGTCTAACTCACATCCACCATAACTAGAATCTAATTATTCCTTCATTGTTAATTTTAGCCTTTACTTTTTGTAATTCTTCTGAAAGATATGAAATACAGCTTTTCTTTTTTGTAGTGGGGGGAATGGAGAATTCAAGAACTGATAACAGGATACCCAAACTAGAGCTAATTTTAATGTAACAGGTTTTCTCTAAAAAATATAGCTTGAGGGATGAGGATAGGGATAAAATATAAGTGAGAATATGTTGGTATTTGATCAAGAAGTCTAATAAGGATAAACCAGAATAAATACAGTTTTTTTCTTGATTATGTGCATCTTATCTCAATTTAAATTTTAACTAATACAATATATAGTTTGAACTTTTAATAATAAAATTGTTATTTTTAAAAGTTTTGACACTTTTGAAATGTTTCTAATTGAGAACAAATTATTCTATCAGAATTCTCGTTCTGCAGGTAACTAAAAAATTTTACTTCGTGTTCCAACTCAAAACCAAAACAGATTTTGAAATGGCAGCTTTCCCTACGTAAAAGAAAATCCGCCTTTCTAAACAGATGTACATATGTCTTAATATAGTTTCAATATCACAAAGATTTTCAGTGCAATTGACACTAATTGGAGGGACAGGTGGTGATGGCAGTGGGGAGGATATCTCTCCAGGATTGTGTAGAATTGATAACAGGACACACAGAATTAGAGTTGGTTTAAAAATGCATAAATATCAGTGATGTAAGAAATTGATTAGCTAAGATTAAAAAGAAATAATAAAAGAAATTACAGTATAGCATAACTAAGGAGACTCAACACAGTGCAAAAAAAAAAAGGAGAGTATTTGTGGTAGGGAGGCATTGGTGGAGCTTCATCACCTGGTTGGTTATAGATATGTGTGTTCATGTTTGCGTAGAAATGACTGAATCTTCTTCCATCTTTGAAGGCTAATATTTGGGTAGCACTAGGATAAATTTGGAGTTCAAGGATAAATAAATGCAGTTGGTCAGCAATCATTTTTTAAAGTTCTCAATATCCAAGAGTTCAAAGTCCCATGCTCAGAGAGGGAGAAAGCTCAAATATGGACTCTCTGCTAGCTGAGAGCCTGCCAAGAAATCTGAGTTACTGTAGCATACATTAACACAAGAGGGAGTCTGAGATATGATTCTAGCACACATACTATGGTAAAATATATACCATAACTGAAGAAATGAAGATGTTTTTTTCCCAGTAAGACACGGGCTGTGAGAGAATAGTGGGAGAAAAAAATTTAAGGAGGCCAGATCAATTCCATTTACTTTGAGGATCCACTGGTTTTGTTAAAGGAGAACATGATCTACTGAGTTCCCAGGCTTATAAACCAGTGGACTGATTCATCAGAAACAAAGTAGACGCTGATACAAAGCCATACTGTAAGCAGTTAATATTTATTACTAGAAATTGAATCATGTTATTTCTGGTGTTTAACACTCATAGAACAAGATATAGCTGAAAATTTTCACAATATTGAGATTTTTTCCATACTAGAAATATTCATTTCTATAGCGTTTAAAAGTAAAATAGATAAGAGAAGTATGTAAAGTCATATGAAGAATTGAATCAAAAGTACAGTGGCCTAGAAACCACGAATAGAGAATGGCTGTCTGATGTCTCATGGCTTGAAAAACAGCTACTTTCAAAACATGAAACTCAGCTTTCCTTCCCATAATCACTACCTTTCCTCCAGGCACTTGTTCAAAGTGAATTCATTCAAGGATTAATACTTTTGCACAGTGCTTTTAACAAGGTGTGTAATGCCAGACTTTATAAACTCAAGCAATGCTGAGAAAGGGATTTTACACAGGAGCTGTACAGCACCTTGGAACATCAGTGTTATTGAGAGAAATACTTCAGACTCTTCTATAACTCCTGAAACGGAACATCTCTGCCTGAAGTGCTGGTGAGGAAGACAAAGAGAAGGGGAAAAAAACCCAGTTTTGAGCAGCAGGCTGTGTGTCAGGTTTCTTCCAGTTTCAGTGATGCTGCTGGAGTTGGACTTGGTGTATCTGGGGTTTCCGGTAAGAATAACAAAGTTGTGTAGCCAGTTGCCGGCGGTGATCTGGAGTAGTTTATGTTTTCTAGGGCCAGCTTTTAGTTGTGATGCAAATCTAGGTGGAGCAAATGTAGCAATCTAAGACTCTCTGATCCTAGTTCCTATCCCTGTCAGCCCTTTTGGGATGAGAAACTTAAACCCCATGGTGAAAGTGACCTATAAGAACCTGTGGTGGTGGAGAGAGACTTGCCATTTCCCCAATGACCCCTGTTGAAAAGAGCTGTCCTGCAGCAAGACTATAGTTGGAGCCCTCAATTGCTTTGATGCTTCTTTCACAGCTGGATCAGGACAAGGACTCAGGTGTAGGTTAGGCAGGATGGAGCCTGGTGCAGTGACATACTGCAGTCATATGTCACTGCTATCTGTAACCTGCAGTGCTGAAACGTTATTGCTGACTTATCTTGTGACTGCATTGCCATAATGCTTCCTTTTTACGTACTGCAAATGAAAAGTTGATAGGAAAAAGAGAACTGTGCGATGGGCTTTCCAAAGCAGAATTGACAGACTGCTGTTCCTGCAGGGCTGCGGCTCCCAGCAGCAGCAGCTTCCTATTGCATGTGGAAGAGATGATGATCTATCAGTGACTCACTGAATGCTTTTCACTTTATCATACCAAATGATCAAAAAAAACCCCCAAAAACACAGAGGAGAAAAAACACCAATTTCCATAGCCTTATAAATGTGATAGGAGCCTGTGATTAAAATTAAGGAGCTTAGCATGTGAAGGGTAGGAGCCCAGCAGCAGGAGCAGCAGGTTAGATGTTATTGCTGTTATTGAAATGGAGCACAGGGGTGACTGCACTTTACAAGAGCTTTATTGCTTCACTCTAGTAAAAATGAATCACATTTTTCTCTCTCAGTTCCTCATTTTTCCCCTCAAAAGACCAATAGGTAAAAAAGATGATAAAAAGCTCCACCATGAAAAAAAAGTCCAACTTTACACGTCAGTGCTGTGTACAGATGGATGATTCACCAGAATCCATCTCTTTTTTTAAGCTGGCTTTTTTGTTTGAACTGTAAACATGTCAGAGTTTGTTGAGATTCCAAGTTTGGGCTTATGCTAATACTTGCTTTTATCAGGTAAAGCATTATGGGGTGGTGTAGAAGGTACTCCTGCCAAAAGTGCTCCCCTTTGCTAGTTTGATGGCAAAATCCATGTGAAGTCTCCATTTCTGTACTCTGACAAATCATTTCTGTGCAGGTTTATACAGGGCACTTAAATGGGCTCTAGAGGTGCTTTTCAATATTGGACACCATCCTTTGCGGTATTGGAGAGGATGAACTCTGAATCAATTTTGTGAATGTCCAGTCCATGTTAAGCAGCTTTTAACTTTAGTTGCTATTACAGCCTTGGGAGTTATGGGCAGCAGAAGGCTTCAGCCATACACCATTCAAGAGGCTCAGGGCTTTGTGCCAGGTAGCACAGGGACTGAAAGTTGTTTTTAGGAAGCTGTTATGATAAAAGTACTTGCAGATGTACAAAGGACAGGGCACCAGCCTGTAAGCAGCAAAGAAAAATTGAGTTTATAGTCCTCTAATATGTGCATATAAACTACATATCTCCTTGTTCCCACTTGCAACAAATTGTAGTAGTCTATGTTCAGTCTGCACAATGCAGCCTGCCAAAGCTAAGCCATGCTGTCTGCTGTAGGAACACTCTGCTTTCTGTGGTGCCTGACATCTGACAGTCCTGAAGCGTTTTGCAGCACAAATGTTAATTAAGCTTTCCAACAGCTTTGTAAGGTAGGTAAATACTATTATCAGACATTTCAGCTAAGGCACAGGGCTATGTCTGCTGTTAAAGTGCATCAGATTGTGAGATGGGGCTTGATGGGTGGGTAGCCCAGTGTCTGGGGCCGCAAATACACTCATGAGAACCCATCTTCAATTGCTGCGTGACCTTTTGTGCTAGCAAACTGGGACCTACATCACAATCACAGCTGGGACCTCTGCTATTATTACAGCAGGAAAACTAACCGTGGTAATAGAAAGGCTCCATACACTGGAATAGCACAGTGGTCTGTCTGCCAGGAGGTTATTTTGGATTTCCCCCCAAATGAGACTAGAATCCAGCTTTTGATATGCATAACAGCTCCTATTGTTCCTACTTAACACAAAGCTTTTCCTTGTTCCAGAAGTGTGACCTTGTACCTCAGCTGTGGCAACACTGTGTTGTGTGGACTTGCCCTCTGCAAAGCTTGCCAGGCAGCAGCCACGTGCCCTCTGCCTTCATTTCATTCACACATTGGTGAATCGTTAGCAGTCTATGTGCAGCCTGTCAGCCCTTCCTGCTCTCCCTTCAGTGCTCTCAGTTTCCTAGCAGGAGGGAAAGAAATGCTCCTGGCTTGTAGCTGAAACCCATTGCTGTCACATGTCCTTGTCTAGAGCCTGTCCTCCTAAGGGTGAATGCTCTGTCTGACAACCTATCTCCAGGCTGCAATCTGACATCCAATGGTTATATCGGGTGCTATTTAGATTCATCTTAGTCCAATGAGTAAATACTGCAGCACATCTTTGCAAAAGGATGGGAGGGAGGAGGAGGAGGTAGACAAAGTTCCCAGCACCCTACTTAGCAACTGCCTAAACCCTGTCCCACTGTGTTGCTTTGTCTGATGCTGTATGCTGCAAAGCTGATTAAACAAAAATGTAACACGTTGGGGCCAGAAATTGCCCAGTTCAGTGCTAACATTGTGTAAACACTCTCCAACTGACTAAATTTTAGCAGATCCAAAAGTTGCCAGAAGCATTTTAATGCTTTCCCTTTCTGCTAAAGCTAAAATGGCAACTGCAGCTCCATCCTGGTCTCTCTGGGACTCATTAACATGGCACCGTCAGGGCGTCTGCTGGCGGGAGGCAGCCGCGGGGAAAAGTGTCACACGTGCGGCTCGTGGCAACCTTCACGCAGGAGCAACACTGTGAAGCAAAACTGCAGTGGAGGGGAAGGAACATGCTTAATAATATGCAAATCAATGTAGCATCTCACAAAGATTTGATTTGTGTTTTGAGGCAGCTGCTAAAAATGTTGTTTTAACTCCTCTCGGGAGTGTAGATATATCCAGTAGACATAGACTAGATAAAGGGTGATTACATTTTCTAATAACTTTAATTTTACAAGGTAGAACACTTGAAAGCTGCTGCATGTTTCATCCTTGGACTGAATTTGCTGGAGAGGTAGCCATGTAAGGGTAATTGTATCAACGTTAACACAGCAGAACCCTGCCAACTCATGCAAAAAATTGCACTAAGAAATGCCCTGCAGATTTGTCAGGATGTGAGAAAGTTTTGCTATACATAATGAAATGTGAAATATAATTTTCAGTGCACAAAGGACATGCTTTCTCCTTGCTTTTTATTGTTTTATCACACGCAGCCCAATACTCAGTGGTGCTGCCTGAGCTCGATCAGTACACCACCAGGTTGCTTATCCTCTTTGCTGAAAAAAGTGCTTACGTGCTAAGCCAAGAGACTCCGTCAAGCCTGGTTGTTTTCTCATTTGTAAGGGCAAATGATTGGGGTCCTTTGTCATGTTGCAACCAATTCCATACGTTGTTAAGCTTCTGTAACTCAGGTGGCTTTTTATTCCATCTGTCTTGCAGAAAGCAGCACAAGACTTAATGCTGTTGCTTCATTGTGACAAGGCTGTAGGAAAGAGCAGTATTAAGGCCCAACGTTGATGAGAAGCAGAGAGTTGCTTCAGGAGGCAGAGACCTGTGTGAAGTCTGAGGCCCTAGTGCCGGGACATGAATGAATGAGCAGCTTGGTGCTGTGCTAGTACGTGGGGAAGAATTGTGTCTTGCTTCTCTAAGCTATTATCAGGAGATGGCAAATTGGTATTTCTGTGGCTTGAATCCATTTTGATTTGTTATCCTGTATCCAAATTATCAACTTCTAGCTGCTTTCTAGGTTTGACTTTGACCGACATGCACTAATGGACTCATGGCTCATCATCTTCTAAAGAACATCTGTAATTCTGCTCCCTTTAATTTTTGCTTTAGACATTTGCAATTGCAATGCCACTGAAATGGGCCAGGATCCTCTGCTCTGCAAACACAAATTCCAAAGGCAATCTTGGTCTCAGAGAGTTTCTAGGCTTTATTTTGTACAGAGAGACATTGCTGGTTGCAAGTACAAAGGTATTGATGCTTTGTATGTATCTTTTGTATACAGTTAATACGAAGGTATTGATTGTACTTTGGTACTATCCTGACAATATCTTCTTCACTGCTAAATCTTGTTGAATCCGAAAAGGGCTGCCCAAAGGCTTTTCCACACTCAGGCAACAGTTATGGCAGTAGATCTTCGTCCCACTTCGTTTTAGCCCAGAGTGGTGTGCTCAGCTGCAGGATTTGTGCTGCTCTATGATTGGTACCTGATGCATCAGCACATCTCCGTAAAGTGAGAGCATCTATTGCTTCCCTGGTGTTTGCTCCATTTTCTATATTGCATGTCTTGCAGGGCACCATTTAGAATTTACCCAGTCTCATCTAGATTAAGGAACCTTTTATTAACAATTATTTCCCTTCTACCTTTCTCTCTCTTTTTCTCAGGTTTCCATATGTTGTAAACCAGGCAGCTCTTGATCTCTGTTTTGAGCTCTTGGTCTTACAAAACATCAGGCATGTTCTCTGATTCTCGAAGAGATTCTGTAGTTTTGTACCTTTCCTGGTTTTCAGAGTTATTTTAAAAACTTGGGGTAGCAGAGGACTGTAGAATATTTTATCATCAGTCTTACAAGTGCCACAAATGGAAGTGAATCTACCTCATAATTTGTTGTTTCCTTGTTTATACAACAATCATTTTCTAGGTTATAGTCCCTTATTTGGTGCTTAGGTGCACTTATTGTTCCTAGATATATAAGCACAAATTTAGCTTTAAATGAATCTGGTGAAAATGAATGAATTTCCCAGATATACCAAGGTTTTTAAATATTAAAAAGATCTCATCTAACTCTGTTCCAGCTCCTCTGTGCAGACTCTCTTAATTGCCTTAAAATGTTTATTCCTAGATCTTTAACATCCTATTTAGTTACTCAGGGATTGCCAGACATTTAATTTTCCTACTGCCCTTTTCCTGTATGGAATAGAAATATGTATTGAACAACTTTACCTCTTTGCATTACTATTGAAAACTTCTCCAGCTGTATAGCTGCTGTGTTGCTGAGATTCTTTTGTCCTGTTTCAACTCTTCATCCAGGCCTACAATGACTTTTTTTATCTGTTCTTTTTAGCTTTTATAATAAATATTTAATATTTTCTAATTTTCTTTAAAGTAATTCCTATTGATTTCCCCCTTTTTGGTCACTTTATATTGGCTTTTTGCTCCTAATTACCTCCTTCCCTTTGCACCAAATGTGCTTTTAGCCAAACTTGTTCTTTTTTTCAATTGTGGGATTGTGGCTCTTGGATATCTGATGATTTTTTCCCTAAGAATTTCCAGTTCTCATCCTGTCTACTTTTATTGTTCAGTCAGTTTTTAGGAATGTTATGTTCTTGAGTTTTTGGGCAACAGTCTTTTTGAAGCCTCAGATACAAAACTGTGTACAACATTTATTTACTCTTCTCATTTATATTCTGTTCTGATTTTTGAATATATTTTAAATTATGTTATGCATAGCATGATATTAAATGGCAACATCTAGATCAGCAACAGCTAGTAACATGTTTGATTACCACTTTGAAAGTCATGTCCTATCGCTCTGTGGCCCAGAGTCTTTGCAGAGACTGTTCTATCTTTTTCTTCATGCAGTTAAGCTGAACTCTGAGCAATTTGTTCTCAGTTTGTTGTTTCCATTTCAACCCTGAAGAGAAGTCCCCATATTCTTCAGGTAATGTCTATGGGATTTTATTTTACATACATTAGTTGATGGAATAAAGGATATTCCTTCTTCTATGAACCTTGCTTGCAGCCTTAGATTATTACAGCTACACTGTTGGAAAATGGGATTTGGTTGTAATCCTTTTTAGGAGACTACACTGAACAAGTTCTCCTGACAGTAGGAATATACTTCTGTAATGGTGATTTTATATATGAAAGAGACTACCACAGAGATAAAACTTCTTGTTTGAGGTGCTGAGTTATGAGACCTGTTGCCATGAGATGTTAATAACTGACATAAAACCAGCATATGGTCCTAGATCTGCATCCAAAGCCACTGCTGGATCAATTGCTATGAAATAATTTGCTCCTTCTGTGGCAATGATTTCGGGTAGTATTTGGCAGCTCAAGCTGCCAGAATGATCTTGTTCTTATTGCAGGAGTGTCCAATGAGCTCTGCACCAATCTGCAAAGCTAAAAATTCACTCTTTTGCAAAAACATGGCAGCTTGAGTTTGTATTCCCTTACTGAGTCACTTTGCCTTGTCATTGCTCTGAATCACTGGTACTTGATGGAAATAGTTTTTTTAATGCAACAGATGTCAGGCCTTGTGCAGGGGTCTGATGAGTGATCCTGAACTTTGTGTGACTGTCTGGGAAGGTTCTTCAAGACATAGAATCAAACTGACCTATACGGAGAAAACTTTCCTCCGTGCTGCACCTGGCCATGTATTGTAAAAGACGCTTTAATGGCCGAGTATGGTCAAATAGAACTCCATGATCACAATCGCCTGCAGCAGCTCCCCAGGAGTATCTCTTTGGATCATCTTCTCTGGCATTTGAGAAGACACTATGATTTTTTCATATCATCATCCTGTGTTGTATGAGGTCCAAGCTTCCCCACAGGAGATCTTGAAACACGAGCAGTCTGTGTCTATGAGGCTGACAACATCCAGCTCAGGCTTATAGTGCACTCAAAATGTGCTTTTAAATGCTTAGGAGAGCTCTTACTTCTTCAGAAAATTTATTGGAGCCCCAGATTTGATAAGTATCTGTAATTCCGTTCCGCTGCCGCTGGTCTTTTCTCCCCTTTCCTACCACACAGCCATGTCTTGAAAGGCAGAATCTGGCCCTACTTGTCTGTGTTGATATTGTCTTCTATTTGACATTTATGCAATATTGCTTCCTGTTTCTTTCCCTCAAAATGCTTGTCCCTAGACATCTAAACACATCCTACCAAGAGTGCCCAGTGAGCATGGAGCAGATTGCCTGCAAGCCCTTCTGATGCTGAATTCAGCTGACAATCAGCTTCTAATGCCAGCAGCTATTCCTGTTTTGTATCCTCTTACTTCAATCTGATGTGGACAAGGTCAAATTTAGAAATTCTAACAAATGTTACTTCCTCATTAACAGACAGCCTGTTGGGTGGCAACTCCTGTTTTATATATGCCAGTTGCCATTTTAATGAGCTCTGTCTTCTGTAAGCTTTGTTTTGGAGTAGCTGGTAATACCAGAGTGGTGAATGGCATAAGAGCCAGCAGATCCCTGCACGTGTTGTTTAGCTCTTCATATTTTTTATATCATTTAGTATTTGAATCCCATTTTCCAAGTGACCTTAACTGTTCTTTGTGCTTTGACGAGGAAGGAATTAAGTGACAGAGCAGGGAATATCAGGGAATGGATGAAGAGCATAGTGAACAGGTTGTAGCTGCTCCAGAGAGCTGTGCTCTTAAAGGGAAATTTATTCCAAATGGGAGAGTCCTGGTTCCACATTCTGTAATTCCAGTTTTCTTACATGGTGTCTTCAGCATCCTCCACTAATCCTTCTATGGTTGAGGGCCATTGAAGTTTGCTAGGGCCTTTAACTCAGTTAAGCATCTTAAAGTTGTGTATCCTGCACAATAAGGCAAAACGAACTCCATAGTGATTGATTTTGGATGATAGGCTTAACTAAGAGCCCTGTTTTATCATGACTTGAATGTTGACTCCTCTCATCTATCATGGTAATCTCTAACCTAGTGCTGCAGATATGGATTCACACAGGCCCTCATGGCAAATACATAAGTGAATGAATCAAATATGTGTATACAATATATAACTATGGTGATTTAAAATTGTCTTGTGCAGCTGTATATAGAGACCTACACTGTGAATCAAATTTCTTTTGAGTTGGCTATCTTTCCAGGGCTGTTGGTAGCCCTTGATCTGGCTTCTTAATGACTTGTCTTTGTTATTGAAAGTTATTCAGAGTATGCCTTCCTCTGAAAGGTTCAAGGCTGCCAGGTCCTGGTGGATGCTCTGGCTGTATGATGGTACTGAAAGTTAATGTCTGTTAGTGACGCAGTAAGGTGCTAAGATTGACTTTGCCCCTCAGCAAGACTGAAAAAACAGGATTGCTTAAGGATGGAGGGTGAAATGACTTTCCATAGATTGGGAAAAGGACCTCCAGAAGTGTGTTCTTGTCCAATATAATTTAGAACTGATACTCAGCATCAGCTGTAATGAAATGGCCTCTCATTAATACTAATGACACTTACCTCTTTTCATATTAGATAATGAACAGAGTTATGTACTGGAAATCCTCCTCTCTCTTTTTTTCTGGTATGGCAGCCTTAGATTGCTGTGATTTATACTCTTCATATAGGTACTAATATGATTATTCAGTTAATCTATTATTCATTTCACTCGTGATCTATTCTTTTCACATTCTTATTTGGTGAGTCAATTCCTCTCTCTGTTATTTTAATAGACTAGCATTTTAAATTGTGAGAACACTGCATTAAACATGTATAAGATTTAATCTAATTTAAAATGCTTTCTTCTAGCAGGATATGCCTAATAAGTGTAAAAACAATAATCTTCAAGATGCTATGGCATATTAACATGATACATTGTGAAGGATGTGTTTTTCAAATAAAGCTAAGCACTAATTAATGAATATGTAAAAAAACTATCCCTTATCCTGAAGCTGTATGATTGACATGTGAAAAGATCCTTTGACAGAACAGTATAGCACACAAGCTGCCTTGAAGTTAACAGATACAGTTTCTTGCTGTCTAATGTGATATCTTTAAAGTAACACTAAATCAATGATATCTCACAATGTTAATGTCATAATGTTAATGTTGATTTAATGCTGAGTGTATGTGTGACCCATTGGTTGAAATGGATTTTAGGTTTCATATCTGCATGTTTTTGCAGAGATTAGGAGTGTTCCAGCCTGCAGCAGCACAGCTTTGCTGTTGCTCCTTATTCTTGCAGTTTGAGAGATCCTTGCCAGAGTTTAATTATTAGGGCAATAATTATTTTTGCTAATAACTTACTTGACAGAAAAATGCAATTTTGGCTTGACTGAAAGCTTGTTTGAAACAAATTCAGCCTTCTACCTGCAGCCTGAGAACTCAGTACTTTTCCATGTATTTTTAAGTGATATATTTTTGTTTCCTGCTTTGACATCATGTTTCCTTTCAGAAAGATCAGTGGACTCTGGCAAAAATGTAAAACCTACCCAGATGCAAAAAGAATATTGTGCTATCAATTGCACAAATATTTAGTGTAAACTAAAACTAAATTGTCCATTGTCTGTTTTCATCACTCCTTTTAAGGCTCAGGTTTTGACCATACAGGCAAGCCTCACTGTAAGGATGCAGAAAACAATAAAATCCTGATCCTACAGAAAGTTATGCACAAACCTAGGGTTTCTTATGGTTGTGCTGACTCCTGTGCAGCTCACAGGAGCATTTTCCCTTTCTGTACAGACCAAGGCAGAGGGTAGGAAGGCAGCACAGCCTGGTCCCATACTATGAGGCTGGGTTGTGGCCAGGATGAGCCCCCACCGTGCAGATCTGGAAGCCTCTCAGCTCCATCATAGACAAAGGCGGTGAAAGCAGTTTTATAATACCCAGTGGGAAAACTCAGATAATTAAAGACGTCTCCCTGTCTCCGCAGTTCCTGAACTTGCTTTTTAAACTTCCTATTCATTATCATCGTATCAGTTTAATTATAGATTTTCAGCAGAGGCTGACATGCAACAGGAGGTCTCATTGTGCATTCAGTTTCCGGGATTGCTCATTCCCACCAGGTGATTCCAGGCACATATGGTGGAATTAGCCATTTGCTTGCGCTGCTGACCTCTGTGTGCGTGGTCTCGGTGACTGCAGCACTCCCACACTTTCAGAAGGGTGAGTCTGAAGTGATGAAAAAGTAGACTTGGGCAGTCAGATGAAGATCACTGAGATAGCTTGCTGTAAGCTGTGCCTCAAATTATGTCGAAAAATGACTAATGCTGCAAGTTCCAGAATACAAACTCCTGTGATATCAGGACTGCTTAAAAAAGCTCCACTTTCTGACAACAGGTCAGAAGGATATTGGTTTTGAGTGTGGTTTGGATTCAGCAGTGTTTTTCCCTAAGTATGTTTAAATTCTTTTTAAGGTCATAGCTTTGCTGAATATTTCTATTTCTTATTTGTATCTTGTTAGTCACTAAGTGCTCTAGTTGTAGTCCAGGATCTATTGTGCTGGTGGTCTTTGAACACAAGAGAAAGAAATGAGAGTGCTTTTTATTTGTGGGATGTATTAAGAGCGTACTTAACTCTACATCTCTCTCCCCTGGAATTCACCTGAAGTAAACTTTTATGGGAAATCAACTTTTCTGAGCATTACAAAACCTGTATTGAGAATGAGTGTGCGTGTGTTGTGTATTTTTAAACAGAGGAGGTGCAACTTCCCTTTGGAATTTTTTTTCTCAGGAGAAGCTTACAGAAACTGATGTGGGAATTCAAGAAACCCAGACTCGGATGCTGGGATAGTTCTTGGTGTGCTGGAGACACAGACTGGTAAACTATGGTCATTCTTGCAGACATTCAAAGTTGAAGCAATCACCACATTCAGAATTGGGAAGCAATTTTTGCTGTGTATTCCCCAGTTATCATCATCGTTAGATACTCCTGCTGCCCACCCCACCATTTCTTTAATCCTGCAATCCCAGTAACTTTAGGGGAAAAAAACCACCCCATAGGGTAGATTGTTCAGCTTTCTGCAGCTGTATGTGAAAGGCATAAATGGATTTCAGTCCTTCTGCCACCAGGACCATGTTTCTATTTGCGATCACATCTGTGCCTCTGCAGCAGTAGCAAACAAGGTGAGTTGCAGACCTCTACTCTGTATTCCGCCTTGCAGTGTGCCCCAAAACCTGCCTAGAAACTTCCAGTAGTGAAAAATGCTAGTATTTTATTACACTGTTTGGTTTTTCAAAATACTGCACTGTAGGTGACACCCTTCAGACAATTGAAAGAGATGGCTTTGATCTATAAAGACGTTTCCTGTTTAGGATCCTGGATGCCTCAGCACTGACATATCTCAAGTTGACAGTCGGTGTCACTGACTGTTTGGGAAGCTTAGGCCCTGGGCACACAAAGATAAAGCACTTTTTGTTTTTTTTAATGTCTACCTCTTCTCACATTCATCCATCTTAATGACTACGTTATTTCTAGCCCTCATTGGTTTGCTTCTGCTTTCGGCAAATGACATAAGAGAAAAGTCTGTGACAATTTTGGGAGGCTTTATATAGAAAGGTTATTGATGGATGCTGCTTCTGTGGGCATTTGGAAAAATCCTTGAAATGATGTTTGATGGCTTGGGGAAACGAATTATTACTATGGTAACATCTGCTGAAATGTTACAGGAAAGTTTATCTCTACTTTTTGTGTTTTTATGCTGGCATGAAATCATGTGGTCTTGTTGCTGAGATGATGGCATGAACATGTCAGTAATATTCATTATACAGCTTAAAAAAAGAGAAAGGAGCAAGCATGTAAAAATCTTTGTATGCAGGGTCTGAGCACAGCAGTGGAAATAAACACCGCCTTACTGAAAAATATTAAGCAAGTAGGAAGAAAAGTGTGCACATCAGAGGAATCTTGTTTAAAATGCTAGAGATTTTTTTAAGTGAAAATATTATTTCTTATTGGATTTATATCACAATTCTGCAGTTATGAACTGCTGTTGAATCACCAAAAAAGAAAAAAAAAGCCTTTATATTAAGAATTTCATCTTTTTGCCAGCATGCCAAAATCTGCCTTATGGCAGTTGGGTAAGTTGTAGAGAAGGAAGAGCTGAATACTCTGCCTGCCTGTCCTGGGGCTGATTAGGCATATGATGTCCTATCCACCTCGACGGGATAAATGGCCCTAAATGATCAGAAGTGTAACAAAACACAGCAGGAAAGTAAGTTCTGAGCCTCTGAGGGTAGAAGTCTCTGTTCAGTTATCACAGTGGACACTCTGAAGGATGGGAAAGTGTGGAAATGAAAAATTAAAGTTAATAATAGTTTACTGTAGCCTTTCTCAAGGGGGGAGAAAAAGTGTTCTTGTCAGTTCTGGGATGTAAATAATCAGGAGACTGAAGAGTCACTAGTGGTTGACAGTCTAGATGGTCAGTGTGAGCACAGTCCTACTGGTTAGCCACAGACCTGGGGAAGAATCCTGCAAAAGCACATGGTTCAAGGATCTAAATCCAAGTCTGAAATATGGCTTTATCATGTCACTATGGAGAGAGGCAAACTGTAGTCTGCTTCCTGGAGTAGTCGCCTGAAACTGTGGGCAAGTTGATGCACAACTTCATATCATGTATCACATGAGGGTCATGCTCATGCCTTGGCTTCAGTGACCTACCTTGATATGCTAAAGAGCTGTTGAGGCATTTTATCATTTAACTTCTCTGTGAAATACCAGACAGATTTACTATATGCAGATACCAAACAGAGGGCTTGATCTCAAGGAATGACTTCTCTATTCTTTTAAAAAAAACCTGCCTTTTCTGTGCTTTTAGAGGTTAAACCTTGAGTGAAGGCAAAGGTGATGGGCTTTGTTCTAAGCTAAAAGCACTTAAAAATATTTAATCTGAAATGACACCTTGGGATATTTCTGTCAATTTTAATCCAGTACTTGGGATCTTAGTACTTTTGCAGCATCACAGTATTTCAGATAATTTTATTTTGCATGGTAATTGTTGGTTGGGGCTGTCTGGCTACTGCTAATTTAAGAACTGATTAACAATTGAGGAATTTTGTGCATGGGAAATGAAAAGCTACAAGTGGATCAGATGATTGGAGGGAAAGTGGGTTTGCATTTGCAGACACCCACTCAGCCCCAAAGTACTGGCACCAGAGATGTTTTTTTTGACAAACCCTGATTCTTATTCTGTGTAAATCAGTGGCAATTAGGAGCAACTCCACTGAAGTGGATGGGATTATCCATGTAAATAGAGATGAGATCATATTTATGCTTCTCTGAAACCAGTCTTAGCAGGGAGTAGATCCTCAGAAAAACTAAAAGACTGTGGTGTGAAAGCATTTCTAACTTGTTTTTTAAACTATCCTTCCCATCGCTCCTGCCTCTTTAAATCCAAAATAAAATATCACATGGAGCGCTTTCATAAATAATTTACTTTCTGCCTGACACCAGTCAGGGAGGCATAAAGCTTCCTGTGTGTACATGCTGCTTCTAGAGCTCAGCAGTAACTAGATCTGAATTTAAAATAAAAAATCTGAAGATTTTTATTTTTCTATGAGGATGGAAGAAGTTCAGTAACTCTGAAAGAGTCAGTTGAGGCCCCACCACATCAAACACACCCTGTGGTGTTTGAAAAGGCACGGTTCATTCATCCACTCTAGAGGGAAGAGGGATGATGTGGAGAGGACTGCCTGTGTGGTTAAGGAACTGGGTGGGACTCATGGGATTTTGGCTCAAGTCTCTGCCCTGCTCTAGGTGATGTCGTCTGGGTACAATACAGTCCTGTGCTGAGGTTACCAGGCTACCTCCAAACAGGCTGGGAAGCACAATAGTTGCGTTGGTATGTTATGTTCAGGCAAAGATACCTGCTGCCCATTGGGATTAGCTAACACAACAGGTGTGTCTTGTTTTCATAGAATCACAGAATCTTAAGGGTTGGAAAGGACTCAGAAAGATCATCTAGTCCAACCTCCCTGCCAGAGCAGGACCACCTAGAGTAGGTCACACAGTAACTCATACAGGTGAGTTTTGAATGACTCCAGAGAAGAAGACTCCACAACCAATCTGGGCAGCCCGTTCCAGTGCTCCCTCACCTGAACAGTGAAGGAATTTTTCTTTGTGTTTCTTTGGAACCTCTTAAGTTCCAGCTTGTACCTGTTGCCCCTTGTCCTATCATTGGACATCATTGGGAACAGCCTGGCTCCATCCTCCTGACACTCACCCTTTATGTATTTGTAAAGTTCATGAGATCACCCCTCAGTCTTCCCATCTCCAAGCTAAAGAGTCCCAGCTCCCTCAGCCTTTCACCATAAGAAGGGAGATGCTTCACTCCCTTCATCATCTTGGTGGCCCTGCGCTGAACTCTCTTCAGCAGCTCCCTGTCCTTCTTGAACTGAGGGGCCCAGAACCGGACACAATATCCCAGATGTGGTCTCACGAGGACAGAGTATAGGGGAAGGAGAATCTCTCTCAACCTACTGCCCACATCCCTGCTAATACACCCCAGGATGCCATTGGCCTTCTTGGCCATGAGGGCACATTGCTGGGTCACGGTCATCCTTCTGTCCCCCAGCACCCTCAGGTCCCTTTCCCCTATAGATGACCTTGCAAAATTACTAAATTTCCATCCTTTACAGGGAGAGCAACTACTGAGCAAGCTGTGGACTTTGGACCTGCTTTTCCAAATGTCCTGCCTGACCTTGGGCAAATGACTTAAGCAAAAAATTTAGTGAAGTATTAAAGCATTTCAGTCCGATTGAGGGCTCATCTCTGGTTCATTTCAATTGTATTTAAGCTTTCACCTTCTACTTAAGTACCTAAATCTCTTCACGATCCATACAAATCTTAAAGTTTCTCTTTGAAAAAATGAAGAACATAAAATGTCCTGTCTCACAGGATTGCTTTGAAAAGAAATTAAAGATTGAGGAAAAAAATAAAAGGTTTGACTATGGATCTATATAGACATGATAGAGAGAATGATGATGCATTCTCTACAACAAAATCCACAGTCCGTGTTTGGCATGAGTGTTGTACAAGTGTTTCCAAGCTGGTAAGAGCACCCAGTCTCCACATTGCACAAATATCATCCTGTAATTTACAGCAAACCTCTGGAAAATATTTCTTTCATTTAAAACAAAAATACAAAAAATCCCCTCCACCTGCCTGTGGCATGGCATCTGTAGCACACTTACCAAGCAGCATGAGCTCTTTATAATTCACAAAGGCTACACAGATAATGAGACAAGGCTTCTCACTGTAGCTGAATATTTCTTCCCAGTGCTACTTCAAAAAAGAAAAGTGCTGGGTGAAGGGAAGCCTTGCACTGAGGCTCAGCACTTCCCAGGAATGAGCAGTGCACAGGGCAGCGCCTGTGTCTGAGACACCATTTGTCACCCTACTCCAGGGATGCTCCAGCCCAAAGTACCAAACCATAAACTCTTGCTGCCGAGCTTTGGCACAGTCTTTGGGTTAAAATGTCCAAGCTGAGGCTTAACAAAAGCTGCCAGAGCTGCCTTGGTAGCTCTGCTGTTGGCCTCTGTTATCACCCTACCTTCAGCTTGGGCTGGGATGGGAGAGTCTTCTGGCTCTGGACATATGCAGAAAATATTGCTAGAAGAGACGGGGGGCTGGGGTTTGGGCTTATTTTGTTTCTAGATGACATTGTGAGCAGGGCTGAGCTGAGCCTGTTTATGACCCTGGGGAAGGAAAATGTCTGTGGAAAATGATTCTTTTGCTTGGCACTGTTTCCAGTGGGAATCAGTGAGGATTTCAAAGATATTCCCCCCGATGTGCTAAAGCTTAGCTTAAAAAACCACAGAGATGAAAGGGCAACCTCCTCTGGCGTGCGATGAGATGTGACAGAGTGAGCAGCTGCTGTTGCAGTGAGCTGTAATGAGTTCCTATAAGGGAAGTCACAAACACCTAAAAGTCAAATGAGCAGCAATGGCTGTGTGCAGAGTGATTTCAGGGATATCTGTGCTGCCTGTACACATGGTGTGCTCAGTCTTGCTCCTTTTTACTGCTGTTTAATTCCCTGGGGCTTTGGGGAGACCTCTGAGGTGTCTGGAAAGAGAGAGAAAGAGGGAGAATTGCTGCACTGCATGCAGGCCACCTCTCTAGCTCACTGTTTGGTATTTTTCCTTTTTTATCTTTGAAATGTAAACTGCAGACAGAGACTTTGATACCATAACAGGAGGAGAGTTAGGTGATTGTACTAAAAAGTTGTTAGGTTATTTCCTAATCTTACAGCAGTCTTTTCCAGCCTGCTTACAACTGAAGCTGTAATGCAAGGATACAGGATTCTCCATCATGATGCATAAATTTGTCAGGGTTGTCATGCTCTGTAATTATGCAAACTTTTAAACCCACAATCTCTTGAAGGAATTTGAGGTCTGTGTTCTCCCATGTGTATTGTGGCATATTTGTAGGTGTAAATGTGTTTATATCAATGAATCCATGGTTTCCTTCCTCCTTTTTTCACATTCAGTTTCACGAATCCTCCAGAAAGACTAGGAAATTATGCTCCTATCCCTCTGGCTGTGGGATACAAAGTCAAATGGAAGATGGCATTGAAGGAGAAAACACATCAGTGAATAGTGTGATGGGATGGAAGTGCTATCACCTGCACTACCTTCCCTGCATAAGCTCTGCATTTAATTGCAAACTAAAGAATGGGAGAAGCAACATTAGAGGGAGGTGGATTTCTGATTGTTATGAGCAGAAGTCTGCTTTCCCTCTCCTCTCCTTCAGTTTGAAACATGCCCTATGGTCTCAGTAATGCACTGGCTGAGTGATGTGCACTTCCATCTAGTGCATGATAAATAGCACGTGGTGACTGGCAGTGACTAGGAATGGTATTACCTACATCTCCTTCCTAAGTGGGGTAAGCAACCAAGCTAACTCTGTATGCTGTAGAAATGTAGGAGTTATTGTGGCAATAACCTGTTGAGTCACTGTTTTTATTGTACAATTATTTGTGTTCAGATCTGGTGCCTAAATAATCTGCAATGCTAAAACACTACAGAAAAGGAAAT
Organism: Colius striatus; assembly: GCF_028858725.1. Lineage (NCBI taxonomy): Eukaryota > Metazoa > Chordata > Aves > Coliiformes > Coliidae > Colius > Colius striatus. Next base: position 10,871,464 of record NC_084761.1, read on the forward strand.
TAATGCAGTGAGCATTAATACTCCACAAGGTAGAATGTCCCTGCTGAATAAAATCTATAGCTATTTCCCTTAAGCTCTAGCTAATAAGGTTCTAAAAATGATGGGTGAAGTCCTTAGGGACTGACGTCTGAGTGCAGTTCAGAAGAGTAGCCCGAAGTTCAGACATTTCTCTAAAGCTCCTCTCATCCATTTGAATGTCATGAATCTTCAAACCTGAGCTGAAACCCCTGCAAGGACACACTTCTCAGCAGTATTTCAACTTCTCAGGTTCCCTCTGGAGAACAGAACTGAAAGGGCACACAAAACTTGCACAGTTTTAAGCTTGAAAACTAAAGTTGAGTACTAGAAGGAGGCAGAGGTTTAGGGTGGAGGACCATCTTTGTGACTGGTTTCAAACAATGGAAAAATCTCATCCCTGTTTAAGGTATGGATGTGAGAAGCTTCTAGATAACAAACAGGGGAGCAATTTGTAACCTCTGTCTGTTTGCTCAATATTTATCTTGCTAATGAAATATCCTGCCTGGTGTAATACAGGTTAACATAGCCCTACCCATCATCCTCTCCTTAACACGGAGGCAGAATGCATTGCCATGTTTGAACTGCTGGGATCCACCTTGTAGCTCATGTAGCACAGCCAGATCCTTTTACACATAGATCCCAGGCCTCAGTCTTTTTACATGGCCTCAGGGTCCCTCTTCCAGGGCAGAAATCTGTAGCCAGCTTCTATCAGCACCACTTGGATGTGGTGCAAGTGTCCCTGTGTGTTGGGACCTGGTGGTATGGCTTAACCTCAGCTGGCAACTAAGCCTCATGCAGTCACTCGCTCATTCCTCCCCCAGTGGGATGAAGCACAGAATTGGAAGAGTAAATGAGGAAACTTATGGGCTGAGATAAAGGCCAAAACCAACACACGTGGTCATGTAGAAATCGAGGCTGTGGCTTTCCGTAAGGCAACATGCTGAGGAGGAAAAGCAGGTTTCTATAACAGATACGTTTTCAGTAGAAAGCTTTTTAAGAGAAATACCCTTTTTTTTATGAGTCACATGGGATCTAACAACTCTGGATTTCTGGATTGCACCCTTCAGTACACGAGCTGGCAACCTGTCAAGGACAGTGTTTCAGAGTACATACATATATTTGCAAATTGGATGTTAAGAATGTTAGTGGAAATGGGTATAAATGGGAGATTTGGAAACATCAAAAGTTTATGTACTGCTGATCCAGCTCATCATAGTATGTTGTCCCTGGGGAGGCAGAAGGTACCAGTTCCTGGCTCATATTAGATGACAGATAAGGAGACGAAGAGTTAGGGACCACTACTTCTTGTTGACAAATGTGCCTCTCGATGTGGTTCCTCATTGTGGTGCAGAACCAGCCCGGCAGCTTGCTGTTCAAAATACCAGCTTTATCCTCTTTGCCATCCCCCATTTACCATTCTGACCACCAGTGTCCTGTCCTTTGAGTCCTTTGACATCAGTGTGAGTTCTGAAAAATCTAATTTTGTCTGAACCACGCAAGACTATTTAGAAATGGTGTGACTACAATGATGTGTCAAATGTGTGACTGTTGTCTGTTTCAGGCTTTGAAGGGAAGTACATACGAAGGAGCGAGGAGGAAGCGTATGAAAGAAAATCCCTGACTTGGGTTTAAACAATCATGACTAAAGATTGTCTACACACGACTTTCCTGGGTGATGAGGTAGGTTTTGAAGTGAAATGCTTTACTTAGCTGACATTTCCATCTACAATGTCTGGATCCACCATATGGCTCCTACAGGTTTCTGAGGAAATAGTATAGCTGAGTTAACCAGGGACAAGAGACAGAGGAACCTAAGGTGACTACTCTTAATGGTGACTTTGTACAGTGTATAGAAAGCTGGAAATTTGTAATCTTGCTTAGAGGTCCATGTCATTACTTTACTTTGAATGTGAGAACACAGACTGGGAGAGTTCATCTGTGGTGCTTATGGAGTAGTCAGAGACAGGTGGAACATGCACTTTATCATATGTAGTTAAATGTTTGGATGCACATACATGTACATCTGCACCATCTGTGCTACTTATCCCGAGTTACTAGCAGATGTGCAGTGCTTCCAGGTGCCTGAAAAGATACAGCTGTCATGATATTCTGGCAACCTTTTTAATAACAGAGTTGTCATAAAAGTCCCAATGAGGACAAAGAACTGCAAAGGTGCATTAAAGATAAGTGAAATTCTGTCAGCCATGCAGTCCAGAGTTACTCACTTCATAAAAGCTATCTTGCCAAGCAGGAACCTAAAAGGACAACTTCCAAAAGCAGATGTAGAATTGTTCCTAGCAGGACCCTTCCTACTTCATTGGCTTTCATTAGAACCCCTTGGCCTTGCTTGCTCTTGGGCTTCTGAAAATGTCCAGGCACTATTGGCACAGTTTTGTGAGAAAAGCTAGAAATGCTGCATTATGTGCATTTTCCTCATAAGGTACCTAAAAAAGCCACTTACTTGTTTCCTTGTCAGATTGTCAGTGTAGCAGTTGTCTTTTAGGCTGTGACAGTGAACACATACTTAAAAGCTGAATTAAGATATTAGAGGTAAATAATGTAAATTCTAAGTGCTTTAGCTTTCATCGCATTTTGTGGGTGACTCTGAGGTGTTGGAATGTGATGATCCTGGGTTTTACACCATTGTGGTGTCTCTGACTCCTCCAGAGCAGCAAAGCTCATCCTCCTCAAAACCACAAAGTAAAGCCGAGGAGTAGTTTCAGTGCAGCTTACGGTATTCTTGATGCACTCTTGATTGCAATTTCCTCTCAGAGCCACTGTGATTCCCTCTGTGCCACAATAAAACCACTTAACAATTTTTCTTCCCTTTAGGGAAAAAGGAAGCAATTAAAAAAAAATATGTAGCCACATACATTTCCAGCATTTCTAGGCTACAAAATACATCAGATTTAAAATGTTTGTGGCTGTTGCTCTGCAGCTTCTCTCACATCTGAATAATGTGATGTCATTCTCCAAAACTTCATGACTTATGAGATTCAGTGCTGGGCTGGTAACAGATACATTCAATTTAAAAAAAATAAGTCACAGTGCTGCATATCATTAGAAAGAGAAAATGCATACTTGTTCTCTGGTATGGAGGCCTGATTAGCAGCCATGCCAAGTCTGAATTACAAATGTTTTAAACTGTGGCACTCACGACCATATAAAAGGTGTATTAGATTATTTTAGAATGCTTTTATGGCTCCATGTGAGTAATTCGACAGATGGTACGAAAGCACTTGGTTATAATGCTAAAGGAATAGAAAAAAATTGGCTTGCTTAACATAAGACAGTAAATTCTCAAAAAATTCTACAACAATTTCAAAAGTGTGTCACGTGTAACATAGACACAGAAGTGAATGTGAATCCTTAATGCCACAGCCTTCCTTAAAACCCCAAGTAAAACCTCATGCAAGTAGTAATGCTGACCCATGTGCACATCGATGAAACATTTATGTTCCATAGCTCTGTACCTATCTTGAAGATAGACATGTGTACCTAGGTACAGACTCTGTTTGCAGAGTATGTGAGTTAGGGAAATATATCCAGCTGCTGTGAAATCATGCTAAATTTGTGGCATACATTAGGTGGAAATTTTCTAGATCTATATTTTAAAATGACATACTCATGAGCTTTGGAACTAAACAAGCCCCATCTGTTTTAAAAATTATACAGTCCTAAGAATGTGCCCCAGTATACATCCAAATTTGTGTTGTATAAGAAATATCAATTTTGAGAGTAGCAGGAAGTTTTCCAAAGCATCATTTTATATATCTCTTCTTGAAGCTGTTGGATAAATGCACTCATTGCCTGAAACTGCTGCATTTTTAGTGCTAATCATAAACTATTTTCAAGCCTGATTTTCTGGTGGAAGTCTTTCATCACATCTTATGACTGAACTATGTTAGCTGGTAGGCCCTGCTCAGCTAGGAGAGAGCTCACTCTGGCACCAGCCAACCCATGGCCCATCTGCTGCATAATATCCATCTCTGAAACAAAGACACTTTGACTCGGGATATTTCTAAACTAGACTGTGGTTGATGCTGCTGCATGGTAATATCCTAAGATATTTGAACTTTCCATAGGCTTTGCATCAAGTAACTGTTCCTCTTGGGATGCAGTGTGAGCATAAGGAGGAGATCATCAGGAACAGTCGGCACAAGCTGACCAAGAGTAAACACACGTGGCCACCTTCAGTGATAAAACAACAGGATTCGTGGATGAGGGAAGAACACCCTTGTCATTTACCTTGACTTCAACAAGGCTTTCAACAGTCTCCTAGATACTGCTGTATCTAGTATGAAATGTTACATTCTGGATGAGTGGACCACTCAATGGATTAAATAAAATGGTTGAATGATTTGTTTCCTTGATCCTGGTCACACTCAAAGGCACGTAACAAGCGCAGTACTCCAGGTTCTGGCCTGGGGCTTGTCCTGTTTATGACCTTTACAAGTGACCTGGAGGAGATGATGATGCAGGCATTAGTCAGGTTTTCAGGCAATGGCAAATTCCAGGTGCTGCCTGTCTGTAGCTTAAGGACAGACCTACCATTCAGTAAGACCTTGATAGGCTGAAAGGTGAGCAAGAACCATATTAAATTCAATAAGGACAAATAAGGTCTTGCACCTGGGAAGAAAAAGCTCTGAGACAATAAAGGCTTCAAACAACAGAGACAAACTCTTCACTGGGGCACATGGTGAGAAGATAAGAGACAGCAGGTATCAATTATTACAAGAAAGGTTCAGACTAAGTATAAGGAGAACCATTTACTCCATAATAACTCTCTAGCAGTGGAGCAGACTGCCCAGAAAGGCTGTGAAGTTTCCATCCTTGGAAGTTTTTATGACCTAACTGGACAAACCTCTGAGACACCTGGTCTGACGTCAAGCTGGTGCTGCTTTGAGCAGCAGGTTGGATGTAGAGACTTTTCCGGCTCCCCTCCAGCCTGAATTTTCCTGTGACTCCCTGGTGACCGGTATAAACCAGGGCTGACCATAGTGGAGTCAAAACAAAAGGGCCAGCAGAGAATATAATATTTCAAATTTCCTAAAGATATAACAGAAGTGAGATTCAGCTCTATAAAATGACAAACCTGCTGTATATTTGTTGACTGAGTCTAACAAAGCTGCTTAGCTCTCTTTTCTTACAAGTTTCTCTACTGGTTCAAATGTTGATACCTGTAATAAGCAGCAGAACAGTGGCCACCCATATGGGATTTGCAGGAGGATTTCTATATGTTCATTATACCCAGGAGATACTGTATTGCCTGAATTATTGCTGGTAAAGTTGCTGTTCAGTGGAGAGAGGGAAGAAAACAGAAAACTCAAAGCTTGTGTAAACAATTAGTAGCAAGTAAATAAAGGTGTGAACTTACAGCACACCAGCTAACACCCTGAATTGCTTTGTGTAAAGCACCTTTACTCAGAAAGCCCACAGAGGCCCCCGGGAAGATGCCCTTCTGCAGGTCCAGCTGAGCCAAAGGAAGATGTTATCGATCTAGATACTTCCCAGTGCTTCTCTGTCAGAAGTTGCTGCCTGCTCCTGTTTGCTGGCAAAAGGGGTTTGGGTGAGCATGTGTGCCTTTGCTTCAAGGCAGTATTGGTATGATTGGTGCAACCTGGCCATGTAGTCGGTGTGAGCTGGTCCCAGGGATTTGAGGGATATGAATTAGGGAATGCTTCCATGGGTTGCTCAGTGTGGCAGACCCAGTATAGGGACAAGCACTAGTGAGTGCTCCCATGGCATAGCTGGTGTGGGAGCAGGGCAGCCCTCCCAGGCTAATGGCAACATGCATGGAAAAACATCTACCTGAAAAAATGAGTGCAGGGGAAGTAATGGGCTGTGAATTCACACCCCTCTTGCTGTGTATTAGCTTTCTCACTTTAGGAAGGTAACTGGATTGCTCTGTGTCACTGCCTGTGAATGACAATAAAAGTCCCTGTAATATTGTATCCAGGCCTTGATTACCATTGTCTTTCTCCTAGGTGCTCAGGAGTATGTTTTACAGAAGCACAGATATTACTTGGAAAATTCCAAAACTGTAGAGTTACCTCATACTTTTTTATGCTTTTTGCTTCACTTTGATATTTCCCTGAAGGATGCTATGCCTTTTTCTTTCTCTTTCTGGATAGAAAGTCCCTTTGTAATGTCCTGATAGTGCTGTTGTGGTTTTGTTTTTTCAATTTAAAAGCTAGTTTTGGAGTTGTTTGTCCTTCCATGACAGTCAGTTCCCAGGAATTATTTCATTTTTACATAATTTGCACATCTGTGTTCTATCTGTGGTGTGAAAACCAGCAGAATGCTGCCTGTTCACAATAACAGCCATATATTCATTGCTTTCCTATTGTTATGTGATCCTCTCAAAGTCATTGACAATTCATCATCTTGTAAAAACTCAAAATGAGCAATGCACAAGGGCTGAATTCCTGCTGGTTCAGTGTTTTCATTGGGTGTTTCATTGGGTGTAGAGGACAGTTTCAGGTCACCTGTAACCAAACTGTGGCCACTTCTGCAACAGTCATGGCAAGTTTTAAACAGGCTCCATTTGATCCAAACTAAGCTCTTTGGGGAAGGGCAAGATCTGTTGATTGTTTATGGCAGACATTTGCCTGTCCTGTAATGATGTGGGAGAATAGCTCTTGAAATCATGGGGCTGTCAGAGACTGCAAACATCTGTGGATATGGGACCTGTAATGTCTCCTCTCAGACCTTGACACTGCTGTTTAATCTCTGCTGTTTGTGACTATAGGTCGTTTTGGGTTTTTTTAAAGGGATCATGTAAAAACCAATGCAGAAAGGAATCACTGTGCATTTCTAATTTCAATGGCAGTAGATATTGCACAAATACATACAGATGTCTTCACGTGTACACACATATATACAAAGAAATAAAAGCAAAACCACAGAGAGCTCTAGTGCAAACATTAGTGCATACTATGCAAAGCCAAATGGAGGCAGCAGTTAGTACACAGGATGGAGCTGTTGAGTTTTGAAGTGGTACAATAATAAAAAGTAGACGTGGCTTGGAGTCCTGGTCAGCCCTGATGGTGACACCCATGAGAGTTCAATACATGCCTCAAGGATGATATACCTGCAGATATAATTGTTCCCTGGGGACTTTCTTTCCTGATCAAAGAGCTGCCTCTGTTTAATCGGTTTTGAAATGAATGAATTTCTAAGTTCTCATTTTAAAAATTTTCTTAGGGGCCATATTTCAAAAGCCTCTTGATCTTTGGTGATAAGTATTTAATAAAAGGCAGATGTGTTTTTATGAAAGACCCATGGAAGTCTTGTTGTAAAAGGTGATGTATATAAAGCCTAGATCAAAAAACATTCAGAACACACGTTCAGCAGGTCCACTGACTTCAGTGGGCCTATGCACACTCACAGGGTTGCTCTTGTGCTCATTCTTCATCAGGATCAACAGTTTTAAAAGGTGAAATAAGGCTGCTGGTCTGTGGGGGAAAAGGGGTAATATCTACTGCAAAGGTCAGGAAATATTTATGTGGCATCTTACACTAACAGTACAGGCAGCACAAATCTTTACAAATAGGCATCCTGCTGGTACCAATTGAAATGTAGGAGGCAGTCAGTGTCTCTCAATTGTAAGTGTCATTTGATCCCCAGGGAGGCATTTAATGGATGATATTTCCCTACTGTGAGTCCTGTCTTTTCTTTCTGTACTTCATTAGCAACAGTTGAGGGTCTGCCTGTTCATAAAAAATATATGTACTGCTTACTCATTTTTTCACATATTGTATTATAAAAAAAAGATGTCATTCCTCAAGAACTGAATGGAATACTTTACCTTTAATTACACAGTGTCTTCCTGTCTGCAGTCATATTTTCTGCTCTACCTATTACCAGGCCGAAGGGGAGGAAAGAACAAAACAGAGAAGAGAGAATAAAACCAGAATAAAATGATGGCTATTTGCAAATCCACTTGCCTCTGAAAGTTCCCCCTTCCTCATCCAAGCAGTGTGGCCTGGATCAGTCTTAAGGATACTTCAGATTGCAGCTCTCGTCTGCAGTGTGGTATCTATGGGAAATGGATGCCTCGCACCTGCAGAGGTGGACCTGCAATATGAAATACTCATCTTACCAAGTACAAATAATTTTATCTTTAAATGAAACCTTGCAAGTGTTTGACAAGGTAGAGCATTACTATCCTATTGCTGTTAGAGGGAGGAAAAAAAATCACAAGAACTCAAAGTACCACAGGTAGGGCTATCTGGAATAATTTCAGATTCAAAACTCAATCTGTAGCAAAAATCTAAGTCCTTACCTGATGGCTCAGGGGAACTATATTGACCCATCTCTCTCCTCCAGGATCAGGGGATGCCATTCCTTTTCTAATAGTGTCTTGATGGACTGCTCTCTGATTTTCTCACTGTGTTTTAACTCAAACTTTCTTATAAGAAACTTCACAATATATGGATTCTTTAGTAGCAGAAATACCTTACACCAATGGTCTAATTAAAAACAATAAACCACTTTAACATTGGAAATATAGAACCTCCTGGGAAGTGGTCTATGTTGTTGGGATTCAGTTCAGAAACATAGATCTACCAGCTTTATGGCTGCAGTGTTCCTGTACAGGGCACTCATCCGAGGTGGCAGAGAATACGTTGCACTGCCTGTCATAAACCAGTGCTATTTGTCTCCTGGGGCCCAGGAAAGTGCTCTGGATTCCCTGCAAGTGTGAATTGTAAGTGAATTCATTGCATGTGGTAAAAATCTGGTAGTGAGCTAAGAAATGTTTTTGTGCTTTAGACACCAGCTCTCCAGATGCAGGTGTTTGTAGACCATTTGCTGTGGTCCTGAGGACTGGCCTATTCCATTGAAGCAAGGCTGCTTAACTTCCCTTCCATCAGCCCAAGGAGGTGCTCTTCCAATTCTGCTCCAGTATTTGCATGTAAGCATGTGTTTGACTGCTTTGCTGAAGCAGAATAAAACTGTCCAGTTTCAATACTGGCTTTTTTTGGTTAAATGGAGCATGTTGTGTTTTGTTACATAGCTTGGGGTGGTAAGTAAAATCCATTAAACGTAAAGTTAATTAGTATGGGAAGAGTGTAATTTATCAAGATTGCCTGTATGAAAGGGCATTCCTATTTAAATAGCAAGTGCATTTAGATTTTTTTATTATTATTTTTTCCTTTTTGATTGAATTAAAAATGTTATAAGTACTTTGCATATGATGAAAGAATAAGGACAGGAAACTGGAAAGACAATAAAAACAGCTTTCTTTTTTTTGCTATTAAGCAAATGCTGTTGATCAGATAAAAGAGCTTTTATTACAGTGGTCTATTCTCATTTTGTATCTAAATCATAGCTGAAAAAATGCTTTGAATGACAGAATCTTAATTTATATTACCAGGAAAGACTGAGCTTCAAAAGCTATGAAACCAGAACACGCCTGATCCTTCTTCAACTTCCCTGTTTCTGAAACCTTCCACTGAAACAATGGGGACCTCCAGGTGATTTCAAGAAACTTTTACACTCAGCTGTGTTTTATACTGTAGGATGCTTTTTCCTTTATTTTCTTAAACTTAAGTCACTGTAGATTGAAACTTCACAGTTACCCTCATTTATGGAAGATGATACTGCTTTCATGCACAGCAGTGTGCCTGGTCCCACCGGTTTCTAACCATGCAGCGTGCATCCCTCTGACAGAAGGGACTGTGGAACAGGGTGTTGTCCTGTCAAGAACAGAGAGTTTTCTCCCAGGAGCGTTACTGCTTGCACAACTTGCTCAGTCTGTCCACCCATTGCCTTAGTGAAGATGCAGGGCTCACCCCATACGGGGCAGGCATTACTCTGTGTAGTGATCGACACTGAGTCACTTCTCATAGCTGCTTGAGGTGGCTCCCAAAACTATAGTACTAGTGTTATGAATAATATGCATATTTTCTCGATCCGGTTGTGCATTTAGCTTACATGCCACAGCGAGGCGTGCACAAAAATATTCACTGCAAGTCTTTGCAGTGGTTCACGCCTGCCTTCGTGGGAGTGTGAAGGCTGTGGAAATATTCTTGTGCTGTGGGAGACACCTGCTGTGCAGTCTACAAATAGCAGCTCCACTCTACTGTGCCCAGATTCCTTGTTCCAGTATGGCAGGTAGATGTCATATCAAGTTGGTGTCTCTAAAGGCAACTTGAATGTAGTGCTTACCTCACTCCAAGGACTGTAAAAAGAACCAAGATTGGGTAGATGGCTGCATGGTTCCTTAATCGTTTTAATCTTTATGCAGGCATCTACACCTGTCTCTGCATGAGCAAGCTCCATATCTCTATAAGGCTCCCTTTTGCCTCCTATAAATGGTGATAATATTTATTTCCCTGCCTCCCAAGACTGCTGTGAATGAATGCATTAGAAATTTATTTGGTTGGAGTATTCTTTCACTAGTGCTTCAGAGTAATTTGCTCTTGTGTCAGTTGTTGTGCAACCATGATATTTTGTACAAAACCCACTATATGCTACAACTGCTCTCCTTATGCACACTGCTGTAGGAACTGCACACACTGGCGGTGAGCACACCAAAGCTCGGAAAGAAGTTTCTGGAACTTCTGCATTCTCCACGTTGGTGGCTGCAATTTAAAATCCACATTTGTACTGTGCTGTCAAAGCTGAGATCTGCAGGATTTAAACAATTTTGTGGCAGCTGCAGGATAGCACTTCAGTTTCCACGGAAACTGGCACTGGCTCTCCAAAATCAAGGTGAAGTGTTGGCTGATTATCTGATAATAATGCTCAGCATTTAAAGATGGAGTTCTTCATCTTCCTCTTCATGAAACAATTTCCATTCCTACAGCATTCAGCAAATGCAATGGAGGTCTCTGAATTCAAACAGTTGTCACAACTTGGGCTGTGTAATCTATTTTCCAGAGAAGAAAGACAGAATTTGGCCTTGACTTGTAGAGCCACTGAGCCTTACGCTCTGCTGTTAAGATAAAGAGCTAATTCATCCCCACATTTACTGCACAAATGAATACCATTGTTATATGACAAATTATAGAATAACAGAAGTTCTTTTGCCTTACTCTGTGTTTTTATACTATACCTACATTTTTTGGTTTTCAAATGCGTTTCCTTGTAACTATGTCTCATTGCATAAACTTCTTATCTGCTCATACTCTTTCTTATCACCTGAATTTTATCACTCTTTGGCTTTACACTCAAGTGGACTCCTGTTTTGAATCAGTGAGTTTCATCGTTCTGCTGAACATTTCCTTTTCCAGGTCATTGATTTCTAAGGTTAACAAAACGAATCCTCCTGCTGGTCCTTGTAACGTCTCACTAATCTCCTTGCTATATCTTGAACTGCTCAATTACCTTTTGTCTTCAACTTCAGAGGTATTTATTGAACACACAGATCAGTCTTTTGTGCAGGAAGCAGTTTCATATTGGATTCAGGAACACGTTCACTCGAATATTTCTCATACTTACACCTCAATTTGTTAAGGTTGTTTAAATTTTCTTGGTTAATTTGCTTCTTGACATGACCTTTTAAGTGTACTTTCTCCAGTGCTTATTTTTCCTAGATAAGTCTTTCTTTCTAACCTCTATTCTTCTCCATCAGCTCTTGAACAATATCTTCCAGTGTTTGATAGTGTTGACTTTCCATTTCGCAGTGCTTTATCTCTTCTGCCCATTAGAATCATTTCACTTCTTTGGCATCCTTTGCTCACTTTAGTATAAGAGCCAATATTCTTCTGAAGAACATTTGCTCTGTTTTCCTCAATAAGAAACTGGAGATTTTCTTAGGCTTGTCTTTTGTATTACTAACTCCATGTCCCTCTTTTTTGGATTGGGAACTGCTATCTACGTTAGCCAGGTTTGGCATTATTGCTTGTATCTCAGCTCAGACTTACTGGGAGAGCACAGAAGCATAAAAATAAAGCAGCAACATTTGTGGCCTAACACCCCAGGATACCCTTTGAACCACCTGGTTACTAATGGAAAACAGGCCTGAGCCATAGGTCGTACTCCTTTGATACGATCTTCCTCCAATCCACATGATCCATTTTGGGTACCTATACCTGAGTCTGCTCTCATAGGTATTGTGTTTGCTAGAAGTGCAATATGAAGAAAAAGAGGCTTTTTACACATTTACTCTAGTGTACCAAGGGGCTGTCTTTAGGTGTATTATGGCAGCAAGGGCCATATGTCTGTAACAAATGTAATAAAAGAGGTTCAAACTAAACTTCTGGCTGCAGAGAGCCACTCTGCAATCTGTCTAGGGCCACTTATTCTGAGTTTCACTTTTCACATCAGAAATCTGTTATTTTCAGTGCCCAAGGACTGTGTAGCCATTTACAGAACACTGACACCTCAGAACAAGTCACATACCTTTGGCAGTGGCTCAGATAGCTGGGTTCTCAGAAGTAAGCAAGAAAACTGAATCTCTCAAGAACAGTAGTTTCTTTGCTAAGGAAAGGCACAGTTTTAAAAGTGACTGAATATGACTGGAGATAAAGAGTTTGACACCAGAGCACTGAGAAGGAATAGAAAGGACAACACTCCTAATCAACAAGCTTGCTTATAAATATAATTTCACTTTAGAAAAAAAGCCAAAAGAACTTCTGCCTTGGAAAGAATTTTTTTACAAAACCTTTGTTTTACTGGATTATTTGTTATCTGAGATGATCTTGTTCTATTTTCAGTGTATCATGATAATTAATGAAGCCCTCTGATATCATGTCATTTCATTCACAGGGGAAGTGAAGTTCTGAGCTTCTCTGAGGAAATGTAGAAGTTGAATGTGTGATATGAGCACCCCAAAAACCTCATGTTAAATCCCCTCATGTTCATACAATTACCTCCTGATCAGAGCATTACAGAAGTCATGATATACCTTAAAAATCCTCAAGCCCACAATACCCATGGGCATAAAAATCAGAGGTGGGGAAGGTGTGTCACATTTAAAAAAAGAAATGGCCACAAAGGCACTTCTGTTTAAAAGCTTCCAGGGTACTCTGAAATGCCTTGCAGCAGGGGGCAAGACATGGTTGAGCAAGAAGCTCAGAATCAGGATGATAGTCTGCAACAGGCGTGGAATTTACACAGCCTTGAACACAGACTATGAATTTGAATTGAATACGTTTTTCTGAGCAGCTTTTTGCTACTGGTTGTTGCATTTTTGGAAAAGAGGCTTTGGTGATTAGCTGGGTAGTAATATGAGAAAGAAAAGAAGAATGAATAGCCTGAGGAAAATAAAAGCTACTTCTACAGATTAGAGTGGTGTACTACTTCATAATGTGTTGGGAGATGTGGAGTCTTCTACAGTATGCGTTGCAATCCCACCAAAATACTGCTAGTAGCTACCTCTCCATGAACAGGACACCAGACACTACCATCTCATGGGAGACCATTAACTTAAAAAAGGAAGAAAAACCAGATAACATAAATAAGTAGTTTGATTCATTGGAAGCAGATAGGACGTTCTCAACCTTGACAAGTCAGTTTCTTTTTAGAACAAATATACATTCAATAGCATTTTAGGTGACTTCCACTTAGAGTAATACTGTTGTAACATAGGAAAGAGAGGTATGTTTGTCTTAAGCATGTTCTTTGAAACAGACAGAAGAAGGAACATAGAAGTTACAAGAGGTAGTGAGTTTAGCAAACCCGCACATAAAACAATCTTTCATAAGAATAAAATGCTGCATTTACAGCTGTAAATGTATACACCCGTATCATTTTAAAATACAAAGCTACTTTTACTGTGTTTCAGGGCTTGTTCTTTTTTAGTTCAGAGAATGAAATGCTCAAGTGCTGGATTTAAAGTGATTAACCTCATTGCATTGGCAAAACCAAACCATTCATGGAGCACTGAGGTTCTAACTCATCTTAAGTGAGAAAGTGAAACTTTACAGTTAGTGTAACCAAAGTGCAATTGTGCCCTTTACACCGTGTACATTTTAACTGGCTTGTAAAAAGATTGTAGAAGTTCATGACTTTCCCTGGCAGCTTCTTGGGATGATTGAGGAAAACATGATCTGCAACATACTTGGCCATAGCCTGACTCCGAATGAGAAGACAGGTTTGTATCAGACAGTGGAGAAAAGTCAAAGTCAGCTACCTGGAAAAGAAACATGAAAGAAATCATTTGTAATTTGGGTTCTACTGTCTCAAGTGAGTCCAGTAAGAATACTTAGGGCTAGAAATGGCACTTCGTCCTCAACTAGTTTCAGTCATCAACTTCAAATAGACTTCTAATTGATACCTGCTGCAAATGCTGCTGCACACCTTGCTCACAGGCAGTCCTTCTAGGGGTATATTATTCATATTGTGGCATGATGTAAAGTGTATGGAATACTTTCTAAAAGGCCATGAAAGCTACTTACGATTTAGGATGTCTTGTTTATTATACACATAATAATGTAGCAAGCAAAAGCTACACTAGAGATGGAAGGGATCTATAAAGGTTCTATACCAGGGTAAGGCGACAATTTAGTGCTGCTTTAGCTAACATGTTCACCCTTTTTTACTATTCTGTATCCTCTCTCACTAGCTGTTGCTTTCTTTCATGTAACCACTCTGAGGCAGATCCTCTGGAAAGGACCCTTCACTGTAATCGCCTGCTTGGGAATATTAACAAACTGCCCATGATAGCCCTGGCAACTTGAATTACAGTTATAGTTCCCCACAACAAGCCAGAAGCATGCCTGTTGCTAAACTGTTCCGATTTTTATCATGGAACAGATCAGATATACCAGGGAAATGTTTCCCTCTTGCTCTGGAGATTAGAGAAGAAACATGGCTGAAAGGTATCTAATTGTTATGCCAGCTCAAAGTAAGAGTAACTGAATACCTCCACGAGATCTTTTTGTTGAGTGTTACTTCGAAAGGTCGTGTACAGCACCAGTCCCAGCATCACTGAAACCAGGGCGACGCAGAGCAGGACAAAGAAAGCTGGGTGGATCCCTAGGAAAAAACACAAGGCCACATTCCCAGAGTGATACAATACACTGAGAAGTAGCAACAGTGAGAAGGAAATGATATTTTAGGAGGACTTTTTGTATTTTTAAAACAAAGGACGTGTGTATTAGGGAAGAATTTTTTCAGCCCAGATCACTTCAGATCTTTCTGGTATCTCAGAGGTGGGAATACACGGTTGTTAGGGTGTAAGAGCCTTTCTTTTTCCATCTCTCTTTTCTTCTGAACAGCTTAAAGAACAACACCCAGTTATATATGTTAGCCTTAATTCTCCAGGCTGTTTGTATGTATCTCTGTGGTACTCCAAGATAGGAAGGAACCTCCACCAGTATCTTCACAGCAGCTGGTGGCCTCCTGCAAAGACGATTTGCACACTTAGCCTGGGATGCACACCAGTGCTGTGAACTGCCCTGTGTGTATACAAGTGCAGGCCCATGGTGAGACAGTATAACCACTCTGTATCACAGCCTGGCTGTCCCCTGGTCAGGTCCCCTTCACTTAGCTACCTAACCACTTTCTCAGATGATTCAGGGAGCCAGGAGGGGCATAAGTGAGTATGCATGAGGCAGGCAGCAGGGATTGCTGGCTGAGGGGACTGAGACCTGTAATAAAAAAGAAGTGTAGAAAAATCTACCTTTAAAGGTAACAAAACTAAACAAAATAATTTAGACTGCTTAATTAAGGGTGTTACAGACATATGTTTTCCTAGTTATCCTTTCTAACTACAAGAGCCAGACTATTTTAACTGAGAAATATGTAACTTAAGTAACTCATCCTTCCCAGGAAACTCATTAGCTTCAAGACACAGGATGCAAGAAGCTTAGAGCAATTACAGTAGGCACATTATAGGTTCTCCTTACTCTTCCTCCTTCCTATGCTTTTAGTGATCTATAACAGTTTCCAGAAGCCTCGCCTGAAGATTGGTTAGTCCATAATTGTCCCTGACATGTCCATTCCCTGACAGGTTCTGCTCAGACTAGCTGGTCCTCACCTGTTGGCCACACTTTTATCTCATGGTAGGTCTGCAGCATCGTCATGCTGTTCTCCACTCTGACACTGAGGCAATACTGCCCAGCATCACTGAAGGTGTGGCTGAGGGTGTAGCAGGAGCCGTTGAGTACTTCTAGGTGGCACTTCTCACCTTCAAGTGGGATGCACTCGGCCTTTATAAGCCAGCACAATGCTAATGGTGGGCTGAACGGAAAGAGCAAGAGGAAAAAAAGAAGAAAAGAGAGGAGGTGAAGTCTTTGCAAAAAAAATGAGCTAAGAGCTGACGAATCACTTCATTAAAATAGCATAATAATTTTGACAATAACAAAGTTAATCTAAACACAAATAGAGAAGAAATTAACTGCTCAATGGTTTGGTTTGTAGCATTGAAAAAGCTCTTTGTGATGCTTCTATCAAAGGAAACCTTCCAGCTGAGAGCTAAATACCTGTGTGGGTCATAGGCAGGCCATTGTGTGTAGAAAACCCCATAGTCCTTCTACAATAAAGATAAAAGGAAACATTTTTCTCTGCACTTCTAAGGGGGTACAGGTTGTTTTTTCTTTGTGCTTCTCACACAGAAGAAATCACTACCTGTGCCACTGAAGCACACCCAAGACTATTTTGTTTAAAAAAAACCCACCACAATCAAAACTGGAAAGAATGTAAGATGAGCTCTGTACAATAGACTAATAGCTGCAAAAGGTAAATAAATCACAGGGATCACAGTACTTTCTTACACTAGACAAGGTTTGTATTTGCTATCAAGCAAGCTAAATGCAATCCATTTTATGGCCATGTGTCTTCTCACCATGCCTAGATGATACCTTTTGTTTACATTTTCAGACCCTTGTTCCATCTGATTCTGCTTGGACTCAGCTTACGCACTATGGACTTTGATTCTGACAACAGAGAGAGCTTCTCTTTATCCCACCTTATTAGTATTTTGTTCCTTATCTCCTTAGGACATACTTTGCTAAAGAAAGCAGAATTTTTTATTTAGCTAATTTTCTAGTTTTGTTTTTGATAACCCATTTCTCAAGCCTTTGTTATTGCTTCCCTATCATAAACTCCTATTGCATCATTCCCAATCCTGTGGCTGGCAGGTTAGGTCTGGCAAACATTGTCCAACTTAAACCCAAGCCCTCTTTTAGGCATCTCAGATTTGCCTGTAATGGATTTTGGCTTTTCTTATGTACTGGTAAGCCACATTAAGATGGTGTGTCACTCTTCTGGAGCGGCTTCTTGTCATGTGAATTTTATGGTGCTGCCATTCAGTGAGATCTCAACCGGTTTGAGAGTTGGGCAGAGAGGAGCCTCGTGAGGTTCAACAAGGACAAGTGCAGAGTCCTGCAGCTGGGCAGGAACAACCACATGCCACATGCAGCAGTACAGGCTGGGGATTGACCTGCTGGAGAGCAGCTCTGCAGAGAGAGACCTGGGAGTCCTGGTTGATAATAAACTAACCATGAGCCAGCAACGTGCCCTCATGGGCAAGAAGGCCAATGGCATCCTGGGATGCATCAAGAAAAGCATGGCCAGCAGGTCGAGGGAGGTACTGCTCCCCCTATACTCTGCCCTGGTGAGGCCTCATCTGGAGTCCTTTGTCCAGTTCTGGGCTCCCCAGCTCAAGAGGGACAGAGAACTTCTAGAGAGAGTCCAGTGCAGGGCCACTAAGATGATCAAGGGACTGGAGCAATATTCTTTATGAGGAAAAGCTGCGGGAACTGGGGCTGTTTAGCCTGGAGAAGAGGACTAAGGAAGTAGCTAAATGGCGGGTGTCAGGAGGTTGGGGCATCCATTTTTTTGATGGTGTCTAGCAATAGGACAAGGGGTAATGGGATGAAGCTGGAACACAAAAAGTTTCATTTAAACATAAGAAAATACTATTTCACTGTTCAGGTGAGGGAGCCCTGGCACAGGCTGCCCAGGGAGGGTGTGGAGTCTCCTTCCTTGGAGGTCTTCTAGACCCACCTGGACATGTTTCTTTGCAATCTGATCTAGATAGACCTGCTTCTGCAGGTGGTTTGGGCTAGATGATCTCTAAAGGTCCCTTCCAACCCCTGTGAGTCTATGATTCTAAGTTGCTTCCTGAGTCTTTCAATTGTATTTCAAATGCTTTCACCACAGAAAAAACTCTGACATATTCTAAATATTGCAATCTGAGAGAGCTTGTGCTAGGACTGAGGTGCTCATGACTTTCCTATATTCTTATAACCTTCACTGTATGGAGCTTCTTTGTCTTATTCATTTTGTGGCAATCTTTGCCTCAAACCCATTGCCGCAATGGGATTCTGAATATGGTTTAGTTTAAAGGTGAGGAAATTGGTTAAATAGAAAAATTCAAAAGGAACTTCTAAAATTTAATTTTCCACACTATCTTTCTCTGCTATGTCTCTTTTCAGATTCTCTTTATAAAGAAATAACAATATAATATGTTTTACTTATGAGAATTCTACTTTTCTGCAGGCTTTTTCAGGCTCTTAGAGTTCATAGTATTTTGAGTCACAAAAGTTCAATATTCAGCAGTATTTTGTTCAAAGGAAATTTTTTTTTGTTTTAAGAAGTAGTTCTGTGTGGGGTATAACTGACTATTTTAAGGAAGAGTGGGGGAAAAAACCACTTAAATAGATAATGCTTTCTGGGGAAAGATGCGGTGTTTGCTACTTACGTGCCATTGATATGAAGTGATAAACTCAAGTTTTCCATTACGTGAGTCTCTCTGGAGCCCACTACATTAATGCTTTTGACAGCATCTGAGAGGAAGGAAAAAAAACCATATCACACTCCACATGTAAACTTGAAATTCACTGTTTTTCCAGTGAAGGTTTGTTTTCATAGACATCACAGATTTTAGCTCTGTCATACAAGTAATCATCCTTACCCCGCACTCAAAAAACCAGACCTACTGGTAGAGTTGTAATGTATGAATGTTCTAGGATTTCTTTTTAATATATAATCAGCTACTTTATTAATCCTTTAAATTATTTACTCCTGAAGCAGATCAAATCAATGAGACTTCCATAATGGTTATTTTAACTAATTTAATTTTAGAGATAGCTGGCATAAATCAAACAAACAAACCCTTCATAAGTTACAGTAAACATTTTATTGTAAGTTTTAAGTGTGAGTGAGACTTTCGCAAAAGACAGTGAAACTTTTACTAAATGAAAAGGAAACAGAAGAGTTTTTACACTTCCCTCCGTTTCTTCTGCGCTAGAACAGTGCATTTTGCAGTGCAAGCTCTTGATTGAATAATAACCAGTTCTTGCATGTGAAATAATGCTGAATTCACATTATCATATTAAAGCTAGATTGTACTGGTGCATATATAGCAAGTACTGTTTTGAGCATGCAAAATATTTTATAATTACCTGACAGCTCCAGAGCAGTGCTAAAATCACCAGTTTTCTGCACCATTTCTCTTTCATGTATGATGTTTCCAATATGTTCCCATTCAGCTATAACTTTCAGATGCACCGTGCGATTCCCCATGGTAGAGCAGTTATAGTAGATAAAGGGTTCCTTGGTAATCTGATAAACTCTATGTATAACATGAAAAGATATAGAATAAAAAAAAAGCCTTTTATCAAGTTCTTGCATATTTCTGATTTTAAAAGGAGTAAGTTTGAATATATTTTTTTTAGAAACAATGCTACATTTGGGTAACATTCTAATTCTGCTTTATGTTCATACCAACAGGAATTAATGTCTGTGGCATTACTGACAAAACTACAGTCTAAAAGATGCATAGGATATTTATTTATTTTTAATCCAAGAACAAAAGACAATGCTAACAGAATTCACAAAATGTCAGTAAATTATTAAAATGTCAGTAAATTATGAAAACTACCCTTATAGTGGGTGGACTATAAGCTAATTGAAGCACTAAGGCTGAGGGAAAGAAGGGAAAGGAAAAGGGAAAAATTTAGTATTCAAAGACTAAAGCTTACATTTTGATTTGCGTACGTGTATTTGTATTGAACATGTATTCCAGAGAAGGAAAACAACTGCATGACTTTTTTCCTCCCTACTGCAGAGTGGCTCGAGGGCTAGATAGTACCCATGGTTTTATTTCTGACAGTTATAGAATCATAGAATGGTAGGGGTTGGAAGGGACCTTTAGAGATCATCTAGTTCAACTCCCCTGCAGAAGCAGGGTCACCTAGATCAGGTCACAAAGGGACATGTCCAGGCAGGTCTTGAAGACCTCTAAGGCAGGAGACTCCACAACCCCTCTGGGCAGCCTGTGCCAGGGCTCTCTCACCCTCACAGTGAAATTGTTTCTTCTTATATTTAAGTGGAACTTTTTGTGTTCCAGCTTCATCTCATTACCCCTTGTCCTGTTACTAGCTACAATAGAAAGAAGGGATGCCTCAACCTCCTGACACCTCCCCTTTAGATATTTGTAAATGTTAATAAGATCTCCCCTCAGTTTCCTCTTCTCTAGACTAAACAGCCCCAGTTCCCACAGTCTTTCCTCGTATGAGCTATATTGGGTTCCTCCTCTCCCTTTTGTTGTCATGTAAGCATTAGATGTGTGTTCACATGCACCTCCATATTATTTGAGAGACTTATCCACTTTCAAAAGCTCCTCACTCAAGCTGTGGTATATTTATGGGCAGATGGTCCTAGTAACAGTTACTTACTGCCCAACCGCAAGACAGCATACTGTTTCCATTTTCCTTAAGTGCAGAAATTATTCACATATGCAACAACAAAAACCTGCTAATGGAGATCTGCAGGTGTAATGATTTTTTATAAATAACAATTTGCAACTAGCAACTTCTCCCAGTTTATGCAGTTCAGTTAGATCATTCCACACATAGCAATACACCTAAGAATATATTTGAACAAGAAATGTAGGTCTTTAAAACATCATCTGTTTATGGGTTTAGAGTGACTCCTGTGCCAAAGTGTCCATAATTCACCTGATATGCTAAGAATATACCCTGAAAAAGATGTATACTTTGTGCTATGATTTAATCAGGGTTTTTCTCTAGATGAGCATCTGAATCAGAGCTATCTTGAATACCCATTAAAGCAAATAAAGTAACCACACCTACCCATCTCCAAAATCCCAGTTGTAGACAAATGACGCTGACTTGAAATAATGACTTGGGTCATGAAGACAGAAAGAGATCCGGGTCACAGCACTCGTGGAAGAACTAGAACCTCTTGTGATAACTCTACTGTCTTCTATCTGGGCTATGGTAAGATTTCCTGTGATAAATTCTGTAGAAAATAAGGTAGAGAAAAGAAACACTGTATATATCACTTTCATAGCACGCTCTGTGTATCAAAACATTTAAAATGCACTGCTTAAGTCTTTTTGTGTCAGAGTCCAAGTGGTTAAGTGTATCTCATACCTATCACTCAATGTTGTTACATGTGTTAGTGAGGCAGAGAGATTAAATTATTTATTTAGTGTTATACAATGGCCTTCTAATAGAAGTAAGAGAAAGAATCCTGGACTGATTGAGGTCAGTATCAATTTTTATTACTGACTTCAAAAGAACTGGGATTAACATCAAGTATCTAGATCAAGGGATTCAGAATCAAACAGCATACACGTTTTTTGTTCAATTGTTTTATGGGGTTTTTATACTGCTTTTTTTTCATTTTTTAGTTTTAGCTACTTCCACAGACATGGAAAATTGAGTACTACAAATAACAGATGTGCTGTATTTTATGACTACAGAAAAGAGGAAATTTCAATTCTGATGTCTGCAACAGATCCTGTGCTCAAGTTTGTTCGCCAGGGCTGGCAAAATGTGACCTAAAAAACCCTCCCTAACCTATAAATAAATAGGTATTATGACGATACACTTCTCAGCTTGTCATAAAATTAATGGCATATTAATTACCAGTAATGGACTCTTACCCTGTTAACAATTCATTAAATCTGGTTAATTGTTTTCTTGATGATGCACAATTAAGAATCACAATTACTGCTTCAGAATGGGGCATGCAATGCAAAACTGACCATAGCTATAATTTATATGTTATTGGCTACTACTTTTGGGCTCCTGTGGAGCCTCAGTGGATGCTGCTGTTTGGGGATGGCAGAAAGGTACAATGGGATCTTACCTTTCAAAGCTATAGAAAGCTTCTATTCCTTTAATTTGTGGTATGAGAATATGACAGTGCAAAGCAAGACATGATTAAGCCTTGCTCAAGCAAGGCATCAGTTCTTAAGAGGAAAGGTCTCATCTATAATTTTATAAAGACTTACCAAAGAAATTTGGTGTTTCTCAAAGAAAAATCTCAATAGCTATGCCCTATGGTTAGCTCTTTTGTCCTCATGCATACCCTGATTTTTGGCTGGGACCTGGGTCTATTTTGGAGCATATAAGTAGAGCACTGGAAAGTGGTTGGAGGGATGTGGTTCCTAGTCTCTGAAAGAAGGCATTGTGAGAAGCTGTGATGTGATATCTCATGTCAATCCCTCTATCAGAGATAGCCACATAATTGGTCAATTTGTCAAAAAATCTGTGTTTAGGTTTATGAATGTTTCCAGTAAGCTGAAATTGCACTTACAGTATTTGGAAATGCAGCTGTAACATCCAATTGCAGTGCACTCAGTCAGAATTTTAAAACAAAATGTAATGGCTCTGTTGTGTTGATGGCCTAAGCTCGTGCTATGTCATGCAGCAGGGATAATCAGTAGATTGTCACTGCTGATTGTCGTCCTAACTTCAGGACTAGCAACACTGGAAAGCAGTACAGGAAACATTGTTTTAGCAGCCTGGACAATGCTGATGTATGAACTACAGCTAATGAAGCATCTGGTTCCTCTTCCATTTCTCTAGATGACAGAGGCAGGAAAACATGGGTAGGATTACATTTTGTTCCTGGATGTAGGTAGACTACAGCATGGCCCAGTTAGTACAATGCCATCCAAAACCACTTTCAAAGGGCTACCCAAATCCAAGTCTGCTGGTAGTTGCTCTATTTAAGCGTGGCTTTCATTTTTTTCTGATGCTGGCAGAGGCAGCAAGCATCCTGTTGTATACTGAATTTCTGAAGATGTAGAGGTTGTAAAGCCATTTTACCTGTAACCTGAAGCATGGTGACATTTCTAGCAATTGGACGACATAACCAACAGTTTCTGTGAGTCACCCACACAGACACAGGGAAAGTCCCAGGAAATTCACCGGTCACATTAATTATGGAGTTGAACGGCTGCTCAGATTTCTCTATCAGAATCAGAGGAGCATAGATCCAGTTAAAGTGATACCAGTTTGATGAGACATTGCCATTCTTCATACTTAGGCTGGCGTAAACAGTAGCTTGAGCTCCTGTTGTGATGGGACCATTGTTGGTTATTTCCAGACCATATTCATCTGTTGAAATCAGAAGGAAAAAAAAACCCACAAATCTTGTTTTGTTGCATTTTAAACTGTATTCATTTATTTATGCATTTTAACTGGTCAGCTGTAGTTATGTGACTGGCACAAGCTCTAGAAGTGGGTCCAAGTGAACCTCATGAGTTTTAACAAGTCCAAGTGCAAGGTCCTGCACCCATGTCAGGGCAACTCCCAGAATCACTACAGGCTAGGAGATGAAGGAATTGAGAACAGCCCTGCAGAGATGGGCTTTGGGATACTGGTGGATGAAAAGGTAGACATAAGCTGGCAATGTGTGCTCACGGCCCAGAAAACGAACCATATCCTGGGCAGCATCAAAAGCAGCATGGCCAGCAGGTTGAGAGGTCGTTCTGCCCCTCTACTCCCCCCTGGTGAGACCCCATCTGTAGTGCTGTGTTCAGCTCTGGGGTCGTCAGCGTGGGAAAGGCATGGAGCAGCTCTAGAGGATGGCCACAAAAATGATCAAAAGGCTGGAGCACCTCTCCTGTGAAGACAGGCTGAGAGACTTGGGATTCTGTTGTTCAGTTTGGGGAAGAGAAGGCTCAAGCAGGAGCTTATTGTGGCCTTTCGATACCTAAAGTACTTAAAAAACATGGGGACAGACTTTTTAGTAGGGTCTGTAGCAACAGTATGAATAATGGTTTTAAACTAAAAAAGGGTAGACTCAGACTAGATACAAGGAACAATGAGGCTGGTGAGGCACTAGAACAGGTTGCCCAGAGAGGTGCTAGATGCCTCATCCCTGGAAACATTCAAGGACAGGCTTGGATAGTGCCCTCAGCAACCTGATCTAGTTGAAGATGTCCCTGCTCATTGCAGAGAGGTTGGACTAGATGACCTTTAAAGGTCCCATTCCACCCAAACTATTGTGTCACTCCATGAAACAGCAACAGGATCTGTTACAGTGAACCATCCCTGCTCCTCTGTATCACTGATTATCTTGCCTACTGTGTTTACACAAGCTACTTCCTTCAGTTCTTACACCTACTGCAATAGGCAGAGTGTGAGGTTGGGTTTTATGGAAAGGATATGTTCAATTTAAAAAAAAACCCAAACAAACAAGATTAGATGACCTGCACTTGTTAAAAACAAACACTGAAACAAACAAGACCAAAACAGAAGGAAAGGCAACAACTATTGAAAGTTGTGAATTGAGAGAGAGCTGGGAACAGGATTTGGTTGGTTGCCTTCAGCATAGAGTATGTTCCCTTTCTGCTTAAGTGCTTTGCCTGGCTGTCCTCTCATCCACGAGAAATGGGGCAATGCTGGACAGAGCAGCAGAGCCGTGGGGGTTCTTGTTCAGGTCACTTTTCTTCTCTTTTTCAGCTGCCACCAGATTGCTAACAGGGACCTGAAACTTTGACCATCAGAAGTTGCATTTCTCATTCATCCAAAATCTGTAATGTGGAGGCGGTACTGGGGTGAGCTAACTCCTGTGCTGCCTTTACTGCACCCATCAGCTTGGGATGAAGTGGAAGGAGCACTCAAAGCATCTACTTAGTGCCTGTACTCTATTTCACAGATTGCAGATGCTGGGCAAACTCGGATGTAAAGACTGTGAGAAATAACTGTAACATTACTAAATGAGCAAAAATTCCACTGTCCCCATTTCACTACACAAGGAATGGCCCTGAGTTCAGATTTTTGAACAGAGAAATGCTTGATTTGATTAAATCTGTCACAGAGAGGTTTCAGGTCTCTAGAAGATTGAGGCTATTGTTTGCTTAGTTTCAGCAGAACTTGAAAAAAAAAATAACCAGCTACCTCACACTTATCTAGCACTTCTCCTTGGAGGTTATCACAGTGCCTTACAAACCAGGGCCATACTGAAGCCCAACAGCTGCAGCAGGTGCAGATTAAGTGGCTAACCCAAGGTCATCCACTGAGTCATTGGCGGAGCACGACATTTCACCCAATTCTGGGATTTCTTCTACCTTTCTGACCTTTCTTTGCAGAATGCAGCACAGTGAGGCTACTACGGTAAGGGGTAGGGGCTGTCCTGGTGCCTTGTGACCCACGGAGCAGGGCCAGCAGAGGAAGCAGAAGTGTAGATTCTGTTCTAGAAAGTGCAAACCAGAACTCCGTCTTGCAGCACTGAGAATAAAGTCTGAGGCAACTGAGTGCCCCGGAGCTACCTCCATCCTCTGTTACGGCTAGCAAAGCCCGGGCAGGGAACCACCACTCTCCCCCCAAGCAAAGAAGCTCTCGCCCGATGTCTGCCCCCCTCACTCGGCCGCCGCAGCTGCCGTCATCCCCCTCGCCCGCTCCCCGCCGGCGATGACAGCGCAGACCGGTGGCCCCTTACCTGCCGCCGGGGCGGCGCGGCCGAGCAGCAGCAGCAGGCAGGTCAGCCGCAGCATGCTGGAGGCGGCTGGGACCATGGGCAGGCACCGCTGGGCTGGGGCTGCGGCCGGGTCTCACGGCGCTCCGGGCAGACGCTGCCCCCTACGCAGTCCCCGGCACTGCGGCACCTCCGTCCGCGCCCACGGGCCGCTCCCCCGCGGCAGCGCCCAACCGGCCTCTCCCGCGGGAAGTCCCCGTGGGGTTGTGCTGCCAACGTAACGAGCTGCTGCAAAAGCGCCGGGGATTTGAAAAGATAAAACATTAAATAAATAAAAAGCACAAACTCTGACCATCCGCGGAGCGGGTGAGAAACAGTTTGCATTTTGGTTTGGTGGCTGGCACAGCGGAGATAAAAGAGTTTGTCAGGCTGGGGTGATGTGAGGATGCCCCAGCCACGGGCAGCTCTGCTGCTGTTACCCGGTCCCTCAGCGACCGGCTCTTCCGAAGGAGCCTCTTAACACCAACAGTGCACAGGGAGCTTGCGGAGAGAGCGAGGAGAGCGGCTCACACAAACGCAATGCAGGTGTTTTGGGCTTTTTTTGGGGAAGTATTTATTCGAATTCGAAGCCCTTTCTTAGTTCTGGCTGCAATTTTTGTTGTCGTTGTATCACAATTCCTATTGTATATCTCGGTCCCCCTCTACTGGCTTCTCTCCCGGTTCGCCGCCGCGGCCGAGACACTTGTGCGGCCGCTCCCGCGGGACGCCGCCGGGTCGCGGCTGCAGCGGCGGGGCGGGCCCTGGGCGGGAGCGGCCCGGGCCTACCGGGGGGATCGAGGCGGCTGCGTCTGCCCGCGGTAACTCCTTGCCCGTTGTTACCGGCGCTGAGCCCAGCAGTCGCTGCGCTAGCGACGGGGCGACCGGCCTCGCTTCGGGCAGCGCGGGAGCTGGCAGGCGCCCTTTCCAGCTGGAGTGAAATCGCCAGGGGGGTTACCGGGCCGCGGTGAGGGGACCGGGCTGCACCGAGGATCTCAATGACCGCCTCGGCCCGGGGAGATGCGCGGGAGGCGGGCAGCGGGAGGAGGCGGCCGGAACTGGGCTCGGGCGCTTCCGTTGCGCCCATGCGCTGCCGCCGGCCTCCGGGAGCAACAAAGGAGGGAGCTGGGGGGGCAAGATCGGCGCAGTCCGGGGAGTTGCGGGGTGAGGAAGGGCAGGGACGGCAGCAGCGCTTCGGTGGGCTCAGGCCTGGGCGCGGGGGGTGGGGTGACGCGAAGCGGCGGAAGGCGAGGCCCTGCGCAGCGCAGCCTGCGGGGCGGAACCGGCGCGCCGCGGGGAGGAGGAAGGGGCCGGAGCCCCGCCAGCACCGGCGCTCCGGAGGCCTTGGGCCGAGGACGGGAACCAGGAGGGCGGAGGAACGGGGAAAAGCTTTGTTGCGGCCGTTAATGGGTCCCCATGTTCACAGGGCGGGCGCCTCAATCAGGATGGGGTCGGCGTGATGGCGCCCTGGCAGCAGGGAGAGACCCAGTGGCGAGCGGCCCTGCGGCGGGGAAGGTGAGGGACGCGGGGCTCCTGGGGCAGCTGGGGAGGACGGGGTGGGGGTTCGCGGGGCACCCCTTGCTGTGGGTCGCGGCGGGCGCCGTGAAGTGCGGCTTGGCTGAAGCAGGGTATGTGGGAGAACTGACAGGAAATTGACGAGGTGAGGAGAGGGGTCGTCGGCTTTTCAAGCTGAATTTGATTTCACGTTTCTTTACCATCGACAAGGGCAGCTCCTCTTACACGCCTGGAAGTGAGTCCTGCCAGGGTGCACCCAAGGGTAGCTGTAAGTTTGGGATCTGGTGGAATGGGAAGACAATATAATATGTGTGTGGGGCCAGGAGCATCCCTCAGCCTGCTGCTGTTTCTGCGAGAAAGGAAATGGAAAAGTTAGGCAGTGATGTGAAGAGCCTTGTCACAGCTTCTGTCTAGAAGTGTTTTCCTATGATACTGAGTGCTGTACATGCTGGGCATTATATTTGTAAACCTAACCAAGTGTGATAGTTGTGTGCTTTGGAAAGGATGTGTCCTCTTCAATATGCCGAAAGAACGGGTGTAGATGTTGTGATAGCTGATGTTAACCAGCCCTATAAACTAATACTTTTTTTGTAGGTGTGTTGCTTGTGATTTTATGTACTGAAAGCTGATCCTACCTCCTCCAAGATGGCATTCGTTTCAGCACAGGGGCCTACAGTGGTGGACCAAACCACTTTGATGAAAAAGTATCTTCAGTTTGTGGCTGCTCTTACAGATGTCAATACACGTAAGATACCTTTTCTTGAATTAAAAGTTACAGTCCTTCAATAGTTTGCTTAACAAATGTTGCAGGATTGTTTAGACAGTTGATAAATATGAATTGAATTAACTTGGAATTTCATTTGAGTTCTGATTTTTGAAGAAGCAAAATGATGAGTTAGACTTGCATGAGCCAAGGTGAGTGAGGTGTGTGTGTGCAGTTGTGTGATGGTTGGTTGTGAGAGTTGTGTGCCTTATAATTGGGCCATGATTGCTAAACTGATAAGATCTGATTGCTTCTTTGATCAATGAGCCTGGTGGTGTCCTTCATGATGTAGTTTCACATTTAATTATTTTGCTTGAATTTCTCTTTTCAGCTGATGAAACCAAATTGAAAATGATGCAAGAAGTGAGCGAGAATTTTGAGGTAAATAAAGAAAGAAATTCCACAAACCCAAAGAGCCGTGAACAACAAAAACCCATCAGAAAGCCCTAATCTTCTGACCTAGCAGTCCTGTGCTTAATGTGTGTTGATTTGATTTCTGGTGTTAAATGGATAAAATATTACTGTTAGTACCTTGTGTTTTACATTGTCATAAGTCATTCGTTTTAGGTTTGTAGTTAGGAGTTAGCAAGGTTATTGAAGACTTGGAGAGCTCTTTCATTCTCTAATCTGTATTCAGTAAGCGTTTAAATAAAGGTGAAATAATAGATTTTTCTTCCCTTTGGTTAAACAATGCAAAATATCTGTATTTAAAGCTTTCTTTTATTAGTTCAAGTGTGTATTTTGTCATCCTGTAGCAGAGGCCCTGCTGATACCTCAGAGTAGTTTCATAGTGTAGAGGTGGGGAACATGATGTCAGATGCAGAATCTGACAGTCAGGAGTGGAAATGGCTCCAGTGACGTCTTTTGCATAGTAATAGACCATCATGTTTAGATGAGCAGCGGAAGAAAACTGAGACACAAGTTAAAACCACCCTGTGTTAGCAGAAACTATATTGTAGATGAATATTTAATTATAATGTGTGTCTTCTGGAATTATAGACAACTTGTTATTTTGTAGAGTAAATTCAAGATCTTAGAATCACTGCAGTTTTCTATGTTTTTAGTTATGCTGGTGATTAAAAAGAAGTGATACCACTAGAACGTATTAATTCCTTACCTGCTTTATTTGAAGTGATCGATCTTAGTCCGTAATACAGAAATGTAAATAGACATTCTAGTCCTGTTTAATGTCTTTGGATATTTTAAAGTAAGCTTTATGCAAAGCTACATCCCACAGGTGCTAAATGTTGAAAACTGTGTCAGTTTTAGTTCTTTCTGAGTGATTGATGGAATTTCCTGTCCAATGAATTTGTTTGTTTAGTTCAGGTTAACATAGGGGAATAATAAATTTAGAGCTGATGTAACGTTTTAATAATGAAGTTAAAAGATTTAATCCTTGCATAGATGTGTCTGACAGTTCTGTATCTGTATGTCCATGGGGTGAGCAGAGCTTCATATTGCTGTAAATGAGTATCTAAAAATATTCTTGCAGAGTTTTTTATCTATTTAAGCTGACCTGTTATCTCTGAAAGTAATTTTTTATTTGACTAAAAGAATAGTTTTAACAGCCTGGTCTAGTGATCTGTGAAGACTTAGTTGATCCTCTTTGCTCTTGTCTTCAGTAGGGAAGAACTTGTTCAATATTTGTTTTGATAATGTTCTCTTGGAACTCACATAAAGAGAGGATGAATTGACTTATGCTCAAGTACAGTTCCATTTCTTAGAAAATGCTTGAGGGAGCAAAAGGAACCACTAATATAGTTTTAGTTTCCTGTTTTCCTTTGGAAGTTGCAGGCACTATTGTTGCATGTTCTTACGCTGAATGGTTTCTTTTCACTTTCTGTTTCCGTACTTTCGTTATTCAGTCTTCTCTATCACCTACTTTAAGTTTCAATCTGCATGAAGTTCAGCAAGTTTTGGTTTGCACTTCAAGTGAATAAATATTTTTTTTTTTCAAAAAACAGCTGTTTGTTGAAAGTTACAGCATTCAGATTCTGTTGTCTGTGTTATGTATCTGGATGTCTCTCTAATTGGGGGTAGAACTAAAGATGGATTGATGATTCTTGAAGTGGGATTTAAAACTGGGATGCTTCACCATAATGTTATCCACTTGACAGTGCCAGTTGTTGGGCTAGTTGTTAGGGCATTGTTCTGGCCTAGCGGAGGATATTGCTCTTCCAAAGCAATTTCTGGATGGAAACATTTGATAGTTTTGAATCTGATTTCTCAGAAATTGTTTGAGGGGGATTTTTTTTTCCCTCCACTTCTTTATAGAGATTCTGCACTTTTAAGTGAGGAGAGAGGAGTGTATTCCTTGTCTTTTCATTGTCTGTTTTGGAGGAGAAAAAGCCTTTAGAATCAATCTTTGTTGTTGCTGCCGATGTTTTGTACCAGTAGCATTCTGAAGTTGGTTAGAGTATTGGGGTTTTTAGTTGCTTGTATGGTTCAGAACACTAATTCATATTTACAGAGGTGCTGCTAATTCTCTCTCTTTGCTGTTTAGCAAAGAGGTTGGTAAGGTGCTTTCAGAAATATAAGCTGGATTTGTGGGTATATACTTTTCCTTGGATGGATTTGTGAGACAATTTCTTAGAATACTGAGTTTCCAAATCAATTTCACAGTGGCCCTGTTAGATTTTTTTTTTTTTAAGTCAGGTGCGGCAGTTGCAGATGGAGGAAGCTTGCTCATCTATTTCTTCTGAGTTCATAAGTGGACAATAGTGCAAGAGTGTTTTCACAACGTATTGAGAGAAAGCAGTGCTTACTTTAGATGTTGTATGTATGTACACATGTTTGCAGAAGTAATTAAAGTATCAATTTAACAGTGGTTGGAAAGTCTTGGGAATCCTAGAGCAATGAAATGTACATCTGGGGTGCTTCTTGGTCTTTAACATTAAAAAAACTTCTGCAGCGTTTTTCTTTCCCCCTATTTTTTAAAATAGGTTTATGTTATGTGGTGTGAAGTGACAGTGTTAAAATAGGAGAAAAAAAATACTAGTGATTGGAGAAAGGAGATTCATTTGTAAGCACTTTTGTTTGTTTCACTAAAAGTGCTCTGTAATGTGTCAGCAGATGTATAATCACTGATCTGTTACAAAGTTGCTGAAAATATTTAACAATGGCTTGGAAAGTAACTTAGTATCATCTGTGTAATGTTTGTTTTGTCTGTGTCCTCACTTCTTTGGTGTGTTTTTGTTTTTATGTGGATTTTTTGTTTGTTTGGTTTTTTTTTAGAATGTGACATCATCCCCTCAATATTCTACGTTCCTGGAACACATCATCCCTCGGTTTCTCACCTTTCTACAGGATGGCGAAGTTCAATTTCTGCAGGAGAAGCCAGCACAGGTAAATCATGTAGAGTGTCTCTTCCCTTATTGCAGTGTATGCAGCAGACTACTCCTTCAGTGAAGTACTTGATTATCCTAATGAGCTGATTTATGTATAGACTTTGTTGTTAAAAATAGATCTGTCACGTGCAATAAAATTGAGAAAATCTAGTTTCTAAATAAGTTACTTATAAACTGCAAGTCTGTGTTTCTATGAAAAACGAGGGAAAACTAGATGCAACAGAATTGAGTTTCACACTGAAATAGGAGACACATTTTTACAAATTACTGACTTTACTGTGGAAAGAAAAGCAAAAGTTGAATCTGTGTCATTAAATACTTAAACTGAGTTCCTTAAAAAAAGTTTCATAACTTTCATTTTTCAACGGTAAGTCTGTAAATTTCCACATATGTGGTTCATAGGAAAGTGTATGTGTTTGTAGATAAGCATGTATCAACACAAAGTAAAATGGCTTTTGTTTTCTTTTTAAGCATGCAGAAGTATTGACATGAAAAGATATTGCAACCAATTGTTTGTTTTTGTGGAATTTTAAATAAAAGTTCAATCATATGTTTAGTTTTTCTCCCTTTTTTGTGTTTTTTTAATTACAGCAACTCCGAAAGCTGGTGCTTGAAATCATTCACAGAATCCCAACAAATGAACATCTTCGGCTTCATACCAAAAATATCCTATCTGTGATGTTTAGATTTCTAGAGGTACCGTTTTTTCCACCTAAAACTGTTTCAAGTTTTCAGAACTGTTTTCCTCTTCTTTCTTCATCTCCAGAAATTGTTTGGGGTAGCATTTTAAGTAGCTGTGCTTCTGAAGTATGAATGGAAAAGCTTTCTGTTTAGCGTTCACCATTGTGATATCTTACTATCTACAGATTTTCTGCCTTTTAGAAACTTGGATTTTACAAACTAGATTTCATTCATGAACACTTTTCTGACTCATATAAGTGCAGATACCCTGTTCTAGAGACTTTGTTTTGTTTCTTGGAATTGAAAACGTTGTCATTTGAAGCTCACAGTAAATAAACTGCTCCATATGGAGTTGTCTTGTGTGTAAAGAGCTCCACGTGTGTCTATATGGCAACAGAAACAGGTCTGAGGGTACAGTGATTGAAACTCATGTTTTTTGTTTCAGTAGAGGTAAATTGAATTTAAGCCACGCTCTAAGGCAAGGTAAAGTTGTATCAAAGGAAAGGCATCTTGCTCATGCAAATTAATATTAATGGAACGCTTGCGGGTTGCCCAGATGAGTATAATGTTATAGGATTTTGAAGTACTTACACAGTAGTTGAAGAATGCAGCAGTAGACTCACTGAAGATTCTCTTCTTTCTTTCTTTTTTTTTTTTCCAGACAGAGAATGAAGAAAATGTACTGATTTGCTTAAGAATAATTATTGAATTGCACAAACAGTTCCGACCAGCAATCACTCAAGAAGTAGGTCATAAATCTTCTTATATGGTATAGAACTTGCTGCTGTGCTATTCAGAATTGTTATTTTGTTTAGCTGAGTTGGATAGTTTGTGTATTTTTTCCTTCTGTCCTTTTATAGTGTCTGACCTGTTATGGTAACCATATACTTAATTTTTTTACCTTTATTTTAAAAAGTGGATTGCATAATGCTAGCACCCCTGAGAAGAAACAGTTAAAACCTAGTTGCATTTGCTTTAAGTATTTGTGGGCAGTATGGTTAGACTAAAGAATAAAATTTCCACAGAAGAGAAAAGAACTGGTGCTTTCTTAGATTGTGAAGGGAAAATCCTGGAAAAGGAGTATTATGATTGTCTCTCTCCACTGCCCCCCCTTTCTTCTCTCCTGTGACTCGTGGAGTAGTATTTGAAAGCTAGCTATTTTATTCTTTTGCCTTCTTTACTTGATTTCTTTCCTAGAAAGACAATAATCATTAGCAGTAATTACTAAAACCAATTAAAATATCTAATACTACTATTTATTGAGATGATAGATTAATTTCCAAGTGCAGTTCAAATTACTATTGGCAGAACAGACAGAAATAGGAGAACATTTTCAGATGCTTATAAATTATGAAGAATATTGATGACTAAAGATTTTATGTAATTATATTGTTAATACAGAGATTCCAAAATAGTGAAATGTTTTTTCATTGTGGTAAACTGATTTATTTCTTCCTTAGATTCATCATTTTTTGGATTTTGTGAAACAGATTTACAAGGAACTTCCAAAAGTAGTGGTAAGCTTGTAATTTCTTCAGTTGCCCTTACTAGAGTCAGAAAATTAGTTTTTAATTATTAATCTCTAAAAGATATTAACATCATTACTTTTGTATCTAGTGATACAGAGTGAATATAGTTTTAATAAATATATTTAACTAAAATACCTCTAATAAATGGGGAAATTGAGATTTTGAGTCAGAAGAACTTCTATTTCTAGTGCAGTATTACTAGTGTGAGAAAACTGGTAAATTTTTATAATAAAATACTGGTCAGTTAGCTGCAGTGGTGTCCTTGTAGCCAAATGATTTTCTTGAGGGAAAGGTGAGGTGCTTTCAGCAGACAGAGTACTTCAGAATGTTTCATCTCTGTGGAGGACATTGCCTGCTCTTCCTCCCTGATACAGAGGATTTGTTTGGATGGGGTTTTTTTTAGCAAAGAACCACCTTGTCTGGAGATGCTTTTATACTTCTTGCTCTAATGGGAGTGAAGGTAACTATGTAATCCTAGTAGATACTGCTGTGTAAATGTCATGTGCAATGAAGAAAAAACTGTCTGCAGTAAGTTGTGGGAAAAAATGATATGGAGGAATTCTACTTAGATAAACAGCCTTTTGACTGTTAGTTGCATTATTATATTTTTCTTCTCATCTTTGCTTGTAGAATCGGTATTTTGAGAATCCTCAGGTGATTCCAGAGAACACCGTTCCTACTCCAGAAATGGTTGGCATGATTACAACAATTGTGGTGAAAGTAAACCCTGAGCGAGAGGATAGTG
Organism: Colius striatus; assembly: GCF_028858725.1. Taxonomy (NCBI): domain Eukaryota; kingdom Metazoa; phylum Chordata; class Aves; order Coliiformes; family Coliidae; genus Colius; species Colius striatus. Next base: position 10,905,676 of record NC_084761.1, read on the forward strand.
AAACGAGAACAGTGAGTATTCTGCTTTTTATCTCTGAGACTGACTGTGTCATTATACCTCAGATCATAAGGGCAGGTAAAGGTAACACACTTTCTTTTTGCTTGATTTTCTTGTCAAGATGTGTTTCTAGAAGCTGATTGCAACTTTTCAGCTATTTTCTATGCAGCTGTAGTTACAGTATTTTTGTTAAATATAATAAGTAGTTTTGTGCTGTTAAAAATTTATTATCACTAAATATAGTGCTGTTAAAATGAGCAGCTTCTTGAAAAATGTGTTCCAAATACTTTTTTTTCATTAATTATGAAACTGTTGAGAATAATTTATTCTTTCTTTCAGCATTCTATAATTCCCAGAGGATCTCTATCTCTAAAGGTCTTGGCTGAGCTACCTATAATTGTTGTTCTTATGTATCAGGTGTGTATACTCCAGTTTATTCTATGTAAATGTTTTTTTTTACTGAATAGCTTGTATAACTTCTGCTGACTAATGTATTTGTAAAAATGAGTGTAATGTCTTTTTGAGATTCAAATAAGGTCTAAAAATAAGCTGCTGAGATTTTTTCATTTTTTTCTCATTAGCTCTTCGACAAGTTGACTGTGAGTGTGACTTGTAAATTTCTCTAATACTACTTTGTTTTTCTTTTTCTTTAAGCTCTACAAACTGAACATTCATAATGTAGTAGCCGAATTTGTGCCCTTGATTATGAACACTATTATAATACAGGTTTCTGGTCAAGCAAGGTAAGAGCAACTTAAAAGTATTTTGATGATGTTTCGGATAAACTATTTAAACCTGTTATACAATGTCACCCAAAATATTTGTCTTTTATCCTGTAATTTCTACATTAATCTCAAAAGTAACAATGGTAATTTGACTTAAAATTGTTCCAAGTTTTTTTGTAGGTGAACTCATTGGCAATTCTTGGTATTTGCATTATGTGTCACTGATAAAATTCAGAAAATAGAATTCCCAACAGAAATCCATACTACTAGAGAAAGTGTGTGATGGGGAGACCATGTTATCTGAGACACTGCTGTTGTTTGAACTTTATCATATCACCAGAGATACACTTTTGCTCCTCTGAAATACAGCTTAGGTGAAGCTTTATGATATTGCAGATGCAAGAGCTGCTTTTCCTGCTTTAGAGAGATGTTTCTAAAGAGCAGCAAGTGCTACTGAGCAGGGCAGCAGGAGTAAGATCTCTGTTTTTATCTGCCTGGATGATCTGAATAAGTGGTTGAAGTTTGAGAGAGACAGACAAGTGTGTGGGAGGGAATATTACTTGGAGAAAAAAATTGCCCCAGTTAGGGGACTGGAGCCAAATGTTTGCTGCTCATACATTTGTTTGGCTTTCTGTAGAAAACTGAAAATTGTATGGCTGTGTCAGGGCTGTGTATTTCTACATAAAGCACAAGATACTGGGAATCTGAATGGCACAGAGCTTGTAGATAGGGGTCTCTCCTGTGATGATCTTTTGCCCTTATGAAGGAGGAACCTTGCTATAAGATGGTGTAATTTGAAACTTCTGTACGTTTCTGAACTAAGATATTAAAGAGGAGGAACAAAACCATAACTGCTGTTCAATTTAATTTCAGGCAACATAAACTTTATAACAAGGAGTTGTATGCGGATTTTATTGCTGCTCAAATTAAAACATTGTCTTTTTTGGCTTACATCATAAGAATATATCAGGTAGGTTGTAGTTTTGTTGCTTTATTCCTCAGTGCAACATGTCTGTAGTTATAGGCAATTGACTAGCGTGACTGCAGTGCGTCAGAGACTGGAGAGAAGAGCATTTCTGAAGATGGGGCTAAACTTGGTTGTCCTTTCAGAAGTAATTTCATGTGGATGCAAAGTGAAAATGTTCCTTTCTCCTTGCCCCAGGCACTTATGGAATACCTGTTAAAGAGAAACAAGGGAATTTTAATTAAATGTTATTTGGCAAATGTAAAGCAAAGCTTTAAAATAGAAAGTCATAGTAATTGTATTCATGTTGTTGGTTTTTTTTTTATTACAGGAACTAGTTGCTAAATATTCTCAGCAAATGGTAAAAGGAATGTTGCAGTTGCTCTCCAATTGTCCAGCTGAAACAGCACACCTCCGGAAGGAGCTTCTCATTGCTGCTAAGCACATCTTGACGACAGACTTAAGGAGCCGTATGTAGTACTTTTAAAAAGTATATCTATAAACTGGAAAGACTTAAACTGTTTCTGTGCATTTAAGAGACATGTTGCATATTACTTTGGACTGCTACTTCTGATTATTTTAGGAGTATGCATGATCTTTTTTCTGTTTGTTTGTTTTGCCTTTTTTCTTTTTCCTTAAGAAGATGACACACTGCACCATTTTTTTCCTCTAGCTTTCCAAGTATATATTGTTCCAAGTAATTACCCTTTGACGATAGACCCCCAACAAATGTTTGTAATTGTGCTTACAATTGTATGGATACTTTAAAGTATTAATCTGTTAACCTGAGTGGAGGTTGTTTTGTCAATATCTGCTACCATGTACTTAATTCAGCTCACAGTATTTGCCTGTAGCAGAAGACCATTTTTGGTTTGCCTGAAGTAACTAGGTTTGGTGAATATGTTCTGTTTTGCCAGATTGGAAATGAGAGTATTTTGTAAGTCTTTTCCTCTTTACTATGACATCCTTATTCTTTTCATCTAATAGCAATTATGAGGCAGTGTGATGTCTTGCAGGTGTTATTTTTTTGGACAAGTTAGTAACGTTTCCTAATTCAGGAGTTTAGTGTTGTGGTCACATGGAAAGCTGTTTCTTTGGCTATTTTTCTAAAGAAATTAGCTTAATTGGTCTACATTTTTCAGCCTTTCCTTGCTAGCTTTTGAACTTGACGGTTGCAACAAAATTCAACAGAAGAGTGCGATCTTAAAGATACAGTGTTCTACATCCTCTGTGAACTTAAGCGTTTGAGTAGCAAACAAAATATGAGTTAGTGTCTCCATAGGAAGAGTAATTAACAGTGTGAGCTGGGCAGTTCATTATCCTTAGCTAGCTGGCCTTTTAGCATACATGTTGATGATAATGCAGCCCTGCTCCTGACTGCCTGGGAGCCAGGGAGGAGAGGTGGAAATGCGAAGAAACATTTAAGAGAAAAGGAAACGTGGTATCACAGGAGGAGTAAGGAGTGTGAGGAAGAGAAGTGGGATATAAACTATACAGAGATATGTGCAAGATAAAGCTTTGGTCATTCTGCTGGTATAGTTCAACTTATTTGGAAATGTTAGTAGGCCTTTTGGCATTATTGTTCTCATTGACATGATCTTTCAAACTAGGTTTTCTGTGTTTATTGAGAGTTAGTGAATAAGACCCTAATATCTTATTGTGGTGTGTTTTGTTGGGTGGAGTTTTGTTTCTGATTCCTAAAAGAGGGTGGAGGTAAAACTGTACTCACTCTCTCTACTGGTTCCACTGTAGAGACTACCCTTGTCTAAAAGTACTTCATATAAGCAAAATATCATATGCACATAAATCTTAGATGGAGGTTTTAAAACTCATCCTAGAAGAGAGAATTCAAGTCAATTTTAGAAACTTGCCTCTTTTCATTCTTATTTCAAAAAGCTACAGTGGTTTGCATGGCATTTCTGAAATTCTAGTGACTGAACGTTGTGAACATTTCTTAATTTCAATGTAAAATATTGTTATCATATGAAGTTTATTGAGAGACTTCAATGAGTGGTGTGGTGTAAACAGTTTATTATTACTTGCTTTGCTTCAATTTCACTTACTAGTTCATGTTAACAGAAGCAACACAATACAGGAATATTAATATTAAATGTGTTCAGTAAACAAAATGTCATTTCTGTTTTCAATTTGCATTTCTGTTGCTTTATTTCATAGTCAGGATTTGTGTCTTAATCTCTCTGCTCTGCTAACACTAGTGCATCCAAGACTAATTTCTTTTTTTCAGAGGGGTTTGATGATCAAAGGTAGTTTTCCTTCTGACTATCTTTTTGACTCAGCTTTTTTCTCCATTGTATTATTTGTTAGTTATGCCTGAATTTATTCTCACATCATGACTGCTGTGATGGTTGCCTTGTAAATTATCTTTACATCTGATTTCTTTTTCCCTGTTCTTTATTTGCTTTTTCCACCATAAGTCTTACAGATCTCTACTCCCCTCAAAAAACAGTGTCATTTTCTCTTCCTCTGCACTTTTCCAGAGTGTGACATTCTCTTACAGCAGACAGATTATATTTTGTCCCTTTCATTTAAGTGGACCATCCTGATTCCTTGTCTGTTACAGATTTCATCCAGAAAATACTCAATTTTATCTTTTATTTATTTATTGTTTGGAAATCTATGGAGGATGAAGGTTGCTGGATGTACCCTTTTCTCTTTATTTGTCTTTTTGCTTACTTATTAGTAAGTTTTAACTTGTTTCATTACTTGGAGGTGGGAGCAGTTAATCTTTCCTGCCATTTCCATTATGTGCCTCTAGGATGGAATGACCTGATAAATTCCATTTTTGATTTCTATGTTTCAAAAGAAAATGCTTCTGTGGTCTTGTGTGACTTGTTTGTTACTGACAGCTTCCTTTTCTTCCCCGGACCTCAAGTTCTATCTGTTTTGGAATAGAGCTTGTTCATTAATATGCTAGACAAAATAGAGTTGTAATGTACAGTGTTGCTCAAACTTGTCCTTTCCAGTATTAGTTACATATAAAAAGTTCTGCAAAGTTGAAAATAGTAGAAGCATTTTTTCCCTTTGAAGTGTAACTGTTTTGTTGTATTAGTGCTGTGACTTTGACTGTGTACTGTAATGTTATTCAAGGGGCAGGTGTCAGTGGAGTTCTAGCCACTGCAGGTTAATTGAAAGTTTCCTTGTCAATGACACTGCCTTTTGTAAATTCTGGAATTAAGTTTGTAATACAACCACTTTCTGACATAGGTTTAAATACCTTAGTGAAGTGGTTTAATGTTTAACTACCTTATTTTGATAATCTTCTTTGCCAATCTTTATGAATAGATTTTAATTTTTTCTCTTTTTAACTTTAGAATTTATTCCATGTATGGACAAGCTGTTTGATGAATCTATACTGATTGGGTCTGGATACACTGCCCGAGAGACACTGAGGTATGATAGAATAGCTTCGCAATAGACAGTTGCCTACCTGCTAGGGGTGGTTTATTTCAAGGTGTATTAGTATTTACAGCAGTGTGTGTATAGGGCTCAAAGTCTTTGCTTTAAGTGACCAGTTTTACTAGATGCTAATATTGGAAATTGTACTGCTGCTGTAAAGAGCAGTGGTTGTTCAACACATGGATGGTGCAGCACAGCAGTGTGAGTGTGAGGCAAAAGGAGATATATGAGCAAATGAAAATTACTTCGTTTTTTGAATTGCAGAGCACAACCTAAACAGTGGTCACAGTAAAATCAACTCAGTATCTTCCCAATATTTTATGAAATAGCTTAAATCTTGTGTCCGTTAGAAGGTCTGAATGAGACTTTGACTGTTTTGTCATTAAGTACCTTAAAACTTGTTAATTTGCAATTGAAAAAATAAATGGGATGACTACTTTCTATCTCTTCAGTAGTCTAGTAGTTTTTAGGTCCTTTTGCTTTCCAAATTAAAATACGTGAAGGAGAATTATTTCCTCTTGCTTAAGCATCACGTGTATCTTACTGACAACACGTATTAGATCTAGAAATACTCCCTGTACTAGGTACTTTAGCCTGTTATTTGAGGAGAAATGATTTTTAATAGTTATTCATTTTCATAACTACTTTTGAAATCGGGAATCATCAGTGATTGGCGGTGAAACAGTTTGCCAACACTGCTTAAAATGTGACTTGAGACATACTTATTTGCTCTTAACTGTATATAGATGAAAATATGTGCTCAGCAATGAGACAAAGATCAGAAGAGTAATATTAGTATTGTGAGACAGATTAATGCACCTTTGGTTAAATTATACAGATTGTAATTCTCTTGTGTAGTTGCAAAAGCCTTGTGAACTCTTGAATTTGCAGATAAAAATAGGAAACTTTGGATGTAGGATCTTGGAAATAGTCCCAGGCAATAATTATTGGTTAAGTTCAATTAATAAGCATTATAATTGTCCTCAATGTGTTTTCTTCCTTTCTTGTTTTTACTGATAGACCACTTGCATACAGTACACTGGCAGACCTGGTACATCATGTCCGTCAGCATTTACCACTCAATGATCTCTCCCTTGCTGTCCAGTTATTTGCCAAGAACATTGATGATGAGTCGTTGCCCAGCAGTATCCAGACAATGTCTTGCAAGCTTCTGCTAAATTTGGTCGATTGTATCCGGTCTAAAAGTGAACAGGAAAATGGAAATGGTAGAGACATTCTTATGAGAATGCTGGAGGTATTGATTTGTTTAAAACATTTGCTAATAAGTCCAATTTCTTATGTTGTCAGTTGTATTTTATATTCTTCTTCCTTCAGAAATGAGAATATGTAGAAACAGCCTGCATACTTTGTTTAATTTTTATATTTCAGACAAAAACTTTTTAAAATGCTATGCAACTGGGATAATTTCTCAGCTATAGTGGAGATGCATTGCCAACTCAGCTTATTCATTCAGTCACTTGTTTCAAAGCGGGAAACTGAATGTGTATGATGCTGGGGGCAGCTTAACAGGAGTGCTTAACTTGGGGCATCCCTTTTTCTATGGTATCTAGCAACAGGACAAGGGGTAATGGGATGTAGCTGGAACTCAAGAAGTTCCATTTAAACATAAGAAAAAACTATTTTATTGTGAAGGTGAAGGAGCCCTGGCACAGGCTGCCCAGGGAGGGTGTGGAGTCTCCTTCTCTGGAGGTCTTCAAAACCCACCTGGACGCATTCTTATGTGACTTGATCTAGGTGGACCTGTTTCTGCAGGGGATTTGGACTAGGTGATATCTACAGGTCCCTTCCAACCCCTACCATTCTATGATTCTATGATTATTTTTTAAAATTTTCCTTTAAATTTGCATTGTAATCTTTTTTCCCCAGTTAAGTTTTTTTTAATGCTTTCTGGTTATTTTTTTTTTAAAAAATATTATTTTTTATTTTAAATGTCTTTTACTTCTTAAATATTTATTTTCTTTAAATATTTTAAATATTAATTTTAAAAAATATTTAGATAATCCTGAAAGAGGAGTATCTCTCAGGTCCTTCATATAGCCCAATACTATCTGTAAGATGTGAAATAGCTACACTTTGAAGACCTGCTGATCCTTTTTAAGGATAATTTGGGTTTGTTTTTTTTTAATACTTCTAAAGTTAGGGATGCACCTGAAAAGCTGTCACCCATGGTGTAGTACAAGTGAAACAGCTGCTTGACAGCTGCTTACTGCAGCCAAGTTTTTAATAGAAAAAGATTGCCTAGTGTTTTTCTTACCCACAACGTGAAGATACACTGTAGAGTAAAACACTTGTAGGGCAATTACTGGTTTAATAATCTTGTTTTGGGGTGTAAGAACATGTCTTGAAATGTAATTCAAGCTGATGTTAACGTTTTAAGGTAAGCAGATCCCCTCCATCTGTGACTCCTCTCTGTCATTGACAAACTGTCATGGTTCTAAATGCACCAGAGAAGAGGTTTAGTCATTTTAGTCATCTCCAGATGATTTTATATTACCTCTGAACCTTTTTTAAGGTAGCTGTGTTTTAGGGAATGGCTTTCATCGTAAATACAAAGTACACGTGACAATGCAAGTGAAAAATCTTGATGGTATCCATTATTCTGGGTCTTTCATTCCAGGTTTCTCAAAATGAACTAGCTTTCTAATAGGGTTTTGCTTCCAAATACAATTCTGCTTTTTTTTTCTACTTTAAAAAAAATCTGGTCTCTAGCACAGTTGTTTGGTCACTTGTTGATCAAGTAGAATTTGTTTTAAATATGTGAATTCAGAGAAGATCTATCTATGGAAGCAGGAAGCATAGAGAACTGAAGCAACATTTGATCAAGGCAAGTAGATGTAGATTTTAAAACCTGGGAAATACAGAAATTTTTAAACTGAACCCTTATGCCACACATTCCTTGTTTAGTATGAGCCAAGAGGCAGAAATGTTGGGGACCACTGTTCTGCAGGATTGATTATTGCTTTCTAAATCTGATCTGCTGTATAAAATGGGAACTTAGAATCATAGAATGGTTGGGGTTGGAAGGGACCTTTAGAGATCATCCAGTCCAAACTCCCTGTGGAAGCAGATTCACCTAGATCTCGTCACATAGGAACATGTCCAGGCAGGTCTTGAAGACCTCCAAGGAAGGAGACTCCACACTCTCCCTGGGCAGCCTGTGCCAGGGCTCCCTCACCTGAACAGTGAAATAGTATTTTCTTATGTTTAAATGGAACTTTTTGTGTTCCAGCTTACCCTGTGTCCTGTTGCTAGATACCATCGGGGAAAAAAAGGATGCCCCAGCCTCCTGACACCCACCATTTAGATATTTGTAAATATTAATATGATCCCCCCTCAATCTTCTCTTTTAACTTGAGCCTATAATGTATACATCTTTTGATACATCTGACAAGCATTTCATATCTATCTGTAAAATGGGAGAATTTGATATTTAACATACTTAGTATTTCAGGTTATAAATATTTCTTATTTTTAAAAATGAATTCAAATACCTTTTAATTTTATATTAAATAGAATTGTAGAGATAGCAGATTTTTAGTTGATGGCTTTACTAGTTCCCAGCAAATACTTTTACTTTTGGAACTTGTTAAAAGTGAGCAAAGTACTTTGTTGGTAGATTTAAAAATGTTTGCTGTCATTTGAATGATTTCAGAAATACTTTGTTATTGACCCCAGTATGTGAGTTTAAAGTATTAGCTTGATGAAATTTAGAATGATTTTTGAAGAAACTTATTTTCTTTTTTCTTCCTCTCCCTGCTCTTTCATTTGCCTTTGCTCTTTGTGCCTTAGGTTTTTGTTCTGAAGTTTCACACTATAGCACGATACCAGCTTTCTGTAATTTTTAAAAAATGCAAGCCGCAGTCTGAACTTGGAGCTGCTGAAGCCGCGTTACCTGGAGTACCGACAGCAGCCAACGCAGCGCCTGTTCCTGTTCCGTCTCCTGCTCCAGCCACTCCAGTAGCCCCTGCACCAGTACCTGTATTTGAAAAGCAAGGGGAGAAAGAAAAAGAAGATAAACAGACTTTTCAGGTCACAGATTGCCGAAGCTTGGTAAAAACTTTGGTCTGCGGTGTCAAGACAATCACGTGGGGCATAACATCGTGCAAAGCTCCTGGTGGTAAAACTGCATAATATTTCATTACAAAAACTCTCTGGCATGAAACCAAATAGTTACTGCCTGATTGCTGTTTTTTTCTTTATCTTCTTTCAGAAGCACAATTCATTCCCAATAAGCAGTTGCAACCTAAGGAGACTCAAATCTATATAAAACTGGTAAAATATGCAATGCAAGCTTTAGATATCTATCAGGTATGTAACTTGGCTGCATGACACTTTTATTTATACAGTTATTGTTAGATCTTTTAATAGGGATTTATTTGTCAGCTAAAAGACGATGTTGTGGTGTATTTCCATCAAGTCTTTCATTTCAATATTAGGAAATGTCAGAGTACTTATTACTTGCAAAAAACCACACTATTTCCTCAACAGCTGTTAGTATCTGTATTTATGCAGGCAGATCAGACTAAAAATAATTGTCTTTCATGTGGTGGATTGTATCTTTAATGAAAAGAGATAGCACTGGCACAGGCTGCCCAGGGAGGTTGTGGAGTCTCCTTCTTTGGAGGTCTTCAAGACTTGCATGGACATGTTCCTGTGCAACCTGATCTAAGTGGACCTACTTCTGCAGGGGGACTAGATGATCTCTAAAGGTGCCTTCCAACCCCTACCATTCAATGATTTAGCTATCAGTTGAGGCATTCACTTGGCTACATTTGTCTTCTGTAGTTAGACAAAGTACTGATGGAATATAAATGTACGTGATTTGGAATTAAGTGACTTTTACAAATACACTATGATATCCTCTTGTATTTTTTTTCCACTCCTGACTTAATATGCTTAAAATCTGTGCTGAAAACACTCTATTTTGCTATTTTCATTGTCACTATTGGCTCTTGTGTCCAACACTTAATTGTGTAGATCTTGCATGTGAAAGATGTAAAATACCATTTTTTTTCAAAAGGTATTTTAAGAATAGTGAGGAAAAAAATATTAACGTTCTGTAACCCATATGTGTGTTTTCTTAATTGCTGTAGGTCCAAATAGCAGGAAACGGACAGACATATGTTCGAGTAGCAAACTGTCAGACAGTCAGAATGAAAGAGGAAAAGGAAGTTCTGGAGCATTTTGCTGGTGTGTTTACAATGATGAACCCTTTAACTTTTAAAGAAATCTTTCAAACTACTGTTCCTTATATGGTGGAGAGAATCTCAAAGAACTATGCTCTTCAGGTATTATGTTTTTGTTTGTTTTTTTTTCAATTGATAATAAACAGCATATAGAAAATAGTTTATGCCTTGAAATACATAATAAGAAATATAAATAATAATGTTGAAATTAACACACAAGAGTTGAAGTAGTCTATACAAATACTTCTATAAAGATGGATTTTCAGAAACTTTCCAGACTAACTGGTGCAATACAAACATGAGCACTTCAGTGTAGAAGATACGAATGGACTGCATTCTTGAAAAGTATCAAACATTGTGGAGTTCTTTTGTTTTTCACATTGTTATATTAATGTTCTGTTTTACACACACAAGTACTATAACATATCTAAAATATAACTTAACTATTCAAGTTTGAAGTTGTATGTATAGTTTTTTTTCCACTGAGGTTAACCTGAATTGCTTGGGTAGCAGTGGAGATGGGGAAGAAATTTGTCTTAGGTTTTTAAGTTGGTAGCGCGTTTGTCCATCTGTTCTTTTCATTACAGCAACAATAACTCTTTTGTGGTTTCCTTTTATAGATTGTTGCCAATTCCTTCTTGGCAAACCCCACTACCTCTGCCCTCTTTGCAACAATTTTGGTAGAATATCTTCTGGATCGGCTGCCAGAAATGGGCTCTAATGTGGAACTCTCCAATCTGTATCTCAAGCTGTTCAAGTTAGTCTTTGGCTCAGTTTCACTATTTGCAGCTGAAAATGAACAAATGCTGAAGGTAAAGGTCATTTGTGTTAAAACTAATAAAAAAATCCCTGTTTGCATATACATTCTTTAATACATTTCTCAGCTGTCTGGAGAATCATTATGCTCTTTAACATTTGATAGTATTTTCGTGTTTGAACCACTATTAGTAATACATCTCATTTTTTCCAAATGCCAAGTACTTCGCCTTATCTATAATAGATGGTTTCTTGAATGTTTGCTTCATATTTTAAACTAATAAGGTGAATTACTAATTCTGGGTATAAATGACTGATATGTGCTTGTGGTGTGATTAGGATTGCCATAAACCCATATGCATATCCTGGCCATGGAGTTATATCTTTACTCCCTTTGTTTCCATGTTAACCTAAGACTTTTGCTAAGACTGGAATCACTTGTGTGTTGGTGAATCTTGCTTGCTCATGTCATACTCAAGAGGTCCAAGTCATTGAATTAGATATTTCTGTGCACTTGAAAAGTCAGGATTAAGGAATGCTCTTTTTCTGCCAACAACATATTTTCAAAGGACTTATTTATATTGATGACATAATCTCATAATTCAGTGAGTTTTATAAGAAGAGTATGCTTTTACTTCTACAGTAACATCTGCCTGTATCCATTAAGAAATATTAAGATAGTAATTGAACTTTGCTCCTTCTCTAATGTAGCTCCAATTTTTTTCCTTCTACCTTTAGAATAAATAAAATTTCTGATACTGGTAACTATGTGATAAAACATTTCTGTGCTTAACAATTTGTTACAGCAGCATTACTTCAGTTTTTTCAGTAGGAAAGGGTAGGGATGCTAATTTTCCAGATTCTTTGAAAGACAAAAATAGCATGAAGCAATATTCATATGACCTTGATTAAATTTCAACTGTCATTAGAATGTTGTTTCTGTTACCTTTCTTTGTTTCCACAGGACTGATGATGTGGGCCTTGGGTATTGGGTAGACAAACTGAATGGTGAAGGCTATTTGTGGCATTTACATAGGAACATAGAAAAATCCAAAATTGTGTCACTGTTTGTCCCTGGTCTGTGAGAATCCTTGCATTTATCAACTATTTTTAATGATTCCTGCAAACTGTTCATGTCCTCTGCTCTAGAAAAAACATCGGTTCTGTAACTAATGTTTTAACTGTAAAATTCTGCTTTCAAAGTGAAATTTTAGCAGGCACAAAAATTAAGAATTCGTCATGAATGTAGATCAGGAGTAAATTAATATTATGAATGATCTTCTGTCATTCTATCACTTCTGATTTCTGCTATGTTCTGCTAGGTTCTGTGGAGCAAATATTTTTAATTCAGTCAGAATTGCAGAAGGATTTTGGTTTTAATGAAGTTAGTGCTTAGAATAGCAAGCAGACTTGGATCATTTGGCTAATATGAAAGCAGGGTTTAATTCATTAAAGAATGCTCTGGGTTCTTGATACTGTTCAAATAGAGGTTTACTTTTAACAATATAAAATTAGTGTAGTATCAGGATACTTGGAGTAGCTGAAGAGTTTTGATGTCAAAAACTTGTCTCTTGCTAAACTCTTGTACAGTGTGATGATAATTGATATGTTATTAATCTTAAAGCTTTATTTTTTTTTTTTATAGCCACATTTGCACAAGATTGTGAACAGCTCTATGGAACTTGCACAGACTGCCAAAGAGCCCTATAACTATTTCCTGCTGCTCAGAGCACTGTTCAGATCTATTGGAGGAGGCAGTCATGATCTGTTATATCAAGAATTCTTGCCGCTGTTACCAAACTTACTGCAAGGTAGAGCAATACCTTCTTTCCCCACCCCAGTTTCTTATCTTTTTATGTAAATAGCAGTAATAAAAATTAAAAAACAAAACTAAAGCCCTAACCCTGATAAGTAGCTTCTGATTTTAAGCTTAACAGTTAATGAAATACATTGAATATGGCTTATTTTCATTTACTGTCAGCTGCTTCAGGCTCCATAGTTCTGGCTGCTTCACAATTTCTGCTGCTTGTGTTTCTGCTTTTCATTGTGGGTCTGTTGGGGCTGTTTTGTTTGTTTCATTTATTTTTTGCTATAGATAACTTTGTTAGCATAAAGCATTGAGGGTTAAGAGTAATAGGAGAAGCAACTTTGCCAGGCCATCATGAGTTTTGTGGGAAGAACATTACAGAGAAGCTGCAGTTATTTGCAGTTGAGGGCATGTGTGCTCACGAAGCAAGTACCTGATAAATATAAATGCAAGTAGTGACAATTTGCAAAAATAAATGGAATTAACAATCAGTTTGATTAATTGAGCATTTGTGTTTGCAAGGACTGTGTTCAAGAGATAGTGAGGATGAGCAAGGAAATGTGAAGAACTTAAACATAAGGACAAGCTAGTCAAAACAACTCCAGTAATGTCAAATCCTGTGGTTCCTATCTACAGCTGTAGCGGCAGTTTATATTGTAAGCAAATATATGTGTGCAAATACTGCTCATGTTCACAATATTTGCAAATATGCAAAGGCAGAGACTAGGGGAAAGAGATTTCCACTGTAGGAGAAGACCAGGTTTGAGACTATCTAAAGAACCTGAAGGAGCACAAGTCCATGGGACCTGATGCTGTCTATCTGTGGTTCCTGAGGGAACTGGCAGATGAAGCGACTGAGCCACTATGTATCACTGAGATGTCGTGGCAGTCCAATAAAGTTCCCACCGACTGGAAATGAGGAAACACCCTATTTTTTGAAAGGAAGAAAAAAGAATGACCTGGGGAACTACAGGCCAGTCCATCTCACCTCTGTACCAGGCAAGATCATGGAGCAGATCCTCCTGGAAACTCTGCTGAGGCACATACAAAATAAGGAGGTGCTTGGTGACAACAGACAATGCTTTTTACAAAGGCATCTAGTGGTAGGACAAGGGGTCATTAAACTGAGAGTGGTTTTATATTAGGTATAGGGAAGAAGTTCTTCCCTGTGAGAGTGATGATACGCTGGCACAGATTGCCTAGCGAGGTTGTGGCTGCCCTGTCTCTAGCAGTGTTCAAGGCCAGGCTGGATAGGGCTTGGAGCGTCCTGGGCTAGTGGAAGATGTCCCTGCCCATGGCAGGGAGTGGAACCAGGTGATCTTTAAGGTCCCTTTTAACCCAAACCATTCTGTGATTCATAAATCATTATTTAAAATAGAGAATGTGTTTATTCTACATGGGCCAGTGTGATGTACTTGAACTCATGTAATGTTTCTTTCCAAGATTCCAGATATTTCAAAAGCAATTTGTTCTATCTGGATTTTTTTTTTAATTGATACATGATTGAAGTTTGAGTGAAGTTATTTTTTTCTGTTTTTCATCTGCTATATTCAAATGCTACTTTATTGGCCTTAATACTAAATTTTATAATATGCATATATTTATTTAATATATGCATGTGCCTACAAAATAATTCAGTGCATAATGTCCTTAGCTGTAAGTTATAATTGTGAATGATATTATATTTTATAAATGCTTTTTCCAGAGCTGTAAGCTTCACAGAATTTAAAAATGCCACATTACTCTGAATTTTAGGAAATATCATTTTTTAGTAATAAACTGAATTGTCTTTTTCCTTTGAGCTTATAACTTCTTGATGGTTTTCAGGACTTAATATGTTGCAAAGTGGGCTTCATAAACAACACATGAAAGACTTGTTTGTAGAGCTCTGCCTCACTGTGCCAGTTCGTTTGAGCTCATTACTGCCTTACCTGCCAATGTTGATGGATCCCTTGGTGTCGGCTCTCAATGGATCTCAGACTCTGGTTAGCCAGGGATTAAGAACTCTTGAATTGTGCGTGGATAACTTGCAGCCAGACTTTCTGTATGATCACATTCAGCCAGTTCGAGCTGAGCTCATGCAGGTAAACATGTTGTTTCCTGTTAGACCACAAGAGGTCATTGATTCGCTAAGTATTATTACAAATGTGTGTGAACAATTGGTTGTAGCAACTTGAAAAATCTGTCATGAGAAACATACCAGTTTGATTTATATGTAAAAGGCCAGTTGGTGTTGTACTGTTAAACTGAAAACTCTGAAAAACTTAACAGTGAATTAATAATTTCTTTAAGTCTTTAACAGGAGGTATAGAAGTTAAGATTTGGGACACAATAGCCAGAGTATAAGTGTATTTAAGATGAGTTGGTATAGAAAATTGTAAGAATTTGTTATTTTTTTAAAAAAACAAACAAGAAAAACCACCTTCAACATGTCATGATTGACAAGTGTCTTTAGCATATATATAGATATATACAATGAAGATGATGTGGCTGAAATTTGGAACAATGTTTTGGATGTGGTTATTTTCTATTTAAAACTGGTTCTTTGAGGTTATTTCACCTCAGCCTTAACTGACCTGCTTTTTTAGTTAAAAAATCCATAATGTTATTTATCTAATATTGGTCATACTGAAATGTAATTTCATGTTTGTGGCAAAGATCTGGTAGCTGATCAGAGTAATCTAATCTAAAACTGCATTCAGGACAACCTTGTTACAAAGCACTTGAGCTATTGCGAACTAAGCCTGCTTTTATTTGCTCTAGATAAGTAATTTCTGGAAATGATGCAGGATCAATTACCCAGATACAAGATTAAGTGTTATCTTTGACTGTTTTTTTCACACTAGTATATTTTTTACACTACTTCTTTTAAGCAGTTGAAAAAGTTTGAGGTGAGACTGGTCTGACAGTGTGCCATTTAAAATACTTGCAGGCTTTGTGGCGTACACTGCGCAATCCTGCAGACAGCATTTCTCATGTGGCTTACCGTGTCCTTGGTAAATTTGGTGGAAGTAACAGGAAGATGTTAAAGGAATCACAAAAACTACAATATGTAGTCACAGAAATCCAAGGACCCAGTATTACAATTGAATTTTCAGACTGTAAAGCATCCATTCAGCTCCCAATGGAAAAGGTAAGGGATTAAGTTCTTTTCTATGATGAGAAACCATCTAACTCAGTTTTCCTTTATCACAAGTTTTTTAGAAGTTTGTTTACTTGTAAAAACCTTGGTAAAATCTGTGATATGTCTACCAGTTCCAGATATGAGTTAATGAATATGTAACATTGTAGCATTTCATAGAATCATAGTTGGTTTTAGCTGTTTTTCAATATCCATTCAGTTAGACAAAAAGATTTCTGATTTATGTTGTAATGAAGAAACAGAATCTAAACCCACTTACACCTGTTGTTGTTGTTTCAAGTAGTTCAATATGTGTTAATGATACTGTTCCCTTGATTAATAGCATTAATCTAAATATTAAGAATAAGAATTGTTTGGTTACTCTCTACTTTTCATTACAGGCAATTGAGACTGCTCTGGACTGTTTGAAGAGTGCTAACACTGAGCCATACTATCGGAGGCAAGCGTGGGAAGTAATCAAGTGTTTTTTAGTAGCTATGATGAGCCTGGATGATAATAAACATGCATTATACCAACTTCTTGCACATCCCAAGTATGACAATTCTTTAAACATAAATGTGTATGTAAGATTTATGGTGTCTTTAGAAT
Source organism: Colius striatus (assembly GCF_028858725.1). NCBI lineage: Eukaryota > Metazoa > Chordata > Aves > Coliiformes > Coliidae > Colius > Colius striatus. The sequence goes on from NC_084761.1 coordinate 10,922,279, forward strand.
AATCTGATTTAGAGACAAGGGTTAGTCTACACAATGTGTTCTTCATGGGATTTTTACCTACTGGTTTATCCTGTTGCCTTCTAAACCAATGCAGTACTTTCCAGTAAGAGGAATTTTGTCAGCATTTTTTAATTTCATGCCAATAACGTGTGTTTATGTTTCATATTTTAATTTTCTTCCCCTAATCACAGTCCAATATATAATCTGTTACATATGATCAGACTTTTAAAAATTAATTTTAGTTTAAATACTTGTTTAGTTTAAATATTTGGAATATTCTGGTGCTTAATTGCATTTTAAAGATTTGATTATGGTGTTTTGTATTTACATCTAACTTTAGTAAAGTGAAGAGATACAACATTCAGTTTCATTTAGTGACCAAACTATGGCATGTTCACACACGTATCCTGTGTTTGCCGTGGTCTGAGGGCTTTTTATTGTTGTGGGGTTTTTTGTGGTTGTTTTTTTGTTTAACAATTTTAGTCATTGGTACTTAATGAGGTTATTGCTTTTAGACGACTTTGATGTTTTTGCCTACAAAGTGTGTGCTGACTTCAACTCTTGCAGCGTAGTAAATGTAGCTAAGGAATATAGTAGCTTTTAAAATTTGCACTTGTTAGGCTTGACATAAATATAGCTTTGCAATGAATAGGTTTTGTTGGGCAGTGATTTGATAAAAAAGGCTTCAGACTTTCAAGATTTAAATCAAATGTCATTTTAAAAAAGGGAAAATGTCAAAATATTGAAAATGACATTCTGTAATTGAGTTGCAGTGTGATGCCTATATACCTATTATTTGTAATATACGTGACTTCTTTTGGACCACTGGCTTTAAATGTTCCTGATGAAATTGAGCTATCCATCATGTTTGAGACCACCGGTTGACAAAATTAATATGGACTGAGTGAAGTGGTCTAGCTCTATCAAAATAAGGATAAAATGGGAGGTGGCGAAGGAGTTAGATATCGAGAACAAGCTTGAAATCGAGTGCTTAACAGTGCTCATGATTGAGCTGCCAGTACTGCAGTTCAGGGTTATAATGAACTTAATTTTGTCTTTCAGCTTTACTGAGAAGTCCATACCCAGTGTGATTATTTCACATCGATACAAAGCTCAGGATACTCCAGCTCGTAAAACATTTGAACAGGCATTGACAGGGGCATTCATGTCAGCAGTCATCAAAGACCTGAGGCCTAGTGCCCTGCCTTTTGTAGCCAGCTTAATCCGCCATTACACAATGGTAGCAGTCGCTCAGCAGTGTGGTAAGTAAAGGACAATAGAGATGGTGTGTCATGAGAAGGATGCAGAAGTTTATAATTCTCCTAATAGTAATCTGTTTCAAGAAAGTTGTGATATTGCAGTTTCTTCTGGGTAGATCTACTAATTTTTGTTTGATGGCAAGTTTTGTAAAACAATCAATCGTTTGATAGTACTTTCAAAATGTTACAGCCAGTGAAATAATTACAGCTTGTAACAGTTTATATTTCCTATACACAGTTATTTTTGCATATGGCCTTTAATTTGGATATCTTACCTGTGGTTTTGAAGGACCATCAGAGGAAATAAGTATATGTTAGAAAATTGCAGTCTTGTGACTATGAAGAACACTTTTTGTTTGGAGTTGGACTGTATGACAAGTAATTTGGAAAAATACATACTATAAGCATATCATTCTTCTTTGTCACATTAATGCAACTTGAATTTTTATGACTCTTTAATTAAAACTTCTTGTAGTTCATAGTCTAGTGCATAGAAGAAAATATTCAGGTAGATGTAATCTTTTTTTCTTCTAAGAGCGAAGAATACCTTGCAGTCCATTTATATGCAAATGGACACAGTGTTTACTGGTTTTGCCATCAGCTAGATGGAGAGGTAGTAAAATCTAATTGAAAGACTATTCATATTGAAATATCCCACTGTTTTATCTTTTTTTTTTCTCTCTCTTTTTTTCTTCTAATACAAATTACAGGTCCTTTTTTGCTGCAGTGCTATCAGGTTGGAAGCCAGCCTAGCACAGCCATGTTTCATAGTGAAGAAAATGGGTCAAAAGGCATGGATCCCTTGGTGCTTATTGATGCCATAGCAATCTGCATGGCATATGAGGAGAAGGAACTCTGCAAAATTGGAGAAGTGGCTCTTGCAGTGATATTTGATGTTGCAAGCATTATCTTGGGTTCAAAGGAAAGGGTAATATATCTAAGTTTGTTTTGTTTTATTTCTTAATCTAGTTTCAGCCAATGCTTTTTTGTTTCTAAAACTTTGGAGAGTATCACTGAACTGAAAGCAAACGGATACATTTCTTTGTTTCCAGGCTTGTCAACTTCCCTTGTTTTCATACATTGTGGAACGTTTATGTGCTTGTTGTTATGAACAAGCTTGGTATGCCAAATTAGGAGGTGTTGTGTCAATTAAATTTCTTATGGAACGACTGCCACTAATTTGGGTCCTCCAGAACCAGCAGACTTTCCTGAAGGCTCTTCTCTTTGTTATGATGGATCTAACTGGAGAGGTATTTAATGAATTAATTATATCACATAGTTTGGGGGGGGGGACTTTTGTTCTTAAATTCACACAGACTAAACTCTTGCTAATCTTGATTTTGCTTAACTTTAGAATGTATTGTATCTCTGATAGTTACGAGTTTACAAGTGAATCTTAGTCATTTTAACTTAAACCAAGACCTGATGTTAGGAATTAGGTCTATTTTTTTCTACGTAACTTTGCCAAAGTTGTTGGAATTATGCTTGTGTCTTTCAGAGTAAAAATGTACAGGTCACATTCAGATTAGTGAAAGAGCAGTAAATTCACTGTCACTTGCATGAAAAACACTTTTTTCTTCCTATGTTTACTTTGAAAGATGTTCATTTTATCAAAAAACTATGTTGTAGCTATAGCTATCTAGAGAATCCGCTGCTTGGCCTTTTCTCAGTTGTGAATCATATGGTGTCAACGTTGCTAAGAGCTCCAGTGTTTGAGTTCTGTTTATAAAATTGTGTTGCATTTCCACTCACAGTTTTGGAATGATTGGTGGGAAGACTAGTTGAATGTGTTTTATGTGTTTTAACTGTTCACACAGGATTCATCAAAATTGAATGTGTGTAGATTTCTGTTCTTTGTTCTGTATTTAATAAAAATGATCTGTGATACCTTAGGTTTCCAATGGAGCAGTTGCTATGGCAAAGACCACATTAGAACAGCTTCTGATTAGATGTGCAACTCCTTTAAAAGATGAAGAAAAAACAGAAGAAATCTTAGCAGCACAGGAAAAGTCTTTCCATCATGTAACACATGACCTCGTTCGAGAAGTAACCTCTCCAAACTCTACTGTGAGAAAACAGGCCATGCATTCATTGCAGGTACTTGCCCAGGTCACTGGAAAAAGTGTCACAGTGATTATGGAACCACATAAAGAGGTAAGCAGAAACACTTACTGAAAGTGAGTTTGAAATGGTTTACTGATTTGGATTTGTAAAATGATCTTCTGAGTACTTTTTCCCACATCATTGAATGATGATTTTAGTACTTTGTTAGAATATGTTTGCCACTTGCTAGGTTTCATTGTTCTAAAATACAGTGTGACTGGAGTACTATAGTGATTCGTACAAGCTGTGCCCAAATACTTAGCCAGTATTTATAGAATCTTCAGATTGACTTACATCCTAAAATTGTGGACTGCTCGTCGTATCACCAATTGAACTAGGTTAGGCCAGGTATACTGCCTTTGGAACATCAATGTTGTGTTACTCTCTAAATATGAGGCATATTGCTATGCCTTTTCCTGTCTACAGAATGGTGGAAGTTGGAAGGGGTCTCTAGAGGTCATGTAGCCCAACCCTCTGCTAAAGAAGGTTCACCTTGATCAGGGTGCACAGGAATGTGTCCAGGAGGGGTTTGAAAACCTCCATAGAAGGACACTCCACATCCTCTCTGGGCAGCCTGTTTCAGGGCACCCTCACCCTCATAGGAAAGAAGTTTCTCCTCATGTTTTAGTGGAACTTCTGTGTTCCAGTTTTTGCCCATTACCTGTAATCCTATCACTAGACACTACAGAAAAAAAGACTGACCCCATCCTCTTGATACCCACTCTTTAGGTATTTATAAGCATTGATAAGATTTCCCCTTGAGTCTTCTCCAGGCTAAACAGCTCCAGTTCTCTCAGCCTTTCCTTGTCAGAGGAAGATGCTCCTGTCCCCTGATCATTGTGGTAGCCCTTCACTGGTCGCTCTCTAGAAGAACTGGGCACAGTACTCCAGATGAGGCTTCACCAGGGCAGAGTAGAGGGGAAGGAGAACCTCCCTCAACCTACAGCCCACACTCTTCTTAATGCACCCCCAGGATGCCATTGGCCTTCTTGGCCATGAAGCGACATTGCTGGCTTATGTTTAGTTTGCTGTCAACCAGAACTCCCAGGTTTCTCTTCATGGACCTGCTTTCCAGTGGGTCAAACTCCAGCCTGTCCTGGTTGCATGGTTGATTGTTCCTGCCAAGGTGTAGGGCTCTGCACTTGCCCTTTTTTGAACCTCATGAAATCCTCTCTGTCCAACTCTCAAGCTTGTCAAGATCTTACTGAAAGGCAGCACAGCCTTCCAGTGGATCAGCCAGTCCTCCCAGTTTGGTGCCAGTGAACTTGTTGAGGGTACACTGTCCCTTCAACCAGGTCGTTGATAAAGATGTTGAGTGGCTCCAGAACAGACCATTCTGGAAACCCGCTAGCACAGACCTCCAACCAGACTCTACCCAGAAAGAGACTATAAAGGTGAAGGCTTTTGTGATTTTTTCAATGATTGAGCTAACATTATCCTAGATATTTCTTAACACTAAGAGCATTCATTGTCTTGAAAGACATGTATTAAAGCCCTAAGGACCACAACAACATGAAATTGTAGATGATATTGTTTCAGTTTGGGAACATACAGAGAAGACTTCTAATTGAGATATTGTTTTGCTTAAGATGTTTATGAAGGAGAGTGGAAAGTTAGTTAATGGAAAAAACTTTAAAGTATGTTTACATTTTTATGATGTTTTAGGAGCTTAAAATATTCCCATTTCTTGACTTAATATTTGAAGTGCCTACGTCTATGAATTTTTTTGTTTTTTGTTGTGTTATGTGAAGTTACTAAGCATCTTAGATCTGTTCACATAGAATCTTTAGTAATTACAGATACTGAGTTGTTTCATGAACTGACTGTATTAAATTAGTTCAGAGAAATACTTTTCTTCTTGTTTAGTAATTTCTAAAGAGTTACATCTGGAACCACAGTAGCAAATGGATAGAAATGTGCAGCTTTGACTAATGATGTCATTATTCAAATAATCTCACTAATTCACTGATCTAAATTACATTGTGTAGGTTCTCCAAGACATGGTTCCTCCTAAAAAGCATTTACTTAGGCATCAACCTGCAAATGCCCAAATTGGCCTGATGGAGGGAAATACATTTTGCACAACCCTACAACCCCGATTGTTTACAATGGATCTAAATGTTGTGGAACACAAGGTTTTCTACACAGAGGTACTTTCTTTCTGTGTTTTTGTATTTGAATGTGGATAGTTAACAGTGTTAGGTATTTTTAGCAATGAATGTTGTGTTTTCTCTCTGCATTGTAAACTTTCACTGAAATGTAGGAATTTGCCATTTGACACACGAACTGAGATCTACCTTTATAGTTCTGAGCTAAGCAGAATATGCTATTGTGTATGAAATAGATTAGATTATATTTGTTGTTATACTCATGGTCTGATAGCCCTAACTTTCATATTTAAGTCTTACTTTATGCACAATAGATCTATTTAATAAATTGTTGTACCACCAAAACATACCTGCTTTTTGTTAAGATTTTTGCATCCCTATCCTTTAAGGGTGAAATCAAATATAAAACTAGTATGTAGATTTGACTTGCAGAAGTCCTTTGGTTTCGTGGCTATCTCATCCAAACGTATGTTCTGCAGGTCTTTGATAACAACAATAATTGCAATTAGCAAGGCAGGTATGGGGTGTAGTTGTCAATGCAGAGTATCCTCTGGTTCTGCCTTAAAACAAAACCAAAGTGCTATAGATTGAAAAATGTCTGTAAAGGTGACAGAGATATAGTTTTGGTATCATGAAGGTCTGAATCTTAATAGCATACTTGAATATAGGTGCAACCCAGACATTATTAACTTGCATAACTTCAATTCAACCAGTTTGGTGTTTACAACCAAAACCCACACACTTACTTAAAGTAATTGCCTGCAAAAAGAGCTATGTAGGAATGAATTTTCCCTCTGGGTCATGACCCGTGACCATTAGAATTACTACAGTCGTTTTCAGCATGTTTTTTTCTTTGTTAAACTCCTCCTATTCTCTTACCCTTTTTCCTCAGTACTTTCTGTACTCTTACTGCCATTCAGGAGGCAAGCTTTTATGTAGACTTATTTTATCATATGAGCGGCCTGTTTGCAGATAGGCAAGCTAGGTGTTGGCCAACAAAATGCTAAATGGCTTATTTTTGAGTGACTTCTCTGCTGGCAATGCTGATGGACTCTCTTGCCTCTGGTTAACCTCTAGATTTCATGGGAACTTATACCCTAATTCTGAGTAGGATTTTTGCCTGTTGTTTAAATTTGGAGGTTCATTAGGTGTTTGCATAAACGTTGCTCTTTGAGGAGACAATACTCGAAAGGTATATTTTAACACCGTTCCAAACATGGTTAACTGTTATGCTAAAATGAATTGTTTCTTTTCCCTAGTTACTGAATTTGTGTGAGGCTGAAGATACTGCCTTAATGAAACTACCTTGTTATAAAAGTCTTCCATCACTTGTACCTCTTCGAATTGCAGCCTTGAGTAAGTAAAATTTCCTAAACAACATTTGATGCAGGTAAGTGTCCTTGTGAGCAATGAACAGTTGTCTTCCCAAGATCAGCAGAAAACTTGAGTGCTTGAAGACTGATGACTGCTCTCTAGAGGTCACAGTTTAATGGAGAGAATAATGGGAAAGTATCACTACTTTCTTAATGACTAGGATTTAGTTTCTGAAAGGAACCCAAAGTCTTTTTAGACTAATTATGTTGTATAGCATTAGGAAAACTTTAGAACTCTTAATAGAATTTCCATTCTTTTACAAGTTTATGATGCCTGTTGCTTTTGGCAAAGCATGCTATGCTTTAGCTGTCTGTAATTTAAGATGAAATAAAAGGAACTTGAAGAGAAGAAATGTAGAATTAGGGTTTTTTTCCCCTCTCTTTTGAAATGGAGTTAACAAAGAGAACAAATATACTTTGATATTTGCAGATGCTCTAGCTGCCTGCAATTACTTGCCTCAGTCGAGAGAGAAAATCATTGCTGCACTTTTCAAGGCACTTAATTCAACAAATAATGAACTGCAGGAGGCAGGAGAAGCATGCATGAGAAAGGTTAGTGTATTAAAACAGTGTTGCTTTTGAGTCTATTGTTCCTTCTGCCTTACTTCCATGTTACAAAGCTTCTTGGGAAAGTTCTCTACAGGAAATGATGACTGCTCTGTTAAATTTTGTTAGTGACACCGATGTCATTAAGTTTCTGTCAGATGTGGGTTTTTAGGGATTTGAACTTACCCATAAAATTTTATTCTGGCTGAAGTTAAGCCGTATAAGCTCTTGAAGAAGGACCATTTTCAGTCTTTCTGTCTGTCTGGTCTATTGGTCTTTCTGTTTGACTGGTCTTTGTAAATGTATCTTTTCTTCTGAATAAACAGCATCAGTCCTTCCCAGCAGTCTTAGAGATGGGCATGCTTGGCTTTACTTTTCTTGTGTTTCTTCTTTTTTCCTAAAGAAGGAGGTAGAGACCCCATAGTTGGTTTTGGGGAAGTAAGCAATACAGCAGAGTTAGACTCTGCATCACATTATGGCAGTTGCCTTAAGGAGCAGGACTGTGGCTATACTGTTTATGGTCAGAATTAGTATCTTTACATGGTGCTACACTACATTGTCTGCTCTGCAGATACTAGGTTATAGTGTAAAAAAAGCTGTAAAGGCAGGGAAAAGGGTTGCCTCTCATCATGATGTATTGCCCAGTAACTCAGTCTAATTCTGATTCAGTAAAATTTTAATACTGTTTTTCTAAGTAAAGGCAATGATAATAAAATTACTTACAGCCTCTTTGTAATAATGTGTAGACTGTCTGGCATGAAACAGGGACTATCACTATAGCAATATTGGTGGTTTACATTTGTTTAGGCCATTTACTGATTAGCGGTCAGACCTTGTTTTTGCATGTCACTGGACATGAGAGGGAATGCGCTAATTATTTATGACTTGCTGACAGTACAGTTGGGTTGAGAGGTAAGAGGGTGCAAATAAGGGTTGTTTTGATGTATGCATTTCTCATAAGATTTTTCAGATTGTTTTTACTTGTGATAAATCCATGCCCACAGGATGTTTGGTTATGACAGGAAGTACTCTGACTGCTTGCAGCCAGGTTCTCTTGACCTTTTATGTTATTCAGGACACATGCTGATTGTAACATAGAAATTTGCTCTGTTGCCTCTGGCCAGGTTCACAGACAGTTCTTAATAAAGCAGTGTCTAAGTAGTTTGTTCATAGATATATTTTATTTCTAACTGTGGCAGTTTTTCAGTCCATCTGTAATTAAGATCTCTAATTTGATTATTTTGTGGAACATTGTACTGTGCATCAGAAATACTTAACTGCTTCCCAAATCCATCTTGTCACTGGATATATTTCCAGCAATAAATATTGTTTAAGCTGCTGCATTCTGAAAGTATAAAATAAAAAATTCTGCTGACTTGATTTTTCTCTAAGAAGGATGCTTACAGCAAAGCTGCTTCCCTCTCTGTTTGTATCTTAATTCCATACTCTCTTGCAGTTCCTGGAGGGAGCTACCATAGAAGTTGATCAAATTCACACACACATGAGACCGTTGCTTATGATGTTGGGAGACTATCGAAGTCTGACACTGAATGTTGTGAATCGCCTGACATCAGTCACAAGACTTTTTCCAAACTCTTTTAATGATAAATTCTGTGATCAGATGATGGTAAGCATATTCAAGTATTCTTTAGCTCTTCCAGAAGACGTTTTCTTTTACCTAATATTCACATTGTTGACGAGTCAGAGAACAATTCAGTAGTGATTCATTGTATATATTGAAAGGAAAAGATTTTTATTTCACAATTAATAGGAAGAAAATGAAATATTTTGAGTTTATTTCTGAAGAGAAATCAGAAGGTAGAGATGTTATTTTCTGGTGAAGACATACCAGGATATGCTAGGGTCCACTTGGACAAACTTAGCTTTAAACAAGATGCGAGCAGTATAACATACTAAGGAAACCCTTGAAAATATATTTCACTTGCTAGTGGGCCTAGTGGAAGGTATTGCCTTTCCTATTTGCAATTTTTAAACTATGTATTTGAATTCCTTATCTTTATTTAAATGCATACTTATAAATCAAATCATTAAACAAGTGTAAGCTTATCAGACTTCAGATATTTTATCAACATGTGTATGCTTATAACCCCTGCTTTCTTGAATATGGAAAGAAATTTTAGTAGCAGTAAACTCTTCAATCTGAGAATGAAAAGAACTAATAATTTTTCCCTTTATTTCCTTCAAACAGTCATTTCTACCTCTACTTCTTTCTTTGTAACATATGCTGTTACTTGGTATATAATTTGAAGAATAATGCTAATTATCCTCTCTTTATAGCAACACCTGCGTAAGTGGATGGAAGTTGTAGTTATTACACACAAAGGTGGACAACGAAGTGATGGAAATGTAAGTTGAAGAATGCTTTTTTGTGGGAAGACAAAAAATTAATAGTACTAATGTTCTGGAATTGCAGAACTTGATTACACACTATGTTGTTACAAGCTAATGAAGTTATATGTATATTGAATATGTGTTACAAGTCTCTGTAAGAGGAGTTTTGCTGGCAGTGGTTACTTTAAAGCCTATGCTATACAGACTGATGTGGGAAGAGCTCATTGATTTTTATTTTTTGTTTCCTCAGGATTTTCTACTTAAATCTGTTCTTCATTGTAATAGCTGATGAGCTTAGCACCATAATCCCTATTTTTTCACTAATATATTTGATGTTCATAACATATGTTTTTGAAAATTATACAGAATAATCATATAATCCCAGCTAATTGCAAAGAGAATTTATGAGAAAAAGAGTCAATATTTACTAATTAAAGTCTCCTAACCATCTAAATTAATGGCCTCAGCTTTGAACTTTGGGAAACTGATGAATTTTCTTGTAAATGGAAAATTGCACAGTGTAATGACAACACTGTGTGCTCTTGGCAATGTGGCATTAACAGAATTCCTGCTTCAGTGTTTCATGTAGATTACTGGAAGCCCCATCATTGTATTAAGTTTTTATTAATAACTTGTATTAATTGTTGAGATTTATTTTTGCAACCAGGAAAAAAATGAGGAATTCTATTAATTTCTTTGGTTTTAAAATGGGAATGAAATTAGATTGGCTTTTTATTTCCCTCAAAACATGGAGATGGTTTAATAGCTTTTCATTACTCTTTCCACTCATTGTAAAGAGAGCTTTTAATTCTTCATTTAGTCATTGCTTTGTATTTGACCTAGATGTTCCGTAATGGAGTAGAATCTGTTTCTTACGTTTAATCTTCAATGTGAATTTTTCAGTTAAACACATTTTATTCCAGTAATTTTATTAAGGTCAGAGTAGTTCTAAGGCCTTTTTATTCTTCTTTTGAGATTCACTTTTCCTCAAACGTGATGATTACAGATATCTTGTAAATCTTTTTATAGCATTATTTTTTAAACCACAGTGTGGCACACGTAGAACAGTTTTTACTTGTCCCTAAATAGAATTTAATTGTGAATTCTTTGGCTTTTAATGTTTTCTCTTGATGTTTTCTATTTAGTTGTATGTTTAGTTTTGTAAACCTGTAATTTTTCTTTCTTGGTGTTGGTTTTAAACCTATGTATGTTGAGGGGGAAATGCACACCAGGCAGGAATCAACTGTCACCTCTTGAGGGAGAAGTCTATGGAAACATTTTCAAATAGAATTGTGTGACTGCAAAGCTAATTGAAATATTACTTCCCCCACCTCTCCCCCAAGCTGTTCCTCTGAAGTTTCCTTAAAAAACAAACTAGGAAAATGAAGGAGGGCACAGACAGTGTGACCTCTGTTCAGTTGCTCTGACACTCTGTGTTTGTATGCCTGTATGTACAGGCACTGTTGTATCTTCTAAGTGTGGAAAAACTAGGATGGTGAAACTGGTGGTTACTGTAGCTGGCTTTCATTTACTCTTGGTTTCTTCTTGACCATAGCAAGATTCTGAAATCTGGGATACTCACTTAAAAGCAATGTTGGGGGTGTTGCTGGAGTAGGTTGCATTGTTCAGACTGAGTGGCTAGATCTAGGAGATGGTAACTGTGCAGTGGAGAACAGAATTAGCCAGGAAAATCAATTTTTGCTAGTGAAACGTTACAGAGCAGTGTTACAATAGCTTTTTTGACCTAAGGAGTTTTCATCTTGTTCCACTTTATGAAGATGCCATTTGATGGTGATGCTGGTGTTGCCACGCAGTTCTCCAATACAGTGGCTAGTGAACAAGGCTTCATTCTGAAACAGCTCAAAAGTCTATGGAGTGAGTCTTCACATATAAATGCAAATTCTAGACAAATATCTTTGTTAAAAATGATGCATGCTAATTAGCAACTATTGTAAAGATCCACATTGAGACCAGAGTAACTAAGCTACTTTGTTCACCTAAGTAAATTTATCAGATGCTGCTCCTGAACTGTGGATTGGCTGCTTAGATAAATAAACAAATTAAACCATAGACATATTAGGAAGCTATTAAGATGTAGCAAAATCTTTAAGTCCTTTCTTCCCATCTTCCCTGCCTCCTCAAGGAAAGGCCGGGTTTTTTTTTTTAGGTCATGTCCAGTAATTGAAAAAACAAGTTTTGAGTAGATAGTTGCCTCTCTTTTGTGAACTGTGGCACCATGGTCGAAATTATGTGTTACAGCTAGTTAGAAGGACTTTATAGCTTGGTAGTTCAAGTACTGAAAGTGATTTCATAATCAATGCTGGAGGAATTTGTCTTTGAAGACGCTAAAATATTGCGTCCTTGACTTAATCACCTCTAATATCTTTTTATTCAGTACAAATATGTGAGAAGCTAAGTCTAAACAATACACGAGGAGAAAAAAGAGATATTTTTCATCCTAATTCTGAGAAAAGCAATTCAGAGCATGGGAGATGCTCTTTATCTCCTTTTTTTTCAGTTTGAGATGAGAAAATAACCCTACTGAATTCAGTTTCTGACTGCAAACTGAAGAATAGCATATTCTTACTTGTTCATTTATTTGATGTTTTTGTGAGCTTTTTGTTTTCATGCTTTAACTTCTGTTTTGGTTCAGCCTGCCAAGGAAGGGGTAGAGGTGAGAAACTCAGTGGAGGAACCAGGAAGTTCTTTGTTGTTATGAGGGTTTTTGTGTTTGAATTTTTGGTTTCTTTTAACTTGTGGTTTGTTAGTTTTCTTGTTGTGTTTTGGGCGGAGTGCACTGTGCCTATGAGTACAGTGCTGTGAATTCTGTTTGTGGCAGAGTTGTTTTCATAGCATTGTTAAGGATGTTGAGCATGTTTGTTCAAGGAAAAGCAGGATTTTTATGTTCTGTGAAGGCATAAGCGCTTTCAAAGATTTTTCACGTGTTCTCTGCCTCACACTTCAGTCCATGAGAATAGTCTAGTGGGGATCTGTCTAGGGAGATCATATGAAAGGACTGAGGACTAACACTTTGCGTTTAAATTCACTAGAGGAAGTTCAATGTGCTTGTTAATAATATTCCTTTGTCTACTGCTACTGGAAATTGGTTTTAGGGGAGAGTGAGGGTGGATGTTTTGGTTTTTCCCTTTACCTTTTCTTTCTGAAGAAAATCCACACTCTAGTTAGCTGAAATATAGTCTCGGTTTAAATGACACAACAAAACAAAACACTAAATTATTTTGGTCTTCAGAAGAATTTAATATCTGGTGGGAGAACAGAGCTGACTTTTCTTTGAAGTAACCAGCTGTTTGTAAGATACACTGGGAAGAAGCATCTGTCTTTTTCTTCATGTGTAGTTTGGGGTTGGGGGATATATATGAGAAAGTGTTTAGAAAGGAAGATTTGGCTTTTTGATGCATGAGCCTCTTGATGTAGTGCAGTGAACACTCTGTAACTCCCCCATCACCATTATCATTACACAGTGTTTAGCTCTTACCTCTAAAACACTGCTACATTGACGAAGAAAATAAAATTAAACCATGAAATTAAAAGGGGGGAAGGGCAGACTTCCAAAAGAGCAATTTTCTCCATACATCATGGTAAATAGATGATGTATATATGTTAACTGTTTGCATTTGGTTGCTGGCTATGCTAATATGGAGAGGAGAGAAAAAAATTAGTATGTGTAATCCTATGTTTATATGTTTAGCTGGTAATATTAATTTAGTCTTGTTTCTTTTTACCTGTAGGAAATGAAGATTTGTTCAGCAATTATAAATTTATTCCATCTGATCCCAGCTGCCCCTCAGACTTTGGTTAAACCTCTGCTGGAAGTTGTTATGAAAACAGAACGAGCAATGTTGATTGAGGTAAAAGTGGAAGTTGAATATAGCTGAGATTTTTGCTTTATAGTATTTTTAACACTAGTATATAATTATAATATTTTGAACATAGTGTGGGAATATTTGATGTAATGAATAAATGTGCTCTTCAAGCCTTTTAAGAGATATTAACATTTATCTTAGACTCTCAAAATTGACAATAAATTCTCATCATAGATGTTCTGAACATTTTGTATCTGCATAAATGCCCAGTGAAATGTATTTTTTTGAGTGCTAGTAAATTAGTAGAAAATACTCTGTACTCTGCATTCTTAATTTAAGCTTTATGAATCTTTCAGGCTGGCAGTCCCTTCAGAGAACCACTGATAAAATTTTTGACACGTCACCCCTCCCAGACTGTGGAGCTGTTCATGATGGAAGCCACTTTAAATGATCCTCAGTGGAGCAGAATGTTTATGGTAAGCTGTGCGGGGAGGGAAGCAGGAAAAATCCCTCATCTTCACAAATCTGATCAAGGGAAATGTTTCAATCTTTTCCATCTTTTTCTCCTTGTATGACCTTGTAGTTCTTAATCATGGTCTTACTCTGTAATGCTTGTAGAGTCCGTATTCTCTGTATTTGTCCTGAGATGTTGATTTTTTACTGTACCAGATCATGTAAGGTTATTGCTGAAGTTATAGAGGTTATTTTTATATTTCTGAAATACAGCCTCTGCAACTTTATTGAGGAGTATAAAAGCTACAGGATGACATAGCCTTTTGGTATTTTTGCTTTTAAAGGTGGTTGTTAAAATTATTTCTTCCCCTTCTTCAGAGTTTCTTAAAACATAAAGATGCCAAACCTCTACGAGATGTACTGGCAGCTAATCCTAACCGATTTATCACTCTGCTGTTACCTGTTGGTACCCAAGCAGCTGTTAGACCTGGTTCTCCAAGCACTACCACAATGCGCCTTGATCTACAGTTTCAGGCTATCAAGGTATTTTTTTGTTCTTGTTTGTCTGTGCACTGGATAATTAAACTTCTTCAGCTACAAACCTGTTAAACACACACATACACACATACAAGCCTATATGTATGTATTATAACTCATAGAAAAACACTTGTAAACATGTAAAGTGTTTGTAGTCAGAATCACTCTGGGAAGGGAGGAGAAACTCAAATGAACTGCATGTTTTTTTTTACTCAAGTAAGATATAAGAGAAAAGCATGGCAATGAGAACTTTTAGAAACTGAAATTCCTTTAAAAATTGACCTAAGCAAGTTTTTGTTTTACTCTTTTTATACAAAATATTTTAAAGTCCTTCATTGAACTTAAAAATGCTTTTAGATTTTCTTTTCAACTGGCAGTTCTGTTGCAAGTTGACTGTATATTTGTCTTGTTTTGCTTTTGACAGATCATAAGTATTATTGTTAAGAATGATGAATGTTGGTTAGCAAATCAACATTCCTTGGTGAATCAGCTGAAACGTGTATGGGTGAGTGAAGCTTTTCAGGAGAGACATCGTAAGGAGAATATGGCTGCGACGAATTGGAAAGAGCCAAAGCTATTAGCATACTGCTTACTGAATTACTGCAAGTATGTCCCAACTTTTATTTCCTATAACTTACATACCTTTTCTTAAAATTCTGAAAACACTCTAAAGATATACAGAAGTATGCAGTGGGTTACAGGTATTGAAGATAAACTTTAATGTATTTCATAATACTGCCAGTAGCTTTCAAACCATGCCTCTGGTATTACCTGCTCTTGCCTTTCTGCTCATTTGAAACCAAGATCAGTTTCTTCCCAGAGTCATTAGCATAGTAGTTTGGTTAGGGATTTTTTTTACAGATGCTTTTTATTTCATGTGTTTCTACAGAAGGAATTATGGTGATATAGAATTGCTCTTCCAGTTGCTTCGAGCTTTTACGGGTCGATTTCTCTGCAATATGACTTTCTTAAAGGAGTACATGGAAGAGGAGATCCCCAAAAACTACAGTATTCCCCAAAAACGGGCTTTGTTCTTCCGATTTGTAGACTTCAATGACCCAAACTTTGGAGATGAGCTCAAAGCCAAGGTAACTAAAGTAATTAAATCAAAGAAGCCTGATATTTAGGTTTAATTTTCTTCTTGGGAACTAGGGCAACAAAACTCGGTTACTTAAATGTCAATGAGTTTGATAATAGGCAGAGCCATTTAGGTGAAAATACCATACCTGAGGAAGAGTGATAATAAACAGAGGCAGCGATTCATCTTGCTTTCAGTGCTGCCTACTTTAATTTACACTTTCTAGGAATCTTTGCCCTTGGAAGGGGGAAAGATGAGGGAAAAAAAACCCTGCATATATCTCTTTCTTGAGATTTTATTTATAACTTCTTTTTGTAACACAGTGAGTGTGTCTAACACGCAGGTTCACTTTTGAAATTACTCGACTACTGTTAGAAGAATATGATCTGTAACATTTTGTTTATATTCTGTAGGTGCTCCAACATATCCTGAATCCTGCTTTCTTGTACAGTTTTGAAAAGGGAGAAGGTGAACAGCTGTTGGGACCTCCAAACCCAGAAGGAGATAATCCAGAAAGCATCACTAGCGTTTTTATTACAAAGGTTGCAACACTTGTTTATATTAAAGTGTTTGAAAACAAAAAGTTGTTCCTTTCATTTGCCTTTTCAATCTGGAATTAGTTGTGCTAATTAAATACTATGAACAGTAATGTTAAATCACATCATACCTTTGAACTGTTGTGGAATCCATCAGTCATAAGTAGGATTGGATTAGTTTTCAGTTTATGATATCCTTAGGACTTGAATATCTGTCTTTAGAAATGGGCATTATATGGCTATAATCCCAGTCTTTTTTTAATAAGCACAGCATTCCATGACTGAACATCACTTTGATTTCATTGAAGTAATTAGCAGTTGTTAAAGGTGGACTTTTTGGTGCATTTGGTTTGTTTTCTTAATAGATTAGCACTTTGGAAGCTCCTAGATGTGCTCATTATTTAAAAGTTCTCACATCAGGAGATTGTTTTGTAGTTATTAGTCTTCTTAAAAGTTGCTCAGAAGTTGAAAAAAAAAGACCCCTAGGACTTTGCTTTTGTAGATAATAAAGTTGTTGGGTTTTTTCCTTTTTTGTCCGTCACCTTCTTCCTCTCCTCTCCTCTTTGATCATCCATATTAGGTGCTTGATCCGGAAAAACAGGCTGATATGCTGGATTCTCTCAGGATATATCTCTTGCAGTTTGCCACACTGCTGGTTGAGCATGCTCCACACCACATTCACGACAACAACAAAAACCGAAACAGCAAACTGCGGCGCCTCATGACGTTTGCTTGGCCTTGCCTCCTGTCCAAGGCGTGTGTGGACCCGGCATGCAAATACAGCGGTCATTTGCTTTTGGCACACATCATTGCAAAATTTGCCATACATAAGAAGATTGTTCTGCAGGTATTGACTGGGGGCTTGTATGCATACATTGAAGGGATGTTGAGGAATTCTGCAGTGTGCTTTTTAAAAAAAATATAAAGAGCAGAGTAGAGCGTGCGCAGTAGATTTGGATACTTAGTATACAAATAACAGTTAAATTCATATGCAACAGACAAATACAGGAGGAACAAGCTACATATTAATACAGATTTATTTGGGACTAGAAGATCATGGAAAATTTGAAGATAAATGAACACAGAAAGAGTAAATTGGACAGTGAACAGTCCTTTACGTTGAATTAACAAAATTGGTTATGTTTCTGCAGTTCAGATAGACGTCTCAGTTGAAAGATGTAGGGACCAAAGGAAAACTTCAAATTGGACAGTGGAGAGGGAGGGAGGAGAGTGGAACATAAGGGAGACAAATATGTGCTCTATTCTGATAGTGAAGTGTCATCGTCTGTTTACCAAGTTATGGGCCTTCAGGAAAAAATTGTGTTGTTTGAAAAACAAATATTGCAGATTCTTGTTCTTTACAAATGCTTTATTTTTGTAAATATGTATAATATTGATGTTTATTAGAAACTTTGGTGTTTAGGTTTTTCACAGTCTTCTAAAAGCTCATGCGATGGAGGCTCGAGCTATTGTCAGGCAAGCCATGGCTATTCTGACTCCGGCTGTGCCTGCTCGAATGGAGGATGGGCATCAGATGCTGACTCACTGGACACGAAAAATCATTGTGGAAGAGGGTCATACCGTTCCCCAACTAGTTCATATTTTGCACTTGATAGTACAACATTTCAAGGTATTTGAACCATTTTTTCTAGTAGTCACTGTATCTCCGATATCAAGGAGGTAAACTACAGTTTGATTAGAAAATAATGTAATCTGATTGGTTTAGCCTCAAAAGGCATCAGCTGTCTGCAAAGGTATTTATTTCCAACTGAAAACAACTTACAATTAAATAGCAAACCACTTAATAAGCTTTATCATGTTGGAAATTAGAACTCGAAACATTAGGTGAAAGTCTGCAAGATGAATTAGTTGCACGTGTTTTAGCAGTGCTCTTTAACAGAGCTGTGAAGATTCTTCGAATTGCTTAAGAAAAGTGCAGAACCATATTCTTTTCCATCCTCCAGTAATGTTTGTTCATATATTCCATGAGACTAATAAGTAACTTTAATCTCCAGATAAAGTATATTGGGAAACATTAAACATATGAGGGAATTCTGCACAATGTTAGTGTGAGAGCATTTTGAAAACACATATTAAAATACGATCTAAAGCGACGTCTAGCTAATAATGGGCATTGAAGTTGCTTTTGAGGAATCAATGCCTCAGTGCTTTTTGGAAAAAAAAGAAATAAATCTGTGTTCAAATATGAATTGTAGTTATCTGAAAGGATAGGTAAAAAAAAAATGGAATGGTTGGTCCTTGAAAAAAATAATATATCTTTGAAGCAACATCTTAATTTGGGTACATAAAATCAGTAGGCACTGCTGAAAACTGTATCCAAAAATTTATTCTCAAAGCAGCAGTTACTTTTATGGATTGCAAGATTTGAACAGGATTCAGATGCCTTTTGTATCTAGTGACAGGTCAAGGAGTAATGGAAGAAGCTGCATCACAAAAAGTTCCATTTAAACATGAGAAAAAACTGTATTACTGTTCAGGTGAGGGAGCCCTGGCACAGGCTGCCCAGGGAGGCTGTGGAGTCTCCTTCTCTGAAGGTCTTCAGAACCCACCTGGACACGTTCCTGTGTGACCTGATCTAGGTGGATGTGCTTTGGTAGAGGGATTGGACTAGTTGATCTCTAAAAGTCCCTTCCATCCCCTACCATTCTATGATTCGAAGCAGCAAACTTTGGGATTGAAGACTATTTTATCGTTTTGCTGTATTTTGACTCTGTAGCTTTTGTGTAGAATTTTATTGTTTAATGGTAACGTGACTATGAAACCATCTTTTCAGGTGTATTATCCAGTGAGGCATCATTTGGTTCAGCATATGGTTAGTGCCATGCAGAGACTGGGCTTCACTCCCAGTGTAACGATAGAGCAAAGAAAATTGGCTGTGGATCTTGCTGAAGTAGTTATTAAATGGGAATTGCAAAGAATTAAAGACCAGCAGGTAGGAAGTCTAAATAAACTGGTAAAGATTGAGCTGTAATATAGTTAAGTTCTTTTTTAACATTCACATCACTGATATTTCAGCCAGATTCAGATATGGATTCAAGTGCAAGTGGAGAAGGAGCAAGTTCTGCCTCATCTGCTGTTAAAAGAGGATTATCTGTGGATTCTGGCCAAGAAGTAAAACGGTTCAGAACAGCTACAGGAGCAATAAGTGCTGTAAGAAAAGAATTGGATTTTGTTCAGAGACTCTGAAATTATAACCTGCACTGACTAAGCAATTTAGTGTAATTGTTTTTTCCATGTAACTTGAAACTCCCTGAATTGAAGGTTATGGATTTAGAAAATATTTTAAATCTGTTGTTCTCTTTCTTCAATGTTGCTTATGGGTTTTGTGCTTTGTGCA
Organism: Colius striatus; assembly: GCF_028858725.1. Classification (NCBI taxonomy): domain Eukaryota; kingdom Metazoa; phylum Chordata; class Aves; order Coliiformes; family Coliidae; genus Colius; species Colius striatus. Next base: position 10,941,806 of record NC_084761.1, read on the forward strand.
GGTATTTGGACGTAGCCAGTCCTTGCCAGGAGCTGATGCTCTTCTCTCCAAGCCGATTGACAAGCAACATACAGATACAGTTGTGAATTTCTTGATTAGAATTGCTTGCCAGGTAGTGTGTTTATTCTGATATGCAAATACCAATGCAGCCTTAATAGCCAAAACCATAAACCTCTCTTTTTGTTTTATGCTTGGATCGTTTTAGTGTTCATATACTTTTGCTGAAAGCTTAGAAATTTGAATGCAAAATCATACAAAAAGTAAAATGATGTTTTAAGGGTGAAAGAAATTTAATTTGATAACTAGTTTCTACTTATTTTTCATTTCACAAATAATGGATATTATTCATGAGAGGCATTCTTTAGCTTCTTATTGTTGGCATTGTGCATTTATAGCTTGACGCAGGGAGTGTGCACTTTGAAATTCAAACTTGAAATGTGAATGACTGTAATCCAGGTTTTGAAATTGATAGTCTCCATTTTACTGTGATGCTGATCACTTCTAGCATTTTGTTTGTTCTTTACTTTCTCTTCTCAAGCAAGTACTATATCAGGCGTGACAGGATTGAAATAAATGTGACTAGTAGAATTTGACTGGAGCCAGGCAAAGACTTTAAAAAGTTCCCATAAGCAGTTTTTCTTAATTCAGTTATATATTTGCCTGATGCTGCAAAGTATGGTTGTCTACATTTAACGGCAAGAATATTTTACCCAAAAACTGAAGTATATTTTGAGAGCTTAATAGGGAAAGACTATGTCCATTAATATTATCTAAGGATAATGAATTTAATTGTATTTTCAAGATCAAATGCGTGGCATTTGGAACTAAAGCTTTTCACCAAATTTTGTAAAGAACTAATGAATTATTAACATGGGGAAAATTAGGTGGGTGTAGCTCAAAGCTGAAAAATTTTGTGGCCTCTGCTTCTGCAGCAGATTCAGCTGATAGGTAACGTGGGATTTTACACTCCACAATCCATTGCACAGAATAGATGGGCTCCTGAAGTACAAAGATGGATTGACTAAAGAGCTGTATATGTTTATAGATACCTTGCAAACAGAAAAGATTTACCGTGTTCAGAGTTGTAGTAATGAAGTATGGGATTAAACTTTTTAAAGTATACCTTTGATGGGTGATTTAGGGTAATTAGCTTGCAGTTTAGACACCAGTTCTGATGTTTACTATCTGTTGTCAGCTTTTTATGTAGTTAAATACTCTGTGACTATACTGATAAAACTACTTAAGCTCATCCATTTCAGAAATAAGAAATTATATGCTTGCTTGGAATGCATAAAAAGTTAATGAGTTGGTTACAAAAGGGTGTCATTTTGTTAACTCTGATTAATTGCTAGGTAAATGACAACTCAAACACTGCTGGATCTCCAGGGGAATTGCTGTCTCGCCGCTGTGTCAGCCTTCTCAAAACAGCCTTACGACCAGACATGTGGCCAAAATCAGAACTGAAATTGCAGTGGTTTGATAAGCTACTAATGACTGTGGTAGGTAACTTTAGTCGTGTAGCTCTTTAGGTTTCACTAGCACGTATGTTGATTGAATACTAGCGATACCTGGCTACTGATTTTTTTACAGTTTTAATCTTTTCTTCTTTATAGTGAAATATATAAATTGTTAAGGATATGAGCTGTGTCAGTAGTAGTTATATTTGCAATTACTGCAGCCACACAAATTAAAATGAACTTAGGAGCAGGTGGAATAACTTCCTGTATTATTTTAATTCTGAAATAGGTTGTAGTTTGCTTGTTTGGCTGGTCTACTGCTCGAGTGCTTTGGAATTGTTTTATTGATTTTTAGTTTGGTTGGGGGTTTTTTGTTAGTAGTAAGTTTATTGGTTCCCAGTTTTCTGATTACATTATGGTGGTATGAAGCTCACTGAAAAACTAGTTTCCTGTATTTCATGATACAATATAATTTGTTTATCATCTGTGTGCTGTTTGTGTGCTTTTTTGCTACCTAATAAGTTTTTCTATACCTAGTTTATTTGTATCATACTATTTAATAGACCAGCAGCTCTTACAGTATTAAATTTCAGGGCACTCTCTTGATGTCATTTTTCTATTCCTTTGAAAAAAGGAGTAATATATCCTACTTTTAGAAACTTTAAAATGTCTAAGATTATATGAAAATTTGCTGTGGCTGGTTGTTTTCTGAATATTGATCTACATGTGCTATACTTTCATAATACTGTTGTCTTGATGGAGATAGTCCTTGAAAGAGCAAATATCTACTTGAATCCTTTCCTCCTTCTGTTGGAAGAGTTTTTCAAGTGGCTCCTTTGTTTTGGATTTACAAGTGTTGATAGTGCTGCAGGGAGCTCGCATTTTTTGCTTTACTCATGTTTTCCCGAGTAGTGTGTAACCTGTCTGAAAATTGCCATTAAAATTCATACTTTTTTCCTGTTGATGGCATTTGATAGTCTACAACAGGAAGAATTGCAGTCAGTTCTGACCATTGTTGCACAAAGATTGCCTCCTACTCCTCTTCATCACTTAGACAGTTGCAAAGCTATTTAAGTGGCAGGTGATGGAGGCTGTGCACTAAGAGCAATATGACTTCAGGAAAATCATGACTTTGATTCCTCTGCACTGAAGATATAGTTGGGAATATCTATGTTCTGGCTGCTGAAGAAGGGCTGTATGTTATGTACAAACCAGCATTGCTATGTGGCATCATTTATACAAGAGATTCAGGAAAAAAAGAAAAAGACTTCTACAGCAAACAGACTAATTCACTTTCTTAATGATAATTTTAGAGGTTTACAAAGCTACTTCAAGGAATAGTTAAAAGTTCATTATTTCTTCTTTCTTTAGATCCAAATATGCTCTTTTCTAACCTTTAAGCTGTAACTTAGCATAGAATATTCTGGTTTAGCCTTTCACTGAAGGCCTATCTCTGAAAGATGTTGACAAGGAGATAAAACGTAATCCTCTGTTGAAAGCATTTTTAACCAGCAAGGTTGCAGGCAAATTGCAAACAAAGGATCACAAAAAATACCGGAAGGAACATACCTATAAATGCTTAAGTAACACTTTTATGGCTAAAGATTTTTGTGGCAGCTTGTGTTTTACTATTTTGTATTGCATGACTTACCCAAAAGATTGATGTGAAGCATCACCAGGGTAGAACCCTGAACTTTATTACAGGTTTTCAACAGACTTGATCTGGATTTAGTAATCTGTGTAATAGTTGTGTGATTTCTGTCCTACTCACCACCTTGTTGTTTGTTCTCTTTAGGAACAACCCAATCAGGCCAACTTTGCCAACATTTGCACTGGCTTAGAGGTCTTAAGTTTCCTGTTAACTGTGCTGCAGCCCCCTGCTATCCTTAGCAGCTTCAAACCCCTGCAACGAGGTGTGGCAGCTTGTATGACTTGTGGAAACACCAAGGTTTTGAGAGCAGTCCACAGTTTGCTTTCTCGTTTGATGGGTATTTTCCCTACAGAGCCAAGTATGTGGTATTTCCTTCCTCCTTTTATCATTTATTGCTGCATAACATAAGTGGTTAAGGGTGGAACTGAGACACTCTTTGGAATGTGCTAATATTCTGCTTTGATTCCTTCATTTAACAGTCTATTGTAGCTTGCACTTTCAACCTCTGTTTAAAAAAAGAAAAGCTGAAATAAGTGGTCTGTGGAATACATCATTATCCATTGACATAAAAACTTAATAACCTGTGGCTGTTTTATCTTTGGTTCAAGAAATGCATGCTATAAATTTAATGTATTTTTGCCATTAATAGGTTTTCAGTCTCAGAAGTGTTGTTTTTATTTGTTAAGTTTTGCTATTTTGATGAAACAAGGGAGATACAGTGTAAAAAAGAATGACAATAGGTAATAGGAACTTAATATAAACTAATTTAGATAATTTTTTATTAAAAAATCAATAATCTGTAACTTCTTTAACAGTGTACCACCACTTTCCATTTTTATGAGAAGACATGGGTTATATAATAAAAGTTTATGTAAATGAAGGAACTATTTGTGTTACCTTCTCTTGTTAGCAAGATCAAATTCTGATGATGGTATAGATGACTATGTCCACAGTGCAAATATTCTTTGCCTGTTCAGTGGCTGTGGTTGCCAAAAGTAAACACAACTTTAAACTCTGCAGGTACCTCAAGTGTGGCTTCAAAGTATGAAGAGCTGGAGTGCCTTTATGCTGCAGTTGGAAAAGTTATTTATGAAGGACTTACTAATTATGAAAAAGCCACTAATGCTAACCCTTCTCAGCTCTTTGGTAAGTTTCCAATGTCTCTAGTAGACATATGTAGAGTGCCTGTTAATGTGTGTGGTCTTTGTTGTGAGCTTTTCTTTTCCACAGGGAAATTAAAGTGTGATATCAACAGAGGAAACTGTAAGAAGTATTTTGAGCTAACTTGAGAGATTAAGTTGGGTTGTCTGTCATCTGTGAAGGAGACTGGGTGGTTCATTGTGTCTGTCTTTTCCTGGTAGCTGACTTGGGAGCAATTATAGGATATGGGGAGCTGCAGCTGTACTAGATGGAAGCTTTCTGTGTTGAAAGCACATAGAAAAAAGATACTACTTTTTCTTCTGAATTTTTAGAATATACCATTCTGAAGAGCTGAAATATTCAGCTTTTTCTGTTCTTTGTACTTACCTAACTGGTAGAGAACTTCACTGCATAATAAAGTGACAATGATATATTGCAGCAGTTTGGCCCAGAACTGGTTGTGTTGGCAATACAGACCTGAAGTTGCACAGTTTTGGAAAACTTGCTGATTTAAATGGCAAATGTCCTTCACTTTTCTACTCTGTGCTCTCCGTAGGTAATTCTAATTTTGTTTTGGGAGTTGCCAATTTGTCAGATGTCAGGATGCACTTTACAACAAACTAACTAAGAAAGATATTTCTTAGGTTTTGACCAGAGCTCACTTAAAAGCAGCACTACAATCTAACTCTGGGGTGGTGTATATCTTATTAATTCTATGTTTAAGAGGCTGAAGGTTGTGTGCCAAATTCTGTGTGCATCTGAGCACCAAAAGAAGTTACAGTAAGGAGTTATGTGCACATTTTTAATGGATTTGACAGGATGTGTGTACTTTTTTTAAAGACTTAAGTACTTTAAAGCATACAATCTTACTAAAACTCATTGGTTTGCATCATTGTGGGTAAGCTTACATTGAGATAGACAGACATTGTTAAGAACAATGTGTAATTTCAAGGGACTGTGAACTTGTAAGCATGGCGCATCCATAAACTGTGATGAAGTTAGCTCTTAACTAAGATTTAACTTTTTCAATCTATAGTAACTGATCTATGAAAGTTTTGTAATAAAAAATTCTAGATTAAAAAGACAAGATCATGTAATTTAAAAATTTTATTGTAATTTTAATTACTAGACCCAACCCTATTTGGGTACAAGTTTTGGTACCTTTTGCCACTGTAACAAATGTGCAACAGGCTTTTGTTTGAGTTTTTCATAGGTGTTGGAAAATGTCTCCTCTTAATCTCTCTCTTCCTGTCCTCTTTCTCCCCCTTACTCACCACCATCACTTGTATACAGAACTTTTAAATAACAAAATGTTAATGTTAAAACATTTAAATATTTAATGCAAAAAAATCTTTTTAGTCTTAGACTGAAGTCGAGACTGAATTTTTTCTTCAAATATCTCCAGAATTCTAGTGTTTGTAACTTGGGTAGTCCCATGCTTCATCCATGGTAGGACACAATACAGCTACAGTACATTTTCTTGTGTCCTTTCTAGAACAAGAACACCCACATTGAAAACCTATGTTTTACTCACGTCATGCTTGATAAAATTTTTCCTTCCATAAATGGTTCTTTTTTTATCTATAGGTACTTTAATGATTCTGAAGTCTGCCTGCAGTAACAATCCCAGCTACATTGACAGATTGATTTCAGTTTTCATGCGATCTCTGCAGAAGATGGTCAGGGAACACTTAAACCCACAGTCTACAGCAGGAACAGCAGAAGCAAATACAGGTATTATATTATATAGCCTAAGATGTTAATGATTAGAAGTGTGGTAAGGTATTAAAATCTCTTAATCGCAGAGAGATTCAAATTATTTTGTAGCTTTTTGTGTGCATTACTGCATACTGAAAAATACTTCAGCATTAGTGAGAAATATTACTGAAATACTGAAGGATAAAAATGCCTCTTGAGTTCCTGTTACCTGCCTTATATATGTTTCAGTATTAATCCAAGGATTTCAAGGAGTCATTAGTGAATATTTGTTGAGCTACAGTATTTATAGAAACACTGAAATTCTTCAAGAGTTTATATTGTTGAGAGGAGAAGAGATGAATTTTTTTGATTGTTCTATGTTTTTACTTTGTCTTAAATTAGTTCATCATATTTGATAATATTGGAACAACTGTTTGTGACAATAACTTGTTGGAGCTGATGTTTTACTTTATCTTCAAATAGCATCTTTTTCAGTCTGTACAGTTCTGTCAGTCATTAAATGAATTAGATCATGAGTCATTGAAAAAAATAAAATGTTCTTGCAGAAGAAATTCAGTGCTAGTAAAGAACACAGTATTAATGAATAAGCTACTGAAGACAATACTTTGAAAGAATTGCTGCTGTTAGGTTCCCAGCTCATGTTTTAATTGAGTAAATGAGAACCTTGTATATTTTATTAACACTGAGAAACAACTGGAAAATTATTTAACTTGACAGACAAGTTATGAAACTAAAAGAATGGAATAAGTGTACTGCATCATATAACGCTTCTTTAACAAGTTTAGTTGCAGATTTTCAGTACTGGGATTCTACAGTACCTTTTAGTAAAGATTTACTGAAATGAACTTGCCTTTAGGATTTTGAATGGATGTGGTGTTTAGAAATGCAGAGTAGTAACTCGGAAAACAGTATTTCTAGAGATGTATTTCTGAGTAACAGATATTGTTGTGCTATTTTAAAAATCACAGTAGCTTACCTTAGAAATTGTTTCAATAGGTGTTTTATAGGGGTATACACAATTCTGTTCTTTTTTGTGCGTCCATAGCAGGTACAAGTGAACTGGTAATGCTAAGCCTGGACCTTGTGAAAACTCGCCTGGCTGTGATGAGCATGGAAATGAGGAAAAATTTTATACAAGCTATTCTAACATCTCTCATTGAAAAATCTGCTGATGCCAAAATTCTTCGTGCAGTGGTAAAAATAGTGGAAGAGTGGGTAAAAAACAATTCCCCAATGGCAGCTAATCAGGTAAATTGAGACGATAATCATTACTGCTCTCAAATACGTAACTCTAAGCCATCATTTTTTGACAGTGAGGTTTGTAAGGATCTGTTACATATATTTAGATGCCCTTGATGAATTTTGGAGTATTTTGCATCACCTGTGAAAGTAACTGGAGTTAAAGATGCTTAGCATTTTATAGGCTTTTATTAGGTGTTTAATCTCAAGTGGTGTTTTGCCAAGACCTTGTTTTAAAGTAAAAGTTTAAATATATGTTTCACATTAACTTAGATGGAGAGATTCTTCAGCAGGAGGATGACTAATGCTAGTGTAAATCATGTTATTCCTGTAACGTGTTATGGCCTCTTCAGTTTGCCATGTTTTCTGTTAGAGTACTTGACAATCTAGTGCTGTGTAAAAGGACCTACAGTTTTTAAAGCATACGGTAGATTTCTGTAACCATTGAACAGACTGGTTTTAGTTGTATTTTAAAAATTCTCTAGCATATTTTAGAAGGGTAAATGCTTGAGTTATTTTTCTTTTTAAGAACTATGACCTTCTACCAAGCTATTTTTCAGTACTTTATAAGTGAAAGAGAAATATAAAGGATGGCTGAAGTGTTCTTTGAATGTACCAGTTCTCTGCATGTTTTAAGATGAATTGACAAAATTAATCATGTCGTCTTCTAACACAGACACCTACTCTCCGGGAGAAGTCCATTTTACTAGTGAAAATGATGACTTACATTGAAAAGCGTTTTCCAGAAGACCTTGAATTAAATGCCCAGTTCTTAGACCTTGTTAACTATGTCTATAGGTAATTATAGCAATTAATCATTTGTTGCAGGTTATTGGTTCATAATTTGTACCATATATGACCTTTATAACACGCCATCAGTCTTTTTTAGGTCTGCATTAAGGGATTTTTTTCTTTTCCTCCTAAAACACAAATTCATTTCACTGAGAGCACAGGATGTATTTATGGAAGACAATTTCAAAATAAAAATTCCTTAGGAAGGATTTCCTTTTTGGCTCTCTAAAGTATCTCCACTGACCCAACCTCTTCTTTTTCCAAAATGCCAAGGCATCCTCATAGCTGACTGTATTCTAAACACTGTGGAAACAGCTGATGTCTGTCTGTCTTTTCACATCTGTAGAGTATAAAGTTTGGGGTTTTTTCATGGAATTTTATTCTAAATTGTACTTTCAGGAGAGTTACTTTAACTAAACTAGTAGATTTAGTAACATGATGAACGAAAGTAGTTACATTGTCAACAAATGGCAGGTAATTAATTTTATGCTGGTGAATCATATTATTTTGAGTTACTTCTTGCACCAGTTCGGTTTGTGGGTTAACTGTGCAAAGCCCTGGTGTGGACATAGTGGTCAGAAGATTTTATCAATCAGTATTATTTATCATTTCAAACAATACAGATGTGACTGAAAGTGTTTCACAATTCTAATCTGACTTTATCCTGAAAGAATTTTTATGATAGTTCTGGACAGTTTTCTAAGAAGCAGCATTATTTTCTTTGCTGTTTCTTTCCCAATGATACACCTGGATGCACACCACACCATGTGGGCTTCTATAGAATATCACCTCTTTGATTTTTAGTATTTTATATACAAAACCTAAGAGACTTTTCTTTCTAATATCTCTGTCTTTTTGTCTATACTCATTTTAGGGATGAGAATCTTTCTGGTAGTGAACTTACTGCTAAACTCGAGCCGGCATTTCTTTCGGGTTTGCGTTGTGCCCAGCCCCTCATACGAGCCAAATTCTTTGAGGTGTTTGACAATTCTATGAAGCGTCGTGTTTATGAGCGTCTGCTTTATGTGACCTGTTCTCAAAACTGGGAAGCAATGGGAAATCACTTCTGGATAAAACAATGCATTGAGGTAGGGAAATTAATTGTACTTCTGATACAAATATAAATCGACAAATATGTTTTATTCTTCATTTTTTTCTTGACTGGCTGTAAAAGCATCATGCAACGTATGTCTTGTAGAAGGTGTTGTATCAAAGCTAAAAATACCATGTCCCCTGCCTCAGATACTTCCTATGCTGCTTAAAAATAAATACAGTGTCTAAGCCATGAAATGCTGATGTAGGAAGTGGCTTTAATATCTGTCTTTAAAATCTATTTTCTTTGTGAAAAGCTTAATGATCAGGTTAATGCTACTTAAGAAAACCCATCTCTTATAAATGATGGTGATTATCAAAACTACAAGGATTGTTGATTTCAAGAAAGTCATTAAGGCTAGAGCATCTGTGCTAGTGATATGACAACTGTTCAGTGGAATTACATTGAAAGGAAATTACATTTTCCTTTGGTTTATTTAAAATGAGGTAGGACCAAACCTCTTATTTTTAAACAATTTGCATGTTAAAACATGAGTTAAAAATGGCTGTGAGGACAACTTTGTACTCTGAAAAGTATTAGCACTCCTTCCAGAGAAATAAAAACCATATTATCATGTTGATAATGTTAAACCAAAGTGATGTTTTCCTTGAAATACTACAGTAAAATGTACATTTTAAAAACTCTCCTTGCTTTTCAATGTATTAGCTCCTGTTGGCAGTGTGTGAAAGGAACACTACTATTGGGACAAGCTGTCAGGGTGCTATGCTGCCCTCCATTACCAATGTTATCAACCTTGCTGACAGTCACGATAGAGCAGCTTTTGCCATGGTAACCCACGTCAAACAGGAGCCTCGTGAAAGGGAAAACAGTGAATCCAAAGAAGAGGTAACGTACAGAAAATACTATAGGAAAAAAAGTCTTTTGGATGGAACATATCTCTTCCTAATTTCTCATCAAATAAGTTTGGAGAATATATCTTAAAGACGATGTGTGCAGAGCCTCAATAGAACAGAATCATTACTGTTGGAAAAGACCTTTAATATTGAGTCCAACCACTCACTTAACACTGCCAAGCCTATCACTAAACTAAACCATATTCCTCAGTGTACCTTATGTTTAATACGTAGTGTATTAGCCATGCCAGAACTTGCCTTTCATTTAGCCTTTTCTTTACTATAGCAGTCTAACAATTACATATCTGAACCTGAAGTACTGCAGAAATATTGAGACCTGAACTAAGTTAAGGACATTTTGTGTTTGTAGAGGGAGGAAAAAGCAAAACTACACTGAAAATATCTACATACTTTGAGTTGTTTACTTCTGTATAGGATGTTGAAATAGACATCGAATTGGCTCCAGGAGATCAGACCAGTACACCTAAAACTAAGGAACTTTCTGAGAAGGACATTGGCAATCAGTTGCACATGTTGACCAACCGACATGACAAATTTCTTGACTCTCTTCGAGAAGTGAAGGTTGGTACAGGTTGTTAGTTTCCTGACAAATCACTTTAATTCTGAAACCTTCAAACTGACCTGACACACTTTTTCTGTTTTTTTTTTAATCTCAGCCATCTGATTTTCAGCTCATGTTTCTTTTTAATATAGATGTCTCTTATCTGATGTAGTTTCTAATTTGTAAGGGTGAAAAATTCATAAGCCTTCATCTAATCACTAGTTTTAACTAGAAAGGTAAATTTCATCCTCTTCTGCCTGTAAGTGTATTTTAACTAGAGCATGGAATCAAGTATCACATATCGACGTCGTACTCTCTTAGAAATTATTTGAATACAATTTCATTTGAAAGCTATGTTGAATTAATTCTCACAGTAGTAACAGCTTTATCCAATTAACTTGATCATTCCTATTACCAAAGTCATCAACTTCTTTTCTTTTTCCTTTTTTTCTTTTAATAGCTACATTAATGAATCGGTTGTGATCAACAGGAAAATGGGATTAAGTGCTTGTTACAGTAGTTGATTGTCAAAGAAAATGCAGTTAGTTGGAAACTGCATTTGCAGTAATGCTTAAATAATGATATAACTATAAACTGTTCTTCAATAGTATTTATTGTATTTTACCCATTTATATACATCTCTCTTTTTGTTTGTAGACTGGAGCATTGCTGAGCGCCTTTGTTCAGTTATGTCATATTTCTACACCATTAGCAGAGAAGACTTGGATACAGCTCTTTTCACGACTTTGGAAAATCTTATCTGACAGACAACAACATGTGAGAATCTCTCCTCACTTACAAATTCCTCTCTGTAAATGACTGTTGCTTCAGGAAAACATATTCCTGTGATAAATGCCTTGTTCATTTGCTTTCACAATTTTGCTGTTCTTTGTGACTAGTGAATGCTATAGACCTCTATCAGTAAATCTTTTGAAAGAAATGGGACTCTTTGATTTACAAAGAGAAATTCATTTACCAAATGATTGTTCTTTGTATTAACAAGACTTCAAATCTAGATCCTGTAACTGAAGAATCTGAACAAACTAATAACTGTTCTGATATTTTTTTCTTCTAGGCTCTAGCGGGTGAAATAAGCCCTTTCTTGTGCAGCGGTAGCCATCAAGTACAGCGAGATTGCCAACCTAGTGCTCTGAATTGCTTTGTGGAAGCCATGTCACAGTGTGTTCCTCCCATTCCTATCAGACCTTGTGTCCTGAAATACCTGGGTAAAACTCACAATCTCTGGTTTCGTTCTACACTGATGCTGGAACATCAAGCCTTTGAAAAAGGACTGAGTTTGCAAATTAAGCCTAAACAGACAACAGAATTTTATGAGCAGGAAAGCATAACTCCTCCTCAACAGGTATTGTTATATTAATTGAAATACCTCATAAAATGTGAAGATAAAAACATAGTGACAGTGTAGTACAGTGGTAGCATAGAATCATAAAGTCATTTAGGTTGGAAAAGACCCTGAAGATCAAGTCTGGACACCAACCTGACTCTACCAATTCCACTACTAAAACATGTCCCTCTGTGCCACATCTACAGACTTTTGAATACCTCTAGGGACAGTGACTCACTCACTTCATTGAGCAGCCTGTTCCAGTGCTTGACAGTCCTTTCAGTGGAGAAATGTTTCCTAATATCCAATCTAAACTTCCCCAACACAACTTGAGGCTGTTTCCTCTAGTCCACTTGCTTATTGTTTGGCAGAAGAGACTGATTCCTACCTCACTGCAACCTCCTTTCAGGTAGTTGTAGAGAATGATAAGGTCTCCCTTCAGCCTCCTCTTCTTTAGACTGAACAACCCCAGTTCCCTCAGCTGCTCCTCATCAGACTTGTTCTCTAGACCCTTCACCAGCTTCATTGCACATCTCTGAGGTGCTCGAACATATCCAGTGTCTTTCTTGTAGTGAGAGGCCCAAAACTGAACACAGTATTTGAGGTGCAGCCTCATCAGCACCAACTACAAAGGAACAATCACTTGGAATTCTTCATATTTAGACGCTTTTTCAAGTAGTGTTAGTTTTTGTAAGTCAGTGAAGGAATCCTGTCCTTGTGCATTTGTGAATACAAACATTTGCAACATGGATTATTTTGTCTTACCATGTCTCATACTTTCATCTGTCGCTGATCCCTCTTTTCCATCTGCTTTTGACATTAACTCTGTGCAGCAATGTAGAACTAGAGGCAACCATTTCTGCTCCTAATTTTAAATTTTGAGTAGGAGTCTGTGTTGTCTCTGTCTCCCTCAAGGGAGTGTGCTTTCCTTTATCAAGTCAGTTGGTATGTCATCTTAAAAATTATTAGCTGAATAAAACTGAGTTCCTTCTAAACAGGTGCTGTTGTGTTTAGTAGTCTGTTGGATAGTTATGATCTACCTACGTGTTTGTGATCAGCCGAGGAAGCTAAATACTACAGATCCTTTACATTAAGGTCTGAGTTGTTGGTTTGTTAAACAATTTTGTTTTCTATGATTTGTACTGATGCATTAGGGAACACATGCAAGAGTCAATGGACAAGGCATGGGTGGCTTTTTTGGTCATGTATAAACACTAACCTATTTCCATGTGTTTCTCAGTTTGCCTCAGAATAGAACATGTGTTTTTTCTGTCTAATATGCTTCATAAGGAAAGATTGACTGTGGAGAAATACATGTTTAACATTCTAGGAAATACTGGATTCCCTTGCTGAGCTCTACTCTTTGTTACAAGAAGAGGATATGTGGGCTGGACTATGGCAGAAACGCTGTAAATTCCCAGAGACAGCCACAGCTATTGCCTATGAACAACATGGCTTTTTTGAACAGGTATGCTCTTGATATTAAAAACAATTTGAGTAGGTCTGCTGTCAGGATGAATATTTTCATCAAGAAGAAAATATTCTGTATATTTGTGAAGAACTTTAATGTTCTAAATACAAAGTGCCACAGCTTCTCTACTGGCTAAGGTAATAGTTTAAGACAATGTAATACCTAGATAAGGTGAGATTTTTTTTCAGCACATCCATTATTTTTTTGGTGACATATGTAAAGCTGCTGTAGTACTGTATCCGGTTCTGGGCTCTTCAGCTCAAGAGGGACAGAGAACTTCTGGAGAGAGTCCAGCGCAGGGCCACCACGATGATCAGGGGACTGGAACGTCTTTCATACGAGGAAAGGCTGCAGGAACTGAGACTGTTTAGTCTAGAAAAGAGGAGACTGAGGGAGGAGATCTTACTAATATTTACAAATATCAAAATGGTGGGTGTCAGGAGGTTGGGACATCCCTTTTTTCTGTTGTATCTAGCAACAGGACAAGTGGTAATGGGATGAAGCTGGAACACAAAAAGTTCTTTTTAAATATAAGAAAAAACTGTTTTACTGTGAAGGTGAGGGAGCCCTGGCACAGGCTGCCCAGGGAGAGTGTGGAGTCTCCTTCCTTGGAGGTCTTCAAGACCCACTTGGACATGTTCCTATGCAACCTATCTAGGTGAACCTGCTTCTGCAGGGGGGTTGGACTAGAAGATCTCTAAAGATCCCTTCCAGCCCCTACCGTTCTATGATTCTATGAATAACGACTGTATGTCAAATGAGTTAACAAACTTCACTTTTTTTTTAAACTTAGAATTTATAAATATTTTCTCACTTCAAAAAAGAAGAGAATGTTGAATTAATGTATATAAATTGGTTTGGATTTTATTTAGGCGCAAGAAACTTACGAGAAAGCAATGGAAAAGGCTAAAAAAGAGCATGAGCGGAACAATGCTTCCCCTTCGATCTTTCCCGAGTATCAGCTCTGGGAAGACCATTGGATTCGGTAAGACTTTAAAGCTGATGTAGAACAAGTATTATTGCCCTGTAATAGAAGTAAAATACCCTGCTGGTTTATTAAAGCTTTAGTTGTGAGAGTAAACTTAGCTCAGAACTTAGCTCAGATAGAAGGGAAACTTAAGGGAATAAGAAAAGCTGTTTTTTACTCCCTTAACAGATCCTCAGAAGTGATATGCCTGAAATGTTGTAAAAATGTAATTTGCTATTGGTAGAAACAGATTGGAGCTAAAATTTGGTTTTCCTGTTTAAAATGGTTGTTTTGGGAGACACAAAATGTAGCTCTCCCTGTTCACAGATTTCTCTATTATAACTGGTAATAAATTGCAGCAACTTCCCATCTGGATAAAACTTCAGTGTTTGCAAAGCTGTTTATAGCCAAACAAATATGCAGATAATATTCTAATACACAACATTTGTAGTCACTTTAGTGAAGTTTTGTTTTTTGGTAACCAAGTTGACAGTGCTTTTGATTTCCTTAGTTGCTCAAAAGAATTGAACCAATGGGAACCTTTGACAGAATATGGCCAGTCAAAAGGTCATATAAATCCTTACCTAGTACTGGAATGTGCATGGAGGGTCTCAAACTGGACTGCTATGAAGGAGGCTCTGGTGCAGGTGAGCGAGGGCTTTTTATTGTAATGTTTAGTTTCTTTCTTCATTTTATTGTTTATATTTCTAAGAAGTCAGCATTATAGTTCCATTTCATAGACACAGTAAGCAGCTCTTTAGAAATTTTCTTTCATGTCCCAGCACACAGCTGGGTATTTTGGCGATTGAAGCATGTCATTTCAACAAACAAACTTGTTTCTCTATTCTATCTGTTTATAAAGCTGTACTGTGTAAGAAATTCATCTAGGGTAGGTGAAAGACAAGGTGTGTGGTAATGAGTCACTAAAAAGCAACAAAGGATTGCTTGCCACAGAAGTTTGTGCCAGCAGAGATATGTGGAGAAACTTAAAATGAGACCTTTGCAGATATTCTTTTTGTGAAAGAGAATAAGGTATGAAAATATATCTATTTCCATTTCCACGTCTGTGGGCAGTATAACTATGTTTCCAGGTTTTAGAAGGGCAAATGTGCCCTTTTTAGCTTCTTGTTTTTATTTTAACACCTGAAAGACAAAGCCAAAGTGTTTGAAACTTCTACTGCCCAAAGTTAAAACTGATAAACATGATTTATTCTGTGATTTATTCTATTAATCTCCACTGCATGTGAAGGGGAATTAAAACATATTTGAAACTATGAGGATCTGGGACTTCTCAGGTAAATTTGGTTTGCATGAGATACCTTCGTGTATCTGAGGAATATTTGTCAGACTGTTTTTCAGAATTCATGTTAAAAAAAAATAAAATCCTGAAATAGGAACACCTGAAGTCTCAGTTTCAGTGTTGGTTGGTAGGTGAGGCTAGTCAGTGACAAATTTTAAGTTGTTTATAGGTGGTGGGAAATGTATTGAGATTTCTTAGTTGACACATGCTGGTTTTCTTATTTCTTGGATTTTGTAGCCTTGCTTAACAGAGGCATAATAGAAGATTTGTTGTTCTTCCACTGGTAATGTTTTTCTGTACTGTCTATCTGAGGATTGCTTCCTGTATCTGTCATCTTTTGCTTTCAGTTTAAATACTCAGATACCTTAATGCTGCAAATCAGCTGCCAGGTTTCTAATTTTATTCTTGCTTTGAGTCTGCTTCAGTTCCATTTAAGATAAGGCTCATTTGATTTTGCATTACATATAATTTTAAAATATCTTGAGAGCACCAGAGGTTGGAGCCAGTGTGGTCAAGGCTAGAAAGTGGAGTTGTAATGAGAGATGAGAGACAAGAAGGACCAGGTAATGAACCTCAGACAATGAGCCTGAGATTGGGAGGCAATGGAAAGAATATGAGAGGATGAATGAGGCTGTAGGAGAATAAATTTGACTAGAAGTGGCAGGGATAACTGGGTAAATAGAATGAAACAAGAAGCTGAAGGAAGCGATTTGCTTTGAGAAAGTGTAAAGGACTTGGTAAAACTAGCAGAGAGGAGACAGCCGTTGAATTAAGTGTTGCAGGGTGCATCATTGTGACTATGCAGGAGACAGGCTTTGAGTTGATTGACAGGGAGAGAGATGGGGATTGAATTTGAACAAGGATTATCAGGATTACAAAGAGAGATAGGTTACTTCTGGGGGGGAAAAGTACTTTGATTCTTGAAAAGTAGGTTCTACATAAGCAGAAGGGCGTGCTTTGCTTTTGGATGATTGACTTGCAAATGTGTTCCCCAAACAATTTTTTTATGTGCATAATCTTTATACCAGAAAGCATACAAGTAAAAATAGTGAGGTCACTTATAAGAAAAAGTAGTTTTTTGTGAAGTGATGCTGTTTAAATCTACAGTTGTTACTGTAAAAGAGAAAGAAGGCTAAAAAATGTTTTATCCCCTCTCAAATTGTGAGGATATTTGAAAATTTTGTGCTAAAAGTAATATAATAATAATAATTGTACAGATCTCTAGGTACATACCTCTGTGACAGACCTAAGGCTTCAACATAGCACTGCTAGCAGTAGTTTTTTTCCTCTAAGTTCCTTATTTGATGTTCTGTGCAATCCAAATCTTTGATTTTTTTAAATTTTCTCATGTTTCAGGGCTTCCTCAGAAGCTTAATACATTGATGATTATGTTTTTGAAGTTTAATATAACATTTACAGCACCATAAAATAGCTTGAGTTGGAAGTGACTTCTGGTTCAATGCTTCATTCAGAGCAGAGCCCAAGTAGATCAGGTTGCCTTGTCCAGTAGAGTTTTAGTATCTCTGTGAATTGAGATGCCATAGCCATTCTGGACATCATCTGAAGTACCATAGATGTGCCCTGTGTGTTATATGTTGTTTTAGAAAGCAGCACAGTACTTGGCCTTTTTTGTTCGGAGCTTGTGTAATGGCACATAGTGAGGTAGTTATCATCTTCATTTGGTAACAGATAATATGTATTGTTTGTACTTTACTACCATTGACCTTCTTGATTCATTATGGAGTTCATTATTGTGTTCTGCTTGTAATTTGTTTTGCTGAGCAGCATGCACTTGTAAAACATTTAACCTTCCCTTTGTCCTTTCCTGGGTTTCACTCATGAGACTCTTGTGTTCTGTGCTATCTATGTGCATGATGAATAGAATGCTCTCTGAACTTCTGACTGTTAGAGAACAGTTTGAAGGCAGGGGGCACACTACATACAGAAAATAACACTGAAAGATATAAATCTGGAAGCTTTTTTTTTTTTCTCTTCCCGAATGTTCATAAACATATTTTTTTGTGTGTGTGAGTAAGTTTAAATAGCTAAGGAAACATGCCATAAATGCCCCCCCTGTTTTCTGAGAAGGTGCAGCTGAAAATATGTAGGTAAAAACGCAAAAAGCTGGCCATACCTAGGCAACTTCTTTATTCTCTCTTAGACATCTTCTTCCCAACTGTTTTAAGAACTATCCTATGTGAATAAGCTGGTGGTTATTGTTTTTCAGGTTACTATGGCATATAGAGCCATCTCTGGCGTCTTTCACAGACTCTGTGTTGGAGTCACCAGCAGATTGCTGGGAATTTTTTTTAGCTTAGTGGTATCATTGTGAAAACTTATTTATTTTCAGTTTTAAGGAAATGCACCTTCTTTTCATGGTAGAGCTGTTTAACTTACGATTAGCTGATACACAAATGTAAACCAGATGTAGAAGTGAAAAAAGAAAGATGACAGTACTGCATTAACTAACAAGTGCAAAAGAGCTTGCTGATTTTTGTTGCACCATTGCTATCTAGTGTGATGTTACTGGAGTTACTCTGCTGAAGATTTTGGAGTTTGGAATAAGGGAGTGAATCGCATATTTGAAATACAGTTTTACTGACAAAGCCCTGAGCAGAGCCTAGGTAGTATTTTTTCATATTGCAGAGAGAGAAGATTTAGTTTCTCACTTAATTGGAGTTTGTTTCATCGGTTCTATTTACATTTTGAACCAATACCTACCAGCTGATAGGATTACATGTCAAATTGATAGCTGACTGTCTTAGTTTCATAATCTTTGCAAAAGATAAAACACTATTATGAAAAATGCTGGGCATCCTTTAATTCCAGCATTTTCCATAAGTTCTTGTATACAAAATATCCTAACAACGTGCTTCATTGTGACAACTTAGTCTCCCATGATAAATATGGTGAGTTCTGTGTCTCTCCCAGTTGCTTCAAGATCAGACTGAATTTAAAATATAGTATATTCTTTTATACCACTTTCTTTGGTCAGAAAGGAAAATAGGTGGATCCATTTAGCGTGTTTTGCTTTGAAAACTGAACTATGAAAACAGTGAGTCGTTTAATTTATTATACTGTTATCTTTTGATGGAACTTAAATTAAGGATGTCCAGCCACTGCCAAATTTGAAATGGAATTTTTTATTTGTATTATATTTAATTTATACCATCAGTATTACAAATAGGTGTCTCTAAAGGTGGATTTTGTCATCTATCAACCCATGTGAACCCAAATCTGTAAATGGCAATCTGTGCATGCTACAACATTTATCTTCTAGGTTAAGTTTATATTTTCATTAACTCCTTTGTGTTCTTATAACAATAGTATTTTGTATCTTATTTTAGTATGCAACTTCAGTGGCTTGTTAAATTGAGAAAGCTTTAAAGCCTAAAAGAAGAACTTTATTCTGCAGTATATTATAAACCTTGGATTCAAACAGATGAAATAGATCATGTCTGACAGAGTCAGGTTTTGGAAATTGCAAGTTTAGTAGAAGTGACAAGCATGAGTAACTGACGATATGCTTTAGCTGCACTTATATTAAATGAGATATTTTCAGTAATGAGACATTTACGAAATGAGCAAAGATGCTGCTGAAACCATAAATGGAGCTTTTGTGGCTCTACTTATATACTTGTAGAAGTGTCAGGATACGTTTGCATAAATATTAGGATGTGAAAGAATAATTATTCAATGCCGCTACACTGCCTGCTCCAGTTGTATTGGAGTTCTTTAACATGACTGGTTTTTATCAAGTTCCATGGTTGATTCATAAGAGAGGTTAGAAAGGATGGCAAATATGTATCAGTTTTTGTAAATCTTTCTGAAACGTTTTTAATAATCTACCTATTAAAGTTGAGCTATTAAAACAGCAAGTGGCCTTTGATAGGACCCAAGACTCATTTCCATTTGCTCACATTGCCGTTGTGTTTAATGATGCGATAGATAATGTAATAAAGGAAGAGATTATTTTCACTGAGTAAGTATAAGATTGCTACCTGGCAGTTTCTCTTTGCCAGCTCAGGCGTAAAAGTCAGTTGAGGATAACAGAAATAACAGTTGTAATGTTTAAGGTACAGTATATCAACAAGAAGATAATGCAGAGGGATTTCTGTGTTGCATATCAAATTATAAAGAGTTTGATGTAAAGCAGAAGAAGTGAAAAAGTTCTAGATTTAAGGCCTGCAGTGTCAGCTAGTGAGCATTGGTTAAGCTCAAGTTTACTATAAAATAACTCTCAGAATTTAATTGCTGAACAATTCAATACTTAGATGGTTTTAGTTACCATATTTCTACTCTTCTAGGAGTGTAAGAAAATAGTTTTAAATCATTTTGAAATTAATTTTAGTGATGATCTGAATTTGCAGTTGTACTTGGAAATTGCTCTGACATAAATGGAAAAGTTACCTCTAGATGAATTTGTAAGTTATTAACTGTTTATTCCCATAAACTTAGTAATGTCCAAGAGCAGATAATCAGGAAGTATAATGCTGACATATAGGGATGTGATCCTTTTAAGTGAGAAGTTGTCATTATTTATTCTGGAGCCCCTGAAGCATTTCAGAGGTGCTATGCATTATCTGCTGAGAAGCATCTTTTCTCTTTATACAGGGTGAATCAGTTTGCAGTGAGCTTCATTCTCCTATTGCAAGACAGCTTTCAGCTTGCTCAGCTGTCTCTGAGCTGCACTATAGTTGTCGGTGTAAAAATACCCTAACAGCAGGTTGTACGCAGGCACTTCTACTCTTGTGCTGAACTTGCAATTTGGTTGCTACCCTGTCCTTGCCCTTGCCAACAAATTTGTGAGCTGAAACTCCTCTAATAATAAAAAATTTGTTAGTTTTTGGTTTTTTTTCAGAAAATGGTGTAATTTTTTTATGAAAATTGACCATTTGCTTGAGAAGGCTTTTATAAAAGGAACTTTTAAAAGTCTGCGTTTGAGCGTAAATGATTTTTTCTAGACTTTTTCCATTTCATTACCAGGTGGAGCTGAGTTGTCCCAAAGAGATGGCCTGGAAGGTGAATATGTACAGAGGATACTTGGCGATCTGCCATCCGGAAGAGCAACAGCTCAACTTTATTGAGCGTCTAGTGGAGATGGCGAGTAGCTTAGCTATTCGGGAATGGCGAAGGCTTCCTCACGTAGTCTCACATGTTCATACTCCCCTTCTCCAGGTAAGAATAATTGTTGTGGTTTTTTTGGCAAGTTATTTTCCAGTAGCAGATTCCAGAACTTTCAGTAACTGTGAGCATAAAATATTTTACTGTATACTGGCGCTTAGATTTTCATAAAGATGTTTTTGTTTTAACTTGCAGAATTTGCATTTTGATTTGGATTCCTTTCAAAGTTTTGTAGTTTATCTAAATCCACTTGGTTTGTGGCATACACAGTTAGCTATTTAAAAATTGATCAGATGGCTCAACTCTTTTTGTGGGCTAATGCATAGCGTGCTGCAGTATTTGGGCATCTTGAATATTCGATAGGTGAGGACCATTTTTTGGTGGATATATCATGGCATTATGTTATTTGCAGAAACATTGCAATAACCTCCTAAGTGTTCTTTTCAGTTAAATGCGTTAAATGCAATACAAAATGTTGTCAACTGTAATGTACTCCTCTGTTTTAACTTGTTTTAACTTATTTTTTTGAATCAAAGCATTAACAATTAGCTCAGTGATGGAAAAGTGTATTTAGAACTGCTGCTGTTTCTTTGAGGAGTAGTGTTCTCAACAGGCTGCGCAATGAACCGAAAACTATAAAGTCTTTTCTTAGTGAACAGTGCTACCTTCAGGAAAAATATTGTACGTTCTGGCCAATGGGAGCTTTAGCTTTTCTTTGTCATTTCTACATTATATTGCTAAATGTCTGATTTGCATCAGAGGAAGGAAGTAGGAAGGAATCTTTCTCATTGGACAGGGAGCTAATTGTATACAAGTTCTGCTGAAATGGAGAATGAGTTTTCATAAATAACCTAATGTGTGTAGTGTCAAAGCTCCATGCCTTGGTCTTAGGCTTTATTAGTTGTCCAGTTAGTTCATTTGACAGGTTCTGTTCAATATGGCATCAAAACCTTGTAGTAATGTTGTAAAAGAAATTCCCATATTGAATGACAGGGAAGAGTCTAATGTGGTGGCAGCCTAACGGAAAGAAAACTTTGTAGTCTGAGTGGAAGGCTGATTTCAGTAATGCTCCTTGTTCACATGTGGGTGCACACATTCCAAATTTAGCTGTGCTGATTGAAGTGGTTAATTTTAATTGCAATCTGTTGTGGAATATTTGTGTGAGTAGGTCAGCTGGAAAATTTCAGACAGTGGTTACCTTTGCCAGAGGCCTTTTGCTGAACTGAGAAAGTATGGACTGCTTGAATAAGAAGTGGATGGAGCACTGTGGCCCTACTAGTTTGTGATCTGAAAGATATGTACAAGCTTTCTGGACAAATAAATGAACAAATCAAGATTAAAACTTTGGGAGAAGCCTGCTCCTAAAGTAGGGGCAGAGCTGTGTCAATGGACCAGTGAGCTTCTGAATCGTAAAAGCATTTTACTTTTAAACTGGAGCATGCTGTTTTCTGTTTCTCTGAAGGGATATGCTTGGAATAAGGAAAGTAAAAGATTACTTTCACCCTTCTAAACAGATTCTTACTGCTTATTTAACTGTGCTGTATTTTAGCCCTTAAATAGTTAAATATGACAAGGCAAAGTATGTAGCGTTTTCCAGCATTTCTTTGAATGTGAACTGGTTTTAAGATGCTGTACACTAGGGTCATATTTATTTTTGCATTGAGAAATCTTTTATTTTGGTCACGCAACATTGACAATTAATTTTCAAGACGTGTTTCTATCCCTGTGGTTTTAGTCTTTTTGACATATGTGTTACTTGCAATTGGTCCTTTTAGTAAGTTATGGAAAAATGCTTGCTTCTTGTCCTGTCGGGAAGACCTCAAAGGACATGAGACTGTGTTTCAGATCTCCAGCAATATTTTTGTGGCACAACTCTGATAATATAGAATGTATCATTTAATCATTACATGGGATGAAATAATGTGTTAATGGTGGAAAGTGCATGGCCTGTGTCCTTTGCAACTTTGACATATTTTACCATTACAAAAATGGACTCCCATTTCCTCTTGAAATGTATGAAATATCAACAACCTTTTGCTTTCTCTTGGATGTAATTATGTAAATAATTCATTTTGCAAGGTAAGAAGAATTTTAAAGAGTAGAACTTATTGCCAAGTGTAATCACATGGAAATAGGTCCCCAAACTCATCTTTAAGAAAATGGATTTTGGCCTTGAGCTGCTTCCTGAACCTTCTTGAAAATGAATCCTATATCTGTGACTTGTATTGTGCAGTTGCAGCACGACGTGCAAGTTAGGCTGGGACAGGGTTGTGTTCAGTTTGTGCCACAGGATGTGATCTGGACAAAACATGCTTTTAATTTGTCAATGAGGCTGACTATGTCCCTGCTTAGATGTATAATAAACACATATCTAGCGATGATCGCCTCCTTTTACTGTTGAGAAAATGTTTCATTTCTAGGGGAGAAATTCTGGAATATCTTAGTGCAACACAATCTGAAATTTCGTAACAGGGTTGCATTTTTGATGGACCATTGCTTAGAGAACTATGAATGAACCTTACCTGTAGAAATGCAGAAGATTTTGCATTATGAGTTCTGTTTGACATAGTGGCTTCTGTAATTCTGTTTGAGATTGATACTTTTACCCTGTGTGTCATGCCCAATGTGATTCATAAGTAACTGAATCTGCATGATCTAAGGTACCTCTACTAAAATTACTATATCCATGGGTAGAGCTTACACAGCAGTCTATACCTTTTATAATACAATTTATTGCATCAGATGAAGTGAGTGAATATGAAAGTTTTCTCCATATTGAAAGGAAGTTGTCAAATAAATAGGTACAATGTTTCATTTGTCTGAACTGATACAATACCCCTAGAAGGCTTCTTGATGAAATTAATTCCTTCCTGCTAAGTTTCCATTGGTATTTCAAGATTTTTCTTCCCCTAAGAATAGCAGTATTTGTGGCATGAAAGGATTAGTATTGCTAAATAAAATATTTAAATGCTTTCAGCTATCAATTAAAACAAGCCTTTAAAATAATCTAATATGTATATATCGCTCATGAAGAAATGATAAATTAGTCAATGACTGACAGAGGTACAAATGCAGCCATGAATTTCACTGCAGTAATTACTTTTTTTTTTTAGTATCAGATAGTATGTGATTAAATACCTGTGAGAAAATTAAATTTATGTGATGAATGGGTGTAGGATGAAGGTTAAGCTATTGTGAGAGCTGATACTGAGATGACTGTAGGAAAATATTACTTTGTTTAATTTATTTTGTTTCAAGAGATTTCACTCTATAAATTTGGACTGCCTTTTTTTTTCCCCCAATAGTTATCTTATTTGGTTGATTAACAATGAATACAGCTGTTATCTGCCAGGTGGTAGCATAGAGAATACTACATTGGTTTTATTGTACTCCACGTAATTAAATTCCATTAAAGTTTGTGGGCCTTTTCTTCAGGTTGTTGAAGTTTTAACAAAATGTCTGCTGCCTGTAGGAGGTTTGAAACTAGTGCCATCTTCTGTTTATTCCTCTCATTAATTTGAGGATAGATGTCAGTGGAAACTCATTCTAAGCTTAAGTGACTTCTGAAAGCTAAGATCTTTGCAGAATATCTTAAAGTAACAACTTTAGGAGCACATAGATTTTAATTCTGTACATTCAAGTTTCTATCAAGAAGTCATGTCATGACCAGGAAATTTATATTATTAAGTTATGTTAAAAATTTTAGGTTTAAATTCTGAAAAGTTCTGTTAAAAAAGTTCTGTTTTGTTTTAAGGTCAATATTTTTACTCAATACTTGTATGAAACACACTATATATATTTACTTGTGCTTTTCTATTATTAAGGTTGTCATAGTATTTTCAAATATGTATGCTAGAAGGAAATTCTAATTTGTGATTTTATTGAGATGTGTGTGGATAAGGATGAGGATGAAAAGAAAATGTAAGTTCCAATAAATGCTTTCCTTTGGTCTGTGTTTTTCTTAATTTATTTTGGGTTTTTTCGTTGTTCAGTTGTTTTGGTGGGTTTTTTCTTAAACCCAATGATTCTTAGAAGCAAGACACTACCATTTGATGGATACTTTGTAAAAGCATTTGCAGTTCAAAGTTAAAGAAAGGATGAAGGAATTTTTTAAATTAATGTTATCAAAGCCAGACATGTCATAATTCTCCAAAGCTAAACCTAGCAAAAGCACACCCATGGTGTTATAGGAAGAACACGTTAAGTATAGATCATTAATGTCTTTTTGCAACTAAAGAATGCTAGGGCATTTAGATTTTGTCAGAATGAGGTGTGTAGGAAATAAACTCCTTGATTTGAACTTGAACTTTGCATGAACTTCA
Organism: Colius striatus; assembly: GCF_028858725.1. Taxonomy (NCBI): domain Eukaryota; kingdom Metazoa; phylum Chordata; class Aves; order Coliiformes; family Coliidae; genus Colius; species Colius striatus. The sequence continues at coordinate 10,966,842 of NC_084761.1, forward strand.
CAAGCAGTTTGACACTTTATTTTTAAAAACAATTTGTTTGTTTATTAAGACTAGCAACCCACTGGTATAAATTCTGTGCTCGGGATACAATGGATGAATTCAACATTTCAATCAATGGCTAAAGAGTTGAATCAATCTCATGGATCTTTTTGCTATTTTATTGATTTTTAGTTTGGCTAAAGATCTTTTATGCAACTGGCAATCCCCAAAACATCATAAATTTTTTGTCTTTATCATTTAAAGGTGGCATAATTCATAGAGACCTTTTTCCATCAATGAAATTGTCCAGGTTATTGTACTATCCTTTATGATATTTGCATTGTTTACTATTTTCTAGGCAGCACAGCAAATAATTGAACTTCAAGAAGCAGCCCAAATAAATGCAGGATTGCAACCAACTAATCTGGGAAGGAACAACAGCTTGCATGATATGAAGACTGTTGTAAAGACTTGGAGGAACAGGTTACCTATTGTGTCAGATGATTTATCCCACTGGAGCAGCATTTTCATGTGGAGACAGCATCATTACCAGGGTAAAACCGCCTGGTCCAGCATGCATTCATCATGTAATTTTCTAGACAACACATTGTTTGAAATAAGTTACCTGTATTTTCTTTTTTTAAACATAAAGGGATGATGTTGCTTTTGACAAATGTTTGTTTTATTCAATTTCTGTTCAAGTGTTTCATTATCTTAAGTCATCATTTTGTATGTATTGCTGTGTAAGATATTGCTGTGTGTATATAATTCAATTTATAACGACAAACATTTCGCGTTTTATTTCCAGCCATTGTAACAGCATATGAAAATAGTTCTCAACATGATCCCAGTTCCAATAATGCCATGCTGGGAGTTCATGCTTCTGCATCAGCAATTATCCAGTATGGAAAGATAGCTCGGAAACAAGGACTGGTCAATGTTGCTCTGGATATACTGAGTCGCATTCACACCATTCCAACTGTGCCCATTGTGGACTGCTTTCAGAAGATTCGCCAGCAAGTTAAATGTTATCTTCAGCTGGCTGGAGTCATGGGCAAAAATGAGTGCATGCAGGTACGATAGCTTTATCTCTGAAGTTGTTGTTGGAGGATTACAAAGGCCATCAGATACGTTGATTTAAACAAACTGCCTCTATATAGAACAGGGTCTGAATTTCATTGGCTGTTCTATACCGTGCATAGGGTATTGTTTTAAGTAATGATGTTAGTGAAAAGCAGTCAGTGTCCTCTTGGAACTGAATACTGTGGATATATAAAAGAATTAGCTGAACAGAAGTAAAGTGAAAATATGTTTTTTAAAATTATAATACAGATAAATGGAAGGGTGTTTGAAAAGAATGTATATTATTATTATATCTTATTATAAATATTTATGACATTTTATTATCTAGTAATAGATTATTATGTAATTTTGTAACTGAGTCTAAGTCTGTTTGGAGTGTCTGGCTCATGGGTGATGGATGCTGGCAAACTGAAGTGACCTCATACATGTTAAAAAGGAAAAAAAATGTGATTGTAGGCAAAACCCACTGACATGACAGGGCAAACTGTGCCACTGTAATGGTAATTGAGTAAAACATAAGTAATAATAATGTAACATAAAAAAACAACATTGAAAAGATAACTTATCACCTGATAAATGTTGTATATAGTATCTAATAGTTCTGCATATCCAGTGGAAGCTTAAAGTTCTTGTAAGTCCACGTAAAAAGTTAAATACTAGAAACTACCTCTATTTACATTTTGGCTGTTGTTTTATGGCTCTTCCATCTTGATAAAGCCTTCCATTTCAGGCAGCTTTTCTCACAACGGCTTATTTAACAGGGTCTTGAAGTTATTGAATCAACCAATCTGAAGTACTTCACCAAGGAGATGACTGCTGAGTTTTATGCATTGAAGGGAATGTTCTTGGCACAGATTAACAAGTAAGTATGTTGGCTGGAAGAGGCACTAGCCTCCAAGAAAAATGCAGCTGAAGTATTTCAGTACAGTTTTTGAGCAAGGAAGTTGTTTCATTTGTTTATATGAGCCTAAAATTTGTCACAACTGTATAAGAAAGTAAAGGTGTGAGAGCTCCTTTGCAGTTTGAGTATGTAATGGTTGGTCATATTGTGGGAAAGAAATAGGTAAGGCAATCATTGCGCTAGCTCTTCTAGGAGATTTCTATTTCAAAGGGCAAGAAGGGAAGAGGCAGGGAGAATAGATTTTTCCAAAGGTACATTTTATCTCCTGCCCCATTTTTGTGAGCAATTAGACAAACTGATGTTGAACTGACATCTTAGTGTAGTTGACAAAGGAGATTGCTTTGATTATGTTCTTAATAAAAATATCACATATCAAACCAAGGAGGGAAAAAAGACTTCAGCCTATAAGCTTACAACTACTTAAACAAAAGGCTAATTTTGTTTCTCTCATTTCTGTTTTATGGTCATGTTATGTATCCTATTAATAGCTGCAGCTGGTTAAGGTATAGGAACATGCATGGAGGCATAGTTCAGAGCGCTGGGACAAATTTGACGTGATGCAGTGTGGAGATGCAGCACTGTTCAGCTAATTGAATTGAACATACTAATGTGGTGTGCATTGGAGACATCTTGCATTGCAGCAGTGAAATATCTATGTGCAAGCTTTGCTTTCACACAACTATTGTAATACTTTTAGTTTAACCTGACAGGTCTCTTACCATTTTGAGGAACATACCTCTTAAATTGAGTAAACAAATTTCTCACCAGTCAAATGTTGTTCATTGATGACAAAAAAACACTTCAAACGTTAATGGCTTTTAGTATGCATGATATTTAATGTCAGTATTGCTACATGTTATATATAGGTGGAATAATTGCTTTACTGCTATGTTGTGGACACTTACCAAATGAAATCCATCAGGTTTTAAACTGTGTGCTGCAACATCACATAGCAATTTAAGTCAGGAAATGATGAATATCTTCTGTGGATCTGAGAAAGAATTTTAAACAGACAGAAAGCAATTACTTTGGAAAGTGCAGTGGCCTTTTTTTATGGCCATAAGTGAGCTCAGTTTCAGCTGAGGTGTGAACAGAGGAATGTGTACCCCTATCTAGCTTAAAATTTTTTTTAAGTTCACATTAATAAAGTAAAAGGGAGCTAAACTGTCTCCATTTGTTCTTTGATGACAGAATGGATAAAAGTTCATTTTAAAACAGATTTCTGATATACTCACAGGTTTTAAATCTTACCAAAAAATATAATTTTTTTTTAGCACCATGGCTAAGGTCAGGAATTTAGGAAGGTTACCATTAGAAACAATGGTGGTGTTGACCCTGTGGATATGTGACTACTGGTTACCTATGTGCCAGCTAAACTGGAAGGTAAAGGTCACCTCTGCTCTTGCATCTCTCTGTGCAGCCCCTTTTCTGAGCAAGATGATAAAAACTATTTTTAAAAAAATCATCTTGGGTGTCAAGAATGATGAATTGTAGAGAAGGAGAAAAGAAAACTGACTGGAAAAGTCCTCTTTTTGTAAAGGGGAAGTAGTGATACAAAGTCATCTGTCAGGCTGCTGCTCTGGTAGTTCACTTCAAACCCTTGAGTGTGCAGAAAGCCTCTGAAAGCAAGGAACATTGATGTAACATAGGAACTAATATATACTTTGACAGATAAAGTTGCTTTGCTTTTTATGCTTTTGCCTCATTAGCTAGTAATTTTAATTTATCACTATAATCCTCCAAGTTCATATTTTAACATAAAAAATACCTTGTAGCTAATCTTAATAAAATTAGTCAAATAATACCATTTATTTCAATGCTTATTCTGTAAGGGAGAAATGAGGCACTTTCTGTTAGTAAGAATCCTGGAGTGCTTTAAAAGATTCTTTTTTGGAGTAACGTATATGTGAATTTTCTCCTCCTTTATTTTTATGCCTGAAAGTTCAAGGACTGTATATCTATTGGGATGAATCATGCCAAGTTGATGAAATCTAGAGAAGACTTCAGAAGTATCAAACAAATAATCTTTTGGTTACCAACAACTGTGTGATTAACCTTCATATTCCTTTACTTTTCCTGTTGAAAAATAAACTTTTAAAGCTGTAAGGATGAGGAACTGACTTTTTCCAGATAATGTTGATGGTAATTTTTTCCATGACTTTGATGGGAGAACAGTCAAGTAAGATGTAGTCTTCCAAAGATAGCTTGTATAACATCTTGCCAATGTTGCCTTTTCATACTCCCTTTTTGCTCGGGGAGAATCGTTTTTTAATGCACTTGCTTCTGCTTTTTTGTGTTACCATTCATTTTTCATTTTCCCAGTATCATTGCTTGGGTTGCAATCGCAGTGCACTGGAATTGTTTTAGGTGTTTTTCAGAGAGTATCTGGACATCTTAGACACTTAGGTAATTTTTTCCATTATGAAGCATTTACTTTCATAGGTGCTGAGCTTCAAAGAAAGGTAAGACAAAACAGTCATAAGGGATCTTACTAGAGAATTCAATGTAGAAATATCACATATTGAGAAAGTAATTGAGTACACTATAAGAAATCTGCCTCTTACATAATTTAGTGTCTTAATATATATTGTTAATATTCTTACTTGTCACAATGCAGGTCTGAAGAAGCAAACAAAGCTTTTTCTGCAGCTGTCCAAATGCATGATGTGCTGGTGAAAGCATGGGCAATGTGGGGTGATTACCTGGAGAATATCTTTGTGAAAGAGCGTCAGCTGCACCTGGGTGTGTCTGCAATTACCTGCTACCTCCATGCATGTCGTCATCAGAATGAGAGCAAATCCAGAAAATACTTAGCAAAGGTAAGATCTTGATGTTTAAAAAAGAATTGGAGCTCTGCACACGATGTTCAATGCCCAAATTTGTGCAGTTAGAGAAATATCAGTTACTGATAGGAAGTTTTAATTTGGGCAGCAAATCTGCATAGGATGGTGGTTGGGTCACTGCACGTAACTCATCTCAGGGTTTTCTGCTTCATTGGGATATCTGGAGTTTTTTTTATGTATGGAAACTTTTTGTTGGAGAAAGGGGACAGATCGTAGGTCACATCTTGGATTTCTACTGTATAATAGAGGTGAAATAACTGCAAAAGGCATCCTTTGGTCCTTTCAAAAGCAACATAATCTGATTTCTGTTTATAATTGTAAGGAAAAGTAATGTTGACTTCAATCTCGGGATTGAGTTTTATTGCAAAAAAGCCTTCTCTGTAAACTTCAATTCAAGGAAATGTCAGCTAAAAAGACTTGTTGTGGCATGTATTTTTGAGTTTGGGGATATTTATTTTAATTTATCAAAATTCTCTTTTAGGTTCTTTGGCTACTGAGTTTTGATGATGATAAGAACACCTTAGCAGATGCAGTAGACAAGTACTGTATTGGTGTCCCACCCATTCAGTGGTTGGCCTGGATTCCACAGCTGTTGACTTGCCTGGTTGGCTCAGAGGGCAAACTCCTTCTGAACCTCATTAGTCAGGTACAGAAGATGCTTTGTTCTCTGTAATCTTTGTTTTCAAGATGAGATACAAATATTTTTCCAAGTAAATTAAGAAAATGCCGAGTTTTACAAAGGCTAGTGTTTGTCACTGTTGATGAGTTAAACAATAGTAAATTCTCTCCATAAAAAGAATATTTTAAATTTCAAAGTGAGTGTTACTTAGTGGGATTAATTCAGTGAAATTGTATGCAATAAGTGCATGAGTTATTAGCTATAAATACTATAAAAATACTATAGAACACAATTAGAAATACATAGTTAAATTCCTGTAGCATAGGGGCAGCTATAACAATTGGTACCTTTAGTGACTAAAGGGCAAACTGTTTCATTACTGCTTTTTCTTTAAATTAGATTTGATTTTAAAAAAACAAGGTTCTATCTGTCACCATCAGAAATTTTTACTAGGGCTTTGTAAATTTTTGCTTGAAGTTAAGCTTGATGAATAATTAAACAAATAAAGATGGCATATAATAGAATCATTATGATTGGAAAAGATCTTTGGTATCATGCAGTCCAACCACTCACCTCGCGCTGCCAAGCGTGTCACTAAACTAAACCATATCCCATCTTATGCATCTTTTGAATATCTCCAGGGATGGTGACTCCAGCACCTCCAGGGGCAGCCCATTTAATAAAGCTCTCTGTGAAAAAGTTCTTCCTAATGTCCAATCTAAACCTCCCCTGGTGCAACTTAAACCCATTTCCTCTTGCTCTATCATTCATTACTGTAGAGAAGGCATCATCCCTGAAGGGGAGTTGTAGAGAGTGTTCAGATCTCCTCTCAGCATCCTCTAAGCTAAATGTCCCCAGCTCCTTCAGCTACTCCTTATAAGGCTTATTCTCTAGACCAACCCTTCACCAGCTTTCTTACCTGTCTCTGGACCAGCTCCAACATCTCGGTGTCCTTCTTGTAGTGAGTGGCCCAGAACTGAGCACAGTATTTGAGATGCAGCCTCACCAGTGCCATGTACAAGAGGACAATCACCTCCTTGGTCCTGCTGGTCACACTATATTTGATACAAGCCAGGGTACCATTGGCCTTCTTGGCCACATGGGCACACTGCTGGCTCATTCAGCTGATGTCGATTAACACCCCCAGGTCCTTTTCTGCCAGACAGCTTTCCAGCCACTCTGCCCCAAGCCTGCAGCATTGCCTGAGGTTGTTATGGCTCAAGTGCAGGACTCCACACTTGGCCTTGTTGAACCTCATGCATTTGGCATTGTCCCATTGATCTAGCCTGTCCAGGTCCCTCTGAAAGGTCTTCTTGCCCTCAAGCAGATTTGTGTGCCTGCCCAGCTTGATGTCATCAGCAAATTTACTGAGAGTGTGCTCTGTCCCCTCATCCAGATCATTAATAAAGATGTTAAAACAGGCCCCAGCACTGAGGCCTGGGGTATGCCACTGGTAACTGGCCATCAACTGGATTTAACTCCATTCACTGCCACTCTCTAGGCCACACTCAGGCAGTTTTTCCAGAAGGATGCTGTGACAGACTGTGAAAGGCCTTACTAAAATCCAGGAAGACCGCATCTCTCATCCACTAAGCAGGTCATCTTGTCATAGAAGGAGGTGAGATTGGTCAAACAGGACCTGCCCTTCATAAAGCCATGTTGAAAGGTTTAGGGAGTTAGATGAGGAAACTGACTTCCTGGGTATGTTCCTTTGAACTGCCAGATAGGAGTTTTGACTAATCTTACTTTTGGGAGTTTAAGATTTTACTGCGTATTGCTATCTGCTCTGAAGCAGAATCTAATAATAGGACTTGTACCAGTATCTCAGTACAAAGTTGGTTTAAAGAAGTCTGGAGACTAAGGAAGAATAAGTGATTCATCTTTCTATTAAAACAGTATCTAAAACCACTGTTATTGCTTATTGCAAAAGAGGGTCCAAACATCATGTTTTCAGAGATGTTAGCAGTTCTTGTCTAACTTCACTTCTATTTTAGCATGTGCACAGCCTGGAAGCATTTTGATGTTTGTTCATTCAGGTTAATATAAAAAAAGTTATGATGTCCTATTAATATACAGGTGAACACAAAATAGCCTGTACCCCAGGCTGCTTCTGTCTGCAAGGCTCCACTGTTACCAGAGAAGTGGCAAAGGTCATGCTGAATTCCTCACTGTATTCTTCTTTCCTTCCTTCCACTCTTGCTTTTTGAGGCAGGAACTTCAAGATCTCTATGGATCCCTCCCAGCTCAGGATATTCTGTGGTTCTTTGATATTCAACTCCTGTTATACTGTCCCTTACCTTTGCTCTTTCAAAGGCCTGAGAAATGTGTATTTTTGTAAAGAGAATAATATGTCCATGTATGTTTGCATGTGCGTTGATATGTGTGTATGTAAATCTAGATAAGTATGTTTGTGTATATGTATGTTTCATTCCCTTTCTCTCCATAAAATTAAAGTGAAACTCTAAAGACACCATGCACTCAAACAGCTTAAGAAAGCAAAGTGGCTAAAGCAAAATTTCCGATGTGTGTGGCTTGGTATTGTCTTGCAACACTAGTGTGCTCAGCTGTCTTCTGACAGTAGACAGAAAAAACTTTTCAGTGAATTGTAGACACCTTTTATTTGTTGAGATCTGTATAAAAGTTTTAAAAGTGAGTGCCTGCTTGGAAGTCCTACTGTAGGAGCTTAGGCTCATAAATGTCACAGAGATCTTTGTTTATCTTGCCTTTAAACTTTAGGTCCATAGAAGGAATATAATTTAAAAAGCCATAATATTTTCTGTTTTGCTAGTTTAAAACTCTCAAGTTTGCAGAAGTGCTAAAATCTTGTGATTCTCTTCTTTATTCTTTAATTATGACATGAAACTTATGTATGTCAGGTTAATAATTGTCATAAATATCACATTACTGAATAGTTAAATGCCATTGTAAAATTTCTACTCCTTACCATACTGACTTGGATGGAGGAAGAAGAGACCATGATTTAGTAAAATTGTGACAGGAGAAGTGTGTAATCATGTCTTAAGATGTGCTCTATCCTGAATAGTACTTAGACATGTTTGTTTCTTTCCTTTTATAGATAGTGAGATTTATAGTTTTTAAAGGGGATGCCGAATGTTAATATTTCTTTAGCTTTTTAATGTGAGCCATAAAATCTTTTTTATTTTTTGAGTGAACTTGGTATCCTCTTACATTAAGTGCCATAATTAGCTGGAGTAAAGTTACTCTCTAATGGGCCTTCTTACCAAATATCATGGAACTCTCTGGGAATTGTGGCCTGATCTAGAGACTAACTGCTGTCATTGTGTCTCTTTTTCTTCCATTACGTACTTGAGTAAGATCTTTAAGCTGGCTGAGCTGGTATCCTGACATTCTCTGTTTAGAGTTTATTAGGTAATATGATCTGGAAGCCCTCATTAGGTAATGCCTTAACAATGTGTGTAGCTATGATGGATGCATAGGGAGTTACCATATCATCCTCTTTGAGTGCCTGTTACTTAAAAGAAACTTTAATTTCCTGATTTCCCATATTATTTAAAACAAGGAGCTGATTATTACTGAATAGCAGTCATTTAAAAGAGAATCTATATGTGTCAATCTCTAGTCAATGTTCCTTAGCTGAGAGGTTTGTCTGTGTGCTTCTCCAAATAGGTGGGAAGAGTCTATCCCCAAGCTGTCTACTTCCCTATCAGAACTCTCTATTTGACCTTGAAGATAGAACAACGAGAGCGCTACAAAAGTGGTGAGCCTGACCGTGATCGAATTGTTTGGGCTCTTTGTAACTTAATTATTACTTTGAGCTTCACCTGATTTTACTGGGAAAACAAATTCTCTAGAAAACATACCAACTTGTCAAGGCTAAGGAGAAAAATTCTTGATGAACTTTGCTAGTGTTTTTTTGTTTCTGTGAAGTCCTTCTCATGTCACCATAGTTATTGAGAATCACATATTCTTTACTGGATTGCCTTTAGAAGTTGGTAGAGAGGTGGAAAATTCTTGGATTACAAATACAGAAGAGCATCACAGCTTTTTAAGATATTTTACTATAATTTTGATTAGAAGCTTGACAACATTCAGTTTCTTTTCAAATGAATCAAGCTCTTTAAGATAATTTAACCAATAAATGAGTTCATTACGTGAAGGAAACTGCTTTCTTTGCATAATCTGCATTTTAATGTCTCCATAATAACTCCTTATGGTGAATTTTCAAGTAAAATAAGCATCAAAGTTTACACAAAATAGAATCAGTTTCGGCCTTGAAGAGGTGTTTAGGAGGTGGGCAGAACTTTAAGCAACTCACACAACACCTTTTTTTCCCAAGAACAAATCTTATTTAGAATTGTTATGTCAAGTGATTCCTCAGAATTTAGTTGTTGTTTTGTCCCATACAATTTCCTACGAATCCCAGGAGAGCTACTTGAAGAACTCTTCCTTCAGGTCTATATTCCTTGTTACAAAATGCACTATTTATTTCCGTTTGGGAATCAGTTCACTACATTTCCTCATGTAATTTTACAGGGCACTAATTAAATATTGTCTTGTTTTTCTTTGGATGTTCATTTGAAGGAGGTGCCCACATACCATAATACATCACTATGTTCATATCCAGTGGCAGAGGTTTCTGTACCCAATTTTTTATATTGCTACGTATGCATTTAATAACAACTAATAAAATATTTTCCTATAGGTTCTGCCACGAGCTGCTGCTCTTTTCAGGGGTCGTGTGAAGCACTGGGGATCATCTGATAAAGCAAAAACTCCATGTTTAATAACTGTCTGATGTAGTATACAACAGATCAGTTGTACTAGAAGATACAGTCTGTGACAGTTTGTGTTGTTGACACCCAAAAGAAAACACTCATAACTTAAATCATTTGATCCTGTATGAAACTGTGTCAATTATTTCAAGAGCATGGTTTGTTAGTGTAAAAGCTAGCTTCTAGTGTGTTTTTGAAGAGTGTTTATATTGCTTTGACTTTAGGAAGTCTGTACCACTGAAGAGCATTTGCAGTAAAGTTTTCTTTCTAAACAACAAATATTCTTCCTAAATATTTTTTTTTCCCAATTTTTGTGAAATGCAGTAAGTAGCACATGATCAATACTTAATGCAAATCTCAAGCGAATTCTTGGAATTTACAATTTACTGTATTTTATGTAGGCATGTTTCAAGCTTATGAGAAGTAAGTTTAATTTTTAAAACCTTTCTACTTTCCAGATTCTGGACAGCAACAGCCAAGTTCAGTTGGAAATCAGTCCCACTCTGCCTCAGATCCTGGGCCAATTAGAGCCACTGCACCAATGTGGCGATGCAGCAGAATTATGCATATGCAGCGAGAATTACATCCAACACTTTTGTCTTCTCTGGAAGGCATTGTAGATCAGATGGTGTGGTTCAGAGAGAATTGGCACGAAGAGGTATTTGGCTTTAATACACCTCCATATGTATATATCATCCAAGGAAAAGTTAACTGCAAAAATATTTATCTAGAATTATTTTTAAACATTAAAAGATAAGTATTTGGTTTAGTTAACATATATGTGTAGAACTAATTGCAGTTTTAAGGACCTTGGTTGTTTCTGGAAGCAATACAGAGGTTTCCCAAAACTATTAATTTGATTAATGCCTCTACGACAGAAGCTGTTGCTTGTGCTAACTGAAAATTTATATTCTTACCCTAAGTTTCAGAGATACCAATTTCCTTCTTGATCTGGTGGCCTGTGACAGGTGGTGTTTATTGTCTAAAGGTTGTATTAGAACAGATGAACATGCCACTCCACTTTTGTTTACCTCTCAAAGTGTCAGGCTGTTCAGTTCTGTCTACTTAGTGCTGTTTATTTGATGAAGAGTTCCTCTTATCATGTAATTTTCAGATATTTTACAAAATATGAAATCTACAACTATCTAAAGAACAAAGTGTACTTTGTGATGCACCATTTCTACTGCTCAATTTGCTGAGTTGCAATGCTAATAAAGATCAGTGATATCATTCTGATTAACCCTTTCTGACAGAATAACTTTACTATATATAATGCAGTGTAGGAATAAATACCTGGTGTCAAATCAGAAGGCCTAATCCTCCTGACCATATTGTCTTTTTATTTTAATCCTTAGGTTCTTAGACAACTGCAGCAGGGCTTGGCGAAGTGCTATTCAGTTGCCTTTGAGAAAAGTGGAGCCGTTTCAGATGCCAAAATCACTCCTCATACACTAAATTTTGTCAAGAAGTTAGTCAGCACTTTTGGAGTAGGTCTGGAGAATGTCTCTAACGTGTCCACCATGTTTTCTAGTGCAGCCTCAGAGTCACTAGCTAGAAGAGCACAGGCCACAGCACAAGATCCCGTGTTCCAGAAACTAAAAGGGCAGTTTACAACAGGTAAATGTTTAAAATGTTTTTTAAATGTTACTTTTAATCTCAGAGACATTTTCCCTCTAAAGTTCAGCTGTGGGGGCCCTCTGCTTTTTCATTCTTCATCCAATACTTTTTTTTCCTGAGAGAAAATAGCAACTTTCTGTCATTCACCAAACCTGAGGTAGTTTGTTCCAGTCTTCTGGGGAGTAATGAAGATAATTCAAGCGAAAAACAGACCTCAACATATAAAATGAGTATAATGTATTTTTATTACCTAAAACTGTGGTCAAGTCACATATGTGTTTAAAGCTAAGTAGATCACTAGACTATTTTTACAGTTTGCTTAGAACTGCTCGATATGGATGAGGAACAATAATGATCTTTATTTTACGATGATACCAGAATTTAATGAAATTTTCACCGCAGAACTTCAAACTGACAATATTGTGTGAAGTCTTTCAAAAGAGCCTCCTTCTGATGAGTAGGATTACTTTAGAGTTTTGAATAACCAGATTTTTAAAATCCTTTTACACAAATTTGCCTCACTGTTAGGTAAAAGGAATCAGTAACTTTGATCAGACGTAATTAAAAAAGATACTTAAGGGAAGTAACTTTTTCGCTTTTAGTGACACTTAGGAAGTAACATTTTCTCTTTATTAGGGGAGTCACATGTCTGAGTATCTGATGTCAATTTAAAATTCTTAGGAAAGCTTGTGTACAATAGAGCATATTTTTTATATTTGATGGGAAATGGTAAGGCCATGCAGCTATATATGATAACAGAAAGTGATATTGATTGGCATCAGTGTTTGGGATTGCCAGGATTTAGAGTTTTGCATCTATCTAAACTACATCAAATATTCCTTAAAGGTTACTGTAGAATTACATGAAAACGAACAGTTAAATACAGGTGGCGTTTGGTTTGATTATTTTATTTTTTATTTTTTCTTTTAACAGAAGAATTCAAACCCACTATTTGTTAAAAATTGGAAAGACAGAATTCTTGTGAAGACCTGGGTTTTCATCTTTTTATGAGTCTGCTTTTCTCTTTACCCTACTGGGACTCTGACTCAGACGATTCTGGCATGAGTTAAAACTCTATCATTTTAGCTTTTATGATGATTTAAAAAACATTCCTTTTCCACATCAAGCTGCTCTGCAGAAGTGAATCTTGCATTGAAAAGTTATTCTTTTTAGAATTCTAAGTTACATAAAGCTGCTTAAAATTATTTGAAGTCAACACAGCTATTGAGCTTTTGTAGAGTTTGACAAGTAGACTCACAGAGTTTTTTCACTCATTTTACTGATAATGTTGTGAAAATAAGTCAACTGATATGAATCTTCTGAAAGTAATTCAGTTGTACATATGACCTGCATATCTTATGCACGCCATGTATTGTACCATGTCCTTTTTGAGGCACAATAGTTGCATGACAGCAGATAATGAAAGTCCTCAACCATATGATTAAATTTTTAATGGATGAGGTGTACTAGGGAGGGAAATGGAAGTAGAAACATTTTGTGTGACTTCAGTGGAACCACAGGAGGGGGGAAAGTGTGTGGGAAGCATTGAGCGTTGATTAATGGGATGAAATTTAAGAAGTTCAAATACTGGATTCTATACCTAGGACAGAGCAACACAGAAGTATGAACTGGGAGAGGGATGGCTGGAGAGCAGCGCTGCAGGAAGGGATCTGGGGGTCCTGATTGACAGCAGTGTGCTCTGGTAGGCAAGAGGACAAACTGCAGCCTGGGATGCATCAAACATTGAATAACCAGCCAGGCAAGAAAGGCAATTGTCCCACTACATTTAGTGTTGGTGCAGCCTCACCTGGAGTGCTGCATGCAGTTCTGGGCCTGAGTTTAAAGAAGGATGTGAAGGTCCTTCAATGTGCCCACAGGCAACAAAGCTGGTGAAAGGGCTGGAAGGAATGTCCTGTGTGGAGCAGCTGGGGACTTTGGGTTTGTCTGCTTTGGAGCTCACTGCTTTCCACAGGACATGGTGGGGGCAGTGCTGGTCTCTTCTCCTTGATACCTAGCAATAGGATGCATGAGAAGGGGTCAAAGCTGCACCAGTGAGGTTTAAAATGGACATTAAAAGCTTTTCTTTGTCAAATGGGAGGTCAAATGTAACAAGAGGCTTGCTTCAGAGATAGTCAATGCCTCAAGCCTGTCAATATTTCAGAGCTGTTTGAACAGTGCCCTTAATAACATGGTTGAGTTTTTGATCAGCCCTGAATTGGTCAAGCAGTTAATCACTCTAGGTCCTTTACAACAGAAATACTCTTCATTTAATATAACTTTGCACTTGCTTTTTGTTTTTAATAGTTTGTATGTCTTAATGTTGTGCTAGTAGTATAATAACTTCTTTATTTATGTAAGTTGTGTTAATTTGCTCAGTTTTTGTTGGATTTGAATTATTTTTAATCTGTCATGATATCTCTTTGAGAATTAGAGAGATCTTATGTTTCAGAAGGTGTAAAGAAAAACAAAATATAGTGCAAGGTCCAAGTCTGCAAAAGCTGAAGTAACATTTCATAATCTTTCTGGAGAAACAATTGAGAAAAGTTAATTACAATTCACTTGCAATTTTTAGTTAAAATGAAAAATGGAGGATTATCAGTTTTTATATGCATTTTTTTAATGTCTTCATGATACATAAATGGCAGTTGAGGCTTTGAGGTTTGCACTTCACAGCACTTTTGAAGAATTATATGGAATGTTATATAAACCAAAGAACAACAATGTAGGCCTTGGTCATAAGTCACATGAAGTCATCAAATGCAATGTGCTTCTTAGTAAACTTCATTTTAATAATAAGTAGTTTTTTTTAAAAAAGCTTCATTTTAATAATAAGTAATTTTTTTTCTATTTTTTTTGTTTAAGACATGATGGGTTTTTCGCTAGGATTAAACATGAATGTCTACAGGATTGAAATAATTATTTGCTTAGCTTTTCTTTTAATCTATGAAATTCAGTGTTTCAATTTACAAAAAAAGTGTGGGAAAACAGAAGAAATGTAGTTGCTGAGTATACTTAAACATTTTTGTAATTTAATTTATTATACAGAAAAGGAAAATGGGCTTTTTTATTAATTTGGTTATAACAGTAAAATACACATAAGTAAGATTGTAATTACTGTACTAAAAATGGCAAAGACCGTCTTAACATTATGAGACATAATTTATAAGTTGTGCCTAATGTGTCCTTTTGTCACACTTGAATGTTCATATTTGTTTACTTTTCTGATTCTCAGTACTAGTTGCATTTAGATGATGGACAGATAATTACAATGGTTGCCTTCCATTTCAAAAGTATCCAGGCAGAGGAGCTGTCTTGGAGTCAACTCTTTTCTTCAATTATTTTCAGATTAATGTTGGCAGCTATGCTTTATAGACACTTCCAACTATGGTTGCATAATCATTTCCATCAACATCAGAGCTGCATCTTGATTCCTCTTTGGAGCCATAGGGGACTCTCACACCATTTTGTATATTCTAAATACTTTGCAGCAGTCTGGACTTTTGGAGCTTTGATAGGTTATATTATTCCATCCTAACTTTATATATATTTTAAAACAAAATTTTACTTTGATTTTTTTTTTAATGTAACTTCAAATGCATAGTTCTTTGGCTGACTCTTCTTTGTTCCTTCTCTCCTTTTTTTGCTAAACCTGTGACATCAAAGAACAGGGAAATGCTGAGAAATGCTCCCTTTGAGAGCCCTCCCAGCATTGAAAGGAGGATAAAAGCTGCCTCAATTGTTCTTTTGTGGGCAGATGATAGTTTAGAGTTTGGATGGGCTGCTTTCTGCAACCATTTCTTCGCTGAAGCTGAATGTGAATGGAAAATTCCAAACTATACCCTTAAAGGGCAAGACAATTTTCTGGAGAGTTTTGACACCCAGCACAATGAATTATTTACTGCAAATGGAAACTCTGTAATCAGAAGGAGGCTTCTTGAAGTCCTAGGCTGTCTCTGAAGGGTGGGGAGAGGTCTGGAGAAAGAGCTCTGCTAATAATTTTCTGCTTTTTTTTAAGGATTTTTTTTTTCTCAAGAGTGAGCATAGCATCACTTTGTTAGCTCTTCCTTTACTACCCTTCTAATTTTTAGATAACAAAATTTTACCCAGAAAATCCAGATGAAAAGATGTGACATAGCACTGTATTTGATATTTGTCTGATCTTTGCAGCCTTTGTTTTCTTCAGCTGACTGATAAACCAGAAGTCCTGCTTCATAGTTTTGCATAATTGTTACAGAGATTTTTCATGCTTGTTGGTGCTCTCCAAAAGTTCTTGTGAGATTAAAAAGAACCTTTGGGAAAGTACAGAGTATGTAAATGTCTGAATAGTAACTTCAAAAACAAAATGGCTCTCTTGGAGAACGCTTAGGTCTTCATTGGTTTCATATGTACGAAGGTTCTGAACTGTTTTGCAAAGCTAAGCTCATATTTCAGTCCTAAGTGACATCCTCCGTGATGGTTGTCCTGCCTCTTTAGTTGAAGATCCTGGGCTCATGAGCTTTTCAAAGCGACTCTGTATATGGTCAGAATTAAAATCTTATAAAGGAGCTATTGCTTGTGCTAAAAGTATTAACTGATTAGAACCCTTTTCTGTCAATGTAGCAGGAGGGGAGGATTATTTTAGTTGTTAAGACTTTGGAGGTGTTTTCCTTGTTTGTTTATTAGTGGTATGCTAATGTTGTGTAGGTCAAGGGTTTTGAGGGGACACAGGCTTTGGCACTCTGACTTTGCTAACTGGTGTATTATTTCTTTTTATAAGAAGCGATGGCACAGCTCTTTTTCAGAGAGTGTTAAGTTTAATCTAGCTATGTTAAGAACCATCAGATTTTTTTAGGTCTGTCTCACTGGTAGGAAGATTGTTCCCTCTCTTTGTCCTTTGAGAGTGACAAGAACTTGCCGATTATGCTGTGTTGGATGGATTCAGGTACTAATTTTTGAGACATTCAGGACTTCAAATAAAAAGTATTTGTTTGAAATATGTACATCACAGTGTAAAATCTTTAGCACCATTGACAATAGAGAGCAAGCTTCCTCAGTTGAAGTGCAGTCAGTAAATACCATGGTCTTCTGTGGGTATCTGCTTTAAAGATGAGGAGGTAAACTTCCTACTCTGCTTAGGAAAATATGCTACAGGCAGTACGGTACTTTTAAACCAGCATGTGTTAGCTTGAGAAGATGTAGTAAAGTATTGAAAAAAGTGGATTTGTTTAAAACAGAACAGTATTTATGTAAATTAATGTGTCTGTAAAGCAGAGAAACTTTGGACACAAATAATGTTTGTTCTTGTATTTCTTCTAGCTGAAGTGATTTTTCTTCTCAGATGGAATCTGTGTGACATGTGCAAAAGACTGATTAAACTCGTTGTTTTTCCCATCTGCTACTGGGAAATAAAACAACAAATCTTAAAATAGGCATTTCAACAAACTAGAATTATTCTTGTGGTGAACTCAGTAACTTTTTTTTGTAAAGAACATATATCGATGCATATTTTGAC
Organism: Colius striatus; assembly: GCF_028858725.1. Classification (NCBI taxonomy): domain Eukaryota; kingdom Metazoa; phylum Chordata; class Aves; order Coliiformes; family Coliidae; genus Colius; species Colius striatus. Next base: position 10,984,129 of record NC_084761.1, read on the forward strand.
TACTTTAGTAATTTACATCAGCGTAAAAACGAGTTCCAATTTGGGGATACTTTCCTACACTTCAGGCATTCAGGAGATAAATGGTTCAATAATTTTGTCACTTTTTATGAAAAGATTTACTCCCACTGCTCACTAGAGGGTAGGCTTGGGATTATAATAAGAGTGTTTTACAGGGATATTGCAATGAATGCACAACCCAGGTAGAAATAAATGCGTACCAGATAGAAAAAGAAAAGAGAATATTACAGAGTTATACTAATTTCTAACATCAATAAATATCAAACTCTGTTTTCCATTTTAGACTTTTCTTATAGAGGTGGCAAGGATTTTCTGTGTGCTGTTTTTTTTTTTCCCCTCTGTTTTTGACTACTAGACTTAAGACTTTCACTGAAAGCTTTTAGCATACCAGCATATTGTGGATACACAATGAAATAAGGTCGGTTTTATGCTCTCTGATGTTTCATTTGAGTAACAGAATAGCAATAATGAAGGCAATCCTAGGTTGCATTATTTTATTTAGTAATAGTGTCCTGTACATGGAAAGAAGAGAACTTGGAGAAAAGGAGTGTATGTTTAGAATTCCACAAATTTTTCTGGCTAAAAGAACAAATATACTAATGGTTCTAGGAGTAAGCCTTATGGGTAATCAGTTTTAAGTGGTTTTAATTATAATTGGAGAAAACTTTTATATTCAGTAGTTGCTGTGCACATGTACTTAGTTCATTATTAGCATGCTTGCAGATAGATGCTTGAAGCATATTTACATGATAATATTAACTTTTCTTCTGGACAGCGCTCATGATGGGGGTTTTTTTTGTTATTGTTTTGGGCTTTTTTGGTTTGGTTTGGTTTATTATGTCCACTTAGGGAGATACTGTGTTTGTGTAACATAGTGAAAATGTAGGTTTTGAAGTAAGATTCAGACTTTTTCATTTTCTGTTGTTTTAAACCACAACAAAGATTCTCATTGTTCTGCTTTAACTGTAAATCTCAGAAATACTGAATTTATATTTGCTATTTCTTGCTGTTGCTTCTTCATTTGTAACATGTTGAAGTTAAAATGACATCTTTTACACTGGTACAAACATTCTTTTTAAAAATTCAGATCCGTTAGTTAACTTGCACAATTTGAGATGCCACAACTAATGAGGTTTACGGAGAGAGCAGTGTATTTTCTTATCCAGTTCTGTTTAAATTTGTCATTGTTGTGGTACTGAAGTGCTGAACCAGAATTTCATCTCTGTATGTGCTTTATTAAGTTTCCCACTTTTAAAACATATCTATTTATTGATTTATTTATTGTGTTCTGAAGCTGTAGTGAAAGCAGTGGTGAGAAGATGACATCAGTATTGGCTCAGAAAATGGTTCATGTTGCCTTGGTTTCTGTTACAGAATTGTTTTCACAGTGTATTGAAGGCCATGCATCGACCTTGGGAAGTTCTTACTTTACTTGCGTGTGGGCTATAGGAGCTATAATACTGTTACGTTGGAAAGGAGAAAGAAGGCTGTTTGCATAATATTGTCATTTTTGCTTAGACTGTCATATCTGTTCTTCCTGTGGTGGCATATAGTTGTTATCTAAGCTGAGGAAGAAGATAGTCTCCTGAGCTGCAAGAAAATTATCTAATAGCAATAGCAATTTTACTAGTTGTCCTGCAATTGCTCACAGATTCTACATTGTATCTTCAGCAAAGACTCTTTCATTCCTTTTGAAAGTAAAAAGCCTTCACTGATTTTAAATAAATAAATCACTTTTAATGAAATAGACACAAGATTGTAGTGCTGGACTGTAAAATAAGCTTTTTTTGCCTCTTTCACTTGAAGGATCTAACCTAATCAATTGGTGTTTTATTGCTTTCTCTCTGTGCAGTCAGGTTGCAGCATATAGACAGTTAAATACAGTCACAGAATTTAAAATTTTTACAGTATGTTTTTCTGAAGTCTGTATCACTGTAAGAGAGGAAAAGCTTAGGAAGTTCATTATTTACTAAGTAATTGAGAGATATTAGTCTATAAACGAGAGATAGCAGATTCTGACAAGTGTAAGTTATATATCATTTTAGGACTTTACTAAAATATTTTCTATAGGAGTGAAATATTCAACAGAGCCTATCTTTTAAAAGCTGTATAGCTTTATGTATGTCCTGCTGAGTTGTCTGATGTGTTGAGTTTTTTTTTTCTCCAGCATCTGCTGTTGTAGTGTTACTGCTATTGTATGATCCTATCTATACCAGTTATACCCTGACTCTTCCTTAATGCTTCTTACATCTCTTCTGTGTTTGGCTGAACCTCCTAGTCTTTCTTTGTGTTTAAAGTTCACATGTAGCCATGTTTCTCTGCTGCACTCACTTGATAGTATACTTTTTCTTTTTCTGCATGAATTGCTGATGGTAGTAGCTTTTCCTACATTTTACTATATTATTTGAGGCTACTGTGATACTTTTCTACATGAGAAGTGTGTGTGCTTTGTGTGAGACTCCTTCAAGTATGTTGCTTGAGGGAATGTGGCTGAAAGAATCTCTTTCAAAATGCAAACTTTAGACACTTGATAGTTAAATACTCTATAGAATTTGAAGTGCTGAGGATGTATGTGTATATATATATGTATATTTCTAAATTTATTTCTTTCAGACTTTGACTTCAGTGTGCCAGGGTCAATGAAACTTCATAATCTCATCTCTAAACTGAAGAAATGGATTAAAATTCTGGAAGCAAAAACTAAACAGCTTCCAAAGTTCTTCCTCATAGAGGAAAAGTGCCGCTTTCTAAGTAATTTTTCAGCTCAAACTGCAGAAGTAGAGATACCTGGAGAGTTCCTTATGCCAAAGCCAACACATTACTACATCAAGATAGCAAGGTAACCTAAAAATTGACTCTTTAGTCAATCTAATTCTAAAACTAGAAGAAAATGGAAACCTTCTCTTATCTGTCAACTCTACAAAAGTAACTATTGTGTATTTCATATGTTGAAATTAAATATATAGAGTTATACTTTAAGTGTAACACCTTTATTTTATTGTCCTTTGGTAATTTTGCATTGCCTCAATAAGCAACTGTACTGTTGTATGAAGAGTATATTTAATTTGCTTTTATGTTGATGTAAATTGAGATTGTTTCTTCTGTTGTTAATAGAAGTACTGTGCTTCAAAATAGTGAAAAAGGTTTGATCTAATGATTAATTTTGTTCAAGAGCTGTTTTCTTAAAAACAAATGAACAAAATCAAACAGAAAAAACTTTTAACTACAAATAGAATTGTACCTGATAAAGACAGCTGCACTGCCTTATTTCTTTTGGTGGTTTGGGTCTTTTTTTTCTGTTTTGGTTGGGTTTTTGGGAGGTTTTTTGTTTGCTTTTCATCATCATTTAATATCAGAGGAGATTAGCTCAGATGCTTTAATATCCCTTTCTTCCTGATAGGTTTATGCCTAGAGTGGAGATAGTTCAAAAACACAATACTGCAGCTAGAAGACTCTACATCCGAGGCCATAATGGAAAGATTTACCCATATTTGGTAATGAATGATGCTTGCCTGACAGAGTCTCGTAGAGAAGAGCGGGTATTACAACTCCTTCGCCTTTTGAACCCCTGCTTAGAGAAAAGGAAAGAAACCACAAAGAGACACTTGTTTTTTACAGGTACAGAAAAGAGTTTTTGTATTATTTTTAAGTATATGTTATGCTCAAAGATTATAATTGCCAAAGTTTTTGACAGCTACTAATCACTGATAGTGAAGTTTTTGAATATTCAGAAGGTAAATTCACATCTGTCTAGGTGATTAGTCTTTCTTGGTATTGTAGCACTACTCTGAAGAAGTAAAGTTGATTGCATGCGATCTAGGGTGTTTTTAAAAGAGGTTACATGCATCATTTATGGTAAAAAGTTCAGTTGTGAATAACATATATAAGGCAGAGGCATGCCCGTTGGGTTTGTTGCTATGGAAATAGATACATGTACTTCAGAACAAGCATTTAGAGACAATTAGGGAGGGACAGAGCAAAACTTTTTATGCCCAAGTTGCAATATATGAGTATTAGATTTCTTTTACCTCTTCTATGTAACATAGAAGAAGAAATGTTATATATATTTTCTGATATCTCCAAATGCAAATGTATCTTTGTAATTTTTGAAGTAAACATTACCATGGATATATAAAGTTACTTTCAGGAATATATAGTGACTAGTTAGTTGTTGCCAAATAAAATCCATTAATAATCTAAATATTGGATGCAGGACTTATGTTGAGTGTACATCTTATGATCCTATAAGAGGTGACTTGGTTTGGAGAGTGTACTTCGCCAACAACACGACCTGGCAATGCATTACAGAATTAACAAATGTAAAAGCAGAGAGTCCTTAAAGAGGAATGTTCCAATATTATTCATGTGTGTAAATTGCCAAATTACTCATGTAATGAAAAAGTCAGAGTTACACGTTTCAAAACAGAAACAGTGAATGAAGACTGAACACAGAGCGTTCTTTCTGTCTCTTTCCTGGTGTATTTTTACTTTTTAATTTCTCACTTATAAATAATTATGTCATGAAATGAGAAACAGAGAACATCAGTCTCACCTGGCAATATACTTGATCTGTTTGTGATTCAAATACTAATTGAAATGCTTTAAAATAGTTAAACTCATATTTTCAAGGTATTAACATTGTTGGCAAGTTACTGCTTACAACTATGTAGTTACTTAATATTACTATATAGATACCTTTCATTTCAGAAGGTCACAGAATCATTTACTAACTTGACATAAACAAGATCTGTGTATTGCAATAGTTCTTGATTGTGGAGCAGGAAATAAATGTATTATGGATATGGAAAACTGATACAAAGCTACTGCTTTGCTGTTGTCCTTTAAAGTGCTAAGATTTGATTATTAAATAAAATAATTTTTTTATCAGTAATCTTTTAGGGGCTGAAAGTATCTATTGACATGTAGTTACTGTCATGAGCTTAGGTGGCCAGATGATGCACTTAAAGCTAGAAATGCATATTTGAGTTCCAAGTTCAAAAGGCTCAAAATGTACAAGCCAAAGGATTTGTTATAACAAAAACTAAATATAGTATCTCTCCATAATTTGACATAGCTGTGAGGCCAAAATAACAGAAATGCAGTAGATAAAGCCCTGAAAGATGTGATAAACAAGGCTGTTGATAGTAACATATATCATCTGTGTAAGATAATTAGTGAACTAACATGTTTTTCTTCAAAGAGCTGTTTTTAAACTCTAGTATTTTTGGAAACGGTTCTGTACCTTGTGGCTTAATCAGTTTGAAAGAACCTAGAGAACATTACAGGCTTCCCAGATGGGTTGTTGAGTCTCTTTCTCTGGAGATGTTCAAAACCCACCTGGATGAGTTCCTGTGGGACCTGATTTAAGTAGACCTACTTGGGAGTTGGACTAGATGATCTTTAGAGGTCCCTTTCAACCCTTGAGATTCTGTGATTTTTTTCTCTGCTGACGAATCAATGGAATCAGACCAGACAAACAGCTCATAAACACCCCTTCCTTCTGCAGAATACATTTTCTTCTTTAAGGCTAAAGAAATTACATAAAACAATTTAAATGCATTTTGATCACCTTTCCTCATATTTGCAAGTTTAATTATTACAGCTTCTGAGGCTAATGAGGAGAGAACAGTTTTGGTGGTCACTGAAGGTCACTATCAAACAATACAATGTTGTCACTGGAAAAGCTAGCTATGGAAGAGGTTTAGGTGGGGAATCATGTAAGAGTCAGTAAAATAATACATCTCTTGAGCACCATGAGGGCACAAATAGGGTTTCTGTAAGTTTACTGCTTATCAAGGAAAAGTTCTATGGTTTTAAGTTTTCCTATTATTGAATATTTCCTTGTGTCTTCCTTTCTTTCAGAAAGGGTCATTCAGACATCTCTTCCTCAATTATGTACAAACTTTTTTCCTCCAGTTTTTTTAAATCACTTTAAATAACCTATTGAGTTTAGTAGTTCTGTTCTTCAGTCATTTTTATTGACATAATGTCAGTGTCATATAATCATGTTCTACAAACCCATTTGCATCTGAACAAATGATGGATGTCAGGAGATTGGGACATCCCTTCTTTCTATTGTATCTAGTGACAGGACAAGGGGTAATGGGATGAAGATGCAATGCAAAAAGTTCCATTTAAACATAAGAAAAAAACTATTTTACTGTTCAGGTGATGTAGCCCTGGCACAGGCTGCCCAGGGAGGGTGTGGAGTCACCCTTCTCTGGAGATCTTCAAGACCTGCCTGGACGATTCCTATGCGACCTGATCTAGGTGGACCTGCTTTGGCAGGGGGGTTGGACTAGATGATCTCTAAAGGTCCCTTCCAACCTCTACCATTCTATGAAAATATTGCCCTCTTTTTTGCAGACAAAAAAAAAGTAGGAAAAATAAGAGTGCTCATTCTTTTTAGCTAATGTAGTTGAGATGTTTCTGTTAACGATAAAAATCTATCACACTTTCTTCTTAACTGAGATTGTGAATTAGTTATGAGTGTAGTAATAAAAGTTTTCTCTCGATCAGTTGATTTTCACAGGCATGTTTGAAGGGCTCATACTTGCATGCTAATTCTTCTATTAGTCTTTGAGTTATGGATTAACTGTTTCATTTTGCTTTTTCTGCCCTCCCACCCTCCCGTCCCTGCCCCGCCACCAACCTTTTGCTCTTCTCAAACTCCTTCTAGTCCCTCGTGTTGTAGCAGTTTCACCACAGATGCGTTTGGTTGAAGACAATCCTTCTTCTCTTTCCTTGGTGGAGATCTATAAGCAACGCTGTGCCAAGAAAGGCATTGAGCATGACAACCCTATTTCTCGTTACTATGACAGACTGGCAACGGTCCAAGCACGGGGGACTCAAGCTAGCCATCAGGTATTAGAATACATAACAAATCTTAATCAATGACTTTTCCTGTGGGCCCTGCTCTGTCCAATCCCTGCCCCTCTCTGCCCCAATCCTTTACCTGTTACTAGATGTTACATAGATATATTTTACAGAGGTGGTCTTTTGATTTTGGGGAGGTTTATTTTGGTTTTGCTTAATGTATTCTTGAGATCTCTTATCTCTCTGGTGTTTTAGATTATCTTGGAAAGCTTGTTTTGCTCTAGGTTGTTTTGGGTGACTGCAACAGAAAACAGACAAGACATTAGTTGCTTTTTGGCCTTTTCATATAGTGCTTTGAAAATAATTAATTGATAACATGGGAAACAGCATACCTAATTTATGTAAGCAGTTACAACATGGTATGTGATGTAGGCTTCCCTGCGTTCTTCTAATATATCTCCTAAAATTGCTAGTGGATTCATTTTATCAAGAGTTGAATAGAAACAACTGAGTAATCTCACCCTAATAAATGATAGTACTTGCAAATAACAAAGCTCCCTCTCTCTGTAACCTCCATCAAGCATCCAATTGTGATAAATAAGATTATTTTATGGTTTTTATATGAAGGTTAATGCAAATTCTTACATAAAATACCAGTCCCACTTCAAACATTGCTATTAGAAAATACAAAGTATACATGTATCACAGACATCATTTAGAGGAACTATCTAGGCTTTTTTTTCTTACAAAATAAAATGAAGTGTTACATAACATCTGTTTCTATTTTGAGATTTTTTCCTTCAGGTTATGAAAATCTTTAACAGCCATTTAATTGAAGTCAGTATGACTATCATGCTTTCTGGTGTAATAGAACAGATCCAAACTTTTCCTAATTAATTAGTCTAGTTTATGCTACAGTAATTAAATATTTTGGTGAATTGCAAATGTTTACATCTAGGGAAAAAAACCCTGTCACACGGTGTTCATGTACAGAACCAGCTGAATACTGCACTCAGCTTTTATCTTTCTGTATTTTTGAGATAATTTTACTGTAATAATAGATAATACAAATTACCCAGTGTCTTTCCCTTTCTTGGGTAATAAAAGTCCTTACCATGTAGAGAGCCATCTTGAGGTTGCATGCTTTGTAAGTCCTGTGTATAATTTGAAATCTTAAATTTTAAGCCATTATGCTTAGAAAAAGGATTTTATTTTATTACTACAAAATGCATAACCAGCTTGCACTGAAGCTAGAAAATAGTGCAGTATGTTCTCTAGTTTCCCATGTAGAAGTGCAGTGTTGTGAGTTGAATGTCTCTTTAGCTCACTTCTGATTTTCTTGGAAGTCTTGAAGATATTTCAAGTCAGGTTATATAATGATTCAGTCTCAGTTTTCTGACGTGTGTGTTTGCGGTTCTCTTGCTTATATGGTTTTATTAAAAATTGAGTCTTTTCAGATGAAGAACATTTTCTAGCTGTGCAGAGGATGGGCTAATGAATTATGATGTGTGTTTTGACAGAAGTCAGGAAACAGTGTTGGATTGAAAGCATCCATGTTCAGGATGTTTTTTCCTAGAATGGGATATAGCAGTTGAGAGAAGTTCGGTAGTTGCTTTTGGCATATTTCTCAGTGACTAACAAGTGTATTAAAAACCATCTTTGCTCAACTAACATTTTTCATCTGTAGGTTCTCAGAGATATACTTAAAGAAGTACAGAGTAACATGGTGCCACGCAGCATGCTGAAGGAGTGGGCTTTACACACATTCCCCAATGCTACGGATTACTGGACTTTTCGAAAAATGTTCACTATTCAGTTAGCCCTGATTGGCTTTGCAGAATTCATCTTTCATTTAAATAGACTCAACCCTGAAATGCTGCAGATTGCCCAGGTATGCTTTAGTTCTTTCTAGACGCATGCTGTCGGCTTTGATCAAATGGAAATCTGGACTGTACTTTTGAAATGAGTCAAAACGGTAATTTGACATATATAATTAACAGTGTATTTCAATAGGCTTTTCATTTGTATGTGACTGCACATCATATAAGTAGTAATTTAAACTGCAGTCCCTGTGGACATCAACTCTGCCTTCCATGATGAGAATTTAGAATTTTGCCTGTAAAATTGTTCTTAGATATTGGAACTGTTTGTGTGAATGACTGAGAAGTCTCTCTTTTTAGTCCTTTTTAAATATATTGCTTTTACTATATCTCTGTGTCAAATAGATTTTTTAAAAATAATGAAATGTGGAGTTTCATTTTGTGAAAGGGGAATACTCTTTTTTTCAAATATGGTTCTCTTTTCGGCATTGCCGTCACGTCAGGCTACCACTCCTGTTCTGTTTTAACCCAACATTTAAAATGAGGCTCGGCACCTTAATAGGGCAAAGGTGGTATATATTAAACTCCTAATGCCATTTTAATGCATGGAGAGCTATACTCTATGTAGCAATTGAGATTCTTTAATCCCTCTAGATAAGCGTTCAGAGGCTTACCCAGAGTGAACAGCGCGTAGGGACACTTACCCAGAGCTGGAATGCATAGAGAGTGGAGGTCTGTCTGTCTGCATGACTCCTTATACACCCTCCTGCTGCAGAAGAATCTATTCCTTAACTCTAATATGATAATAACTTGTGTTTAGAAAGGAGTTTTGGACACATTTTAAGAGAAATACCCGTCTTTCCACATGCCTTTAACTTTTTGACTCAAAAACTGTTTGACTAAAAGAATGGAAAGCTATTGGAGTTAGTATTCTGACTATGAAAAGTAAACAGAAAAAATATGTCTTTTGATTTCATTAATGAAAATCTGTTCCTATAATTGCTTTTGTGCATCTTCCTTTTAAACCCAGGATACTGGCAAGCTAAATGTAGCTTACTTTCGCTTCGACATTAATGATGCTACTGGAGATTTGGATGCCAATCGTCCAGTTCCTTTCCGGCTTACACCAAACATTTCTGAATTTCTTACCACCATTGGAGTGTCTGGTCCACTGACTGCATCTATGATTGCAGTAGCTCGCTGCTTTGCACAGCCAAACTTTAAGGTTTGTATAGCTTTTGAAAGCTTGTCTGCAGGCATGTTATATTTGGCAATTTATAAACTGAACAACACTTTCTTCTTTAAGGTAGAAAGTGAACAGTCTGTATATGTTTACAATTCTTACCCTAAGGTCAACACTAAATCCATCTGAAATATTTGCAGTTTGCTTTTTTGGAAAGAATAGAAGGAAGATGGATGGAATTCTATTCTTTTTTTTTTTGACCAAACATGTTAATTCTGGCTGATTGTTTCAGTGCTCTAGCATCAGAAATCCTTACCAGTTCTGGCAGCTGTAAATAGTAAATTGATGAATGCAATATCATTTTGAATCTTCATAATAGATCCGTGAATAGAAAAGTGTCTTGGCCCTTTGTTTACAGAATAGAAAGCTGAAGATCTGCTGTTAACTTTGATGGATGCTAGCTCTTAGCAGGGTGTAGTTTTCTAAAGGAATTGTCTATTAAATTCTAATGCTCTCTAAAAAGGAAGCATCTTGCACTTAGGCAAGCAATTTGCAGCAGAACAAAAAATTTGCACCGTCACCAATGGTTCTTTGGATTAAATAATAATACTCTGATTTTCTTCTCCTTCATATAGGTTGATGGCATCCTAAAAACTGTCTTACGAGATGAAATAATTGCGTGGCACAAAAAAACACAAGAGGATACTTCCTCTCCACTCTCGGCAGCTGGGCAACCTGAAAACATGGACAGCCAGCAGCTGGTTTCACTAGTTCAGAAAGCTGTTACCGCTATCATGACTCGACTTCATAATCTCGCTCAGTTTGAAGGAGGAGAAAGCAAAGTCAACACTCTGGTAGCAGCTGCAAATAGCTTGGATAACCTCTGTCGAATGGATCCTGCCTGGCACCCCTGGCTGTAACGTCAAGTTTTCAATAGCTTTGTTTTTTTGCTGCTGTTTGTGGTGTGAGCCATAGATTGTGTGAAGAAAATGTGAAGAAAAGCTTTCCAGACCATGGCTTACCTGTCACACTGTGTTTTGTCAGTCTTCATTTGAATTGTGTTTACAGTAATATAAGAACTTTACTGGTTTTGATTTTTATGAGAGGACATTTCCTCCTGTTTATGCAACAGTACCTTTCACAAATAGCTTAAAATGAAGAGAGGAAACTTAAATAATGTACAGAAAAATCTTATTTTATGATGAGGACTATGAAAATAGCACTGTTAGATTTAGGATCTGCCATTCCTAATAACTTGCAGTAAATAGGTTTTTTTATTCAATAGCAATTATTAAAAAAAAGACAGTATTCGCAGTTACTGAATTTTACTTTGTGAAATTTTACTTAATCAGTGTCCCTTCGTTACACCAAATTGAAGGCACAAATAAATACTCTATTTGATTCAAATTTACATGAATAAAGTTGCTTTGTACAGAGAATTTTGTACCAGATGTATAGAGGTAACATTTTGTTAGGCACTGAGAAAATGGTGATCAAATTGTGCTGGCTTTTCTTGGAGCACAAGCTATGTACAGTAAAAATGTAAACCATTTAGGATGTTTGGTTTAGTTGTCAGCAGTGTTTGAGGAGGGAAGCTTATAAAAAGGATGGAAAAAGTCATCCTTTGATACATGTATTTGGCTGTAATAGATAAAGTAAAATTTATCTTTTTTTTTAGTGTTTAGAATTGCAGTAGCTTCATTAGAATGAATCTGTTTCTTTGTAATTTAAGAAAGGATCAGTTTAATGTTTCACTTGTCTTTCTGTTGTGTTAGCATTTTTATAAAACTTCAGTGTTGAGAATGTTAAATTTGTACAGAGTGATTTTTTTTTTTCAAAATAAATATTTTGTAAAACTCTCTGTGGTCTTCATTTTCTTTAGATATCTGTTAATATAACACTGTGGACTAAACAGAAATGATCTTTAGTAGAAAATGTTTAATAAATGAAAACAACCTGTATGTTAGACATATTTAATAATGAGAAGTGGATGTGATATTCTCATGTGTAGTGCTGAATTAGTTTACAGAAGATCTGCAACTAGGAAGTATGTAAGTGATAAGAATGTTTTCATTCAGCATACAGGCTGTCTTCCTTACCAGTCAAATTATGTGTTAATCGTCTGTCTTCTAAAGGTCCTTCTTTAAACAGAATACTCTGTTTTGTGTCTAGAAGAAATTCAGCTTTTAAGTAGTTGTTCAGAGGTCAAGATTATTCTGTAGATGAAGTCTTTTAGGGGATATCGGCTATTCCCACAGAAACAAAGATGATCTCGATTGACATAGCAAAGGATGGTTCTGTCTGTCTTGTCTTTTTTTTTTTTTGAGATATAATAAGCAGTCAACAGGTTCTGTACAGATTTCAGAATAACATGAGAGACATAATTGAAGTTAATCACCACATTCAGTAGTGTACTGTCTGTGAGACAACGGGAATATCTAAAGCAAATCTGATGACTTTTCCCAAGTGGGTGAGCTCACCTGACAGTTAACAGATGAACAACATCTAACTCATTGGTTACCTGCAGATCAAGGCTTGTGGCAGGTGTGACTTAGTCAAGTCATTATTTAAAAATAAAGCAACATTGTGCTTTAAAGACTTGTTTCTTTCATCTTTGCAGCCACTAGCAGAACCATTCAGTTGATAAGAGTTTGAGTGTCAGCATTATGCTGGGGTACACGTCCCTCTTTTCTGTTCATCTTACATGACAATTCTACTAACATCCTAAGCAGTGCTGAGCCTGATGCAGAGGGGAGTAAGGATGGACAGAGATGTTACGTGTGTGTATACAAGTGTATATATAAATACACAGGTGGAGTGTGCAGCCGTGACACACATGTGAACTCAGAATTGTTAAGCTGAGGAATTTAATCCCATTTGAATGCTAAGGGTTCAATAAGTTTTTACTTTGGCTGGGAGACATCATTTTGTAATGTCAGACAGGCCTCGGTTGTCAGTTATTTGCTGAGTCTTCATTACCTTTCAGGTGGGCTATTCCACCGTTGTACTGGGCATGAAGCCTTTGGTGGTTAGTACAGAATATTTTGCTATCTGTACTGTGCATAAATGTTAAGCATGTGCCAGCTAAACACGGTGTGTAGGGTAATGTATAGTTTTACTAGGTTAATTTATGAATTTGTACCTGTTCTTTACTTTTTGCCTAGTAACAAGTAAATCAGATATTAGAAATGAAGATACCTTGCACTCAAATGCATTTTTTCCCCTTGGGATATAACTATAAAGTAGTATAAAGAAAAGTAAAATACAATTTTGGAAATGGGAATTAAGATATTATTGACTTGTAAATGAAAAGAAAGGCATTACCCTTAATGCTTGTAAATGCAAAGTAAATATGCAATAATGAATTTATGAGAAAATGTCTTTTTAGAGCAAAAGCCTGGAAAAAAATGAACATTCCATTTTTTGTTGTCAAAGACAACACAATATTAAGGAACAGTGATAAATTTAGTTTATTCTGTATAGGAGCTTTAATAATCTAATCCTAGAAGTTTTGGAATAAAAAGCAAATTTGTTGTGCTTGTCTGCTAGTTTAAACTACAACTGCTGTAATGCATTGAACGTTTCTCTGAAATTATGCCACTTATGTCGTGGATTTCCCATGCAAGTTGTTTTTCAATTCTTTCCTGGATGAGATGGACCAAAGCTTTCTTCAGCTGAATCTGTTCCCTTAATTGGTCTGGATACCTTAGCAAGGGCAAAGGGACTCTCAGCAAGCACGTCATGACTTTCCTAGGTGTCTTGTTCCTTGGATTCTGAAGAGCTGGTAGCAGATAAGGTCCAGCAGAAACAGATGGTAAGCATTAGAAGCTGAAAAAAGAATGGTGGCCAACTGGTTGACCCTGAATCGCAGCCACGTGATGACCAGTAAAGCTGGTTGGTTTGTGGACTTCAGTGCAGGTATTTAGATTAAGGGGATCAAGCCTTTCTGCTTAACATAGTTCTTATGTGGATCAAAGGATTTGCTATGGGATTTGGCTGGGAGGAAGAGTTTATTACTTCTCACGAGATATCTTTTGTTCTAGATAACAGTCTGTTTCTTTGCATGATGAATAAAGCATGGCTCCTTTATTCCCATACTTGGTTTCTGTGCTCCTTATATTTTAAAGACAGGATGATAGATTGAGTCATGCTGTATGCCAATATATACAAGTGAAAGCTCAAATACATAAGTGGAAAGGGCTATATAGAGATTTGGAAAACAAACATACCTTTTTTTGGCAAAGACTTGCTTGCTTATCAAAATGTTGGCAAGAAGAATCCGAACTTTCTTTTTATAAAACATAACACTTCCTGCATATGTCACAACATACTCTATATGCTGTCATTCACAACTTAGCTTAGTGCTTTCATGACTTGAAGGGAATTGTTGGCTTCCTTTTATTGAAGATTATAGCATTTGTGGCTGTGAAATATGGCACGTGCTGTATCAGAGGAGCTGCAGTATATTTTCGTTAATCATTTACACATCTTAAAAATGTCCAGCTCTGAGAGATGACAGCATTCTGTGAAAGGAAATCATCGGATAATTCAGCCACTTCTCTGCTCACGACAGAAATCATAATGAGAAAATGAGAATGTAAGTTAAGAGACTTTGTGATTTTTTAGATTTGCGATCTCTCTCTTGTTTCTTCAAATATATTCCTAAAAGAAAACTTGGGGGTTGAGGGACCAGAGCTAATAGGGAAAAGAGAGTTATTTTAGTTAAGTCCCTGATGGTGTTAATGTGCAGGTATGAATACTTTGTTCTCTTCTTTCATAAATATAAACTATGGATTTACCTTATGTTCTGAGAAGACTTACACAGTCTTAACCCAGAGTTTTACCGCTGTCTCCGAGGAGCTAAATGCAGAAAGCTTTTAGTTATATGTGAGCATTCTTCAGAGTCTGGAGGAAACATTCTGACATCTTGTCTGATCAGCAACTGTCCATTAGCAGGTGAGTGGTTTTACGTAGTACAGCATATGAAGTTCCTGATTATCTTCAAGAAACGTGGCATGTATCTTAGCTGCAGTTAATTTTTAATGACAGTAGATGGGGGTTCTCTCTGTCTCATTTCAGATGTATGCTCAATACGCATCTTCCTGAGCGGGTACTTGAAAGTGAAATGCATTAATTGTCAATTCACACTAAGTGTTCACTTCAAGGTTTCTCCCCTCAGGTTAGGTGTTACACACATAAAAAGCCCATGTTATTACCTGTAAAATCAAATACTTGAGAGTTAAGAGAAGTCAAATTTAAAATTGTCTCTGAAATTGCGTGCACGGGTATTATACCATTCTTAAAATTCCTGCTGTTGCGGTTTTGGGTTCTTTTTCCCCCCTTTAGAGTCCTAGACATATTTGTTTGGTTCTTCATGAGGGTAACTAGTGACAACTGAAGTTGTGCCAGCCATATTGTAAGTCAAATGCATAGAGATAAACATATTGGTAGTTTTTCACACACATACCTGTGTTGGTGTGAAGTGGGCTTTATGGTAGATTGCTGGAGTGACTGAAATACTAGTAGCTAAGAAGGAGATTTGGCATGAAAAACTGTAGACAAAAATGTAAACTCTGGGTTTTACATGGAGAATAAGTAGTTGTCAGGTTTTTCAAATTATACTGTATTACTTCAGTCTCCTGACTTTTGTAATCATGTTTGGCTCTGTCTTTATTAGATACCGCTGCTGCTGCAGTTTAACCATTTATTATTACAGTCTGCTCTCAGAGTAGATTATCAGAATTCATTTACTTAAGTGAATTAAACTCCAAATTCATTTAATGTTACTTGGGTGTTGTAGGCCAGCCTCTGAAACTGATGTGCTGCTTTCCTCTCCTATAATTGGGCTGTCCATGAATTGTCAGATACAAAGAGAGCGAGCGAGAGATTAGTTATTACTGGAAGAAGAGGACTCAAAGCATTTCAGCGGCAGACAATGAAAGCTCTGTTTCGTAATGGCAGTAGAATAAAGTTGCTTTTAAGGCTCCGATCTGTTTCAAATATGATGTATGAAATGTTCTTTTGTGGTGCAGAAACCTATTCAGGGAGAAGAATTCACACTCACAGGAGCTTTTAATCAGCTCAGTGTGGGTGCGTTTCACATTTAAGAGGTTCAAGAGAGCACATGTGAAACAACTGATGTCTTACATGTGATTTATAATCATTCATTGGATGTGTTGGAGTCCTTGGTGTCTACATGTGCAGGCGCTCTAAGCTCTCTTTAGGATGTTAATCAAAGGGTAGTGCTGCATAAGATTTCTTCTAAGGTGCTGAATGCAGGAAAATACAGAGGGGGTAAAAAAAGTCTGTGAAATTGTTAATTTATAATTTAATCTCTTGTCTGTAGTCTTTTCGTTCGCTCTAAATTAGCTTTGCCTTTCCCTGAGAGGTTAAAGAGCAGGGAAAATGCTATTACTGTGTCAGCCATGTTGCCTCCCCCTCTCTACTTTCAGACTTCTCCCCTGTTTTAATCTAATGCTTTGCTCTAAGAAATCTTGTATTTCTTCCAGTTACCCCCCAAAACCACCACATTGTAATGTACTGGGTGCATGTGCTGGGTGTGGGGAGCGGGGGCTGTGAAAACGAGAAAGCATGGGGCTTGGAAGCAAGGAGGAGAGGCAGCAGGCTGAAGCTGAGCCCAGCAAAGTGAGACGAAAGGTGCTTCCCTGAGGTGGTGTTTCATTGAGGGTTTTTTTCCTTTTCTTTTTTTCCACCTCAATAACTGAGTCAATAATTAAAGTTTTATGTTACCTGGCAATAAATTAAACTGAGTGAAATTTCACTAGTCCAGACTGTTCTGCTGAAGACAGTAAGGAGCCTGGCAAATCATAGAATCATAATGATTGGAAAAGACATATAAGATCATTGAGTCCAACCACTTACCTCACACTGCCAAACCCATGACTATACTAAACCATATCCCTCAGCACCTCACCTATGCATCTTTTAAATATCTCTAGGGATGGAGACCACCTCCCTGGGCAGCCTGTTCCAATGCTTAATCATCTCAGTACAAATGTTCTTGCTAATGTCCAATCTAAACCTACCCTGGTGCAACCTGAGCCCATTTCCTCTTCTCTCATTCATTACTGGAGAGAAGAGACTGACCCCACCTCTCTACAATCCCCTTTCAGGTAGTTGTAGAGCATAATGATATCTCTTCTCAGCTTTATCTCCTCCAGGCTAAACATTCTCAGCTCCCTCAGCTGTTCCTCATAAGACTTGTTCTCCAGATCCTTCACTGGCTTCATTGCCCATTTCTGGAAACATTTTTAGCTGTGATAACTTACTCTGAAGGCTGGATCTTGTACAACTAAGACTTTGAAGACATTGCTATGGAAGCTTGTTAAGGGAGATTTTGGTACTACAAAAAGCAGTTACCTGTTTTTAGCGGTTTTTCATTAAGTGATGCTTTTCCCTCTCTCTCCACTGAAGCACAACATATGGTCAATATACTCTCGGAAAATCTTCCTTGTGAGCTATAAAACTTCTCTGCAGTGATGCAGTCTTCTTTAGCACTTCATACAAATATGCATCAGTGCTGGCTGGAGTTCTCGGAAGAAAACTCTAACTGTCCCAGAAATCAGCGGTCACAATGAAGTGCTGATAAAAGCCCTTTTCCAATCCACCTGATTCTCCTGCACCTTAACATGATATAGACATTTATTATATTTAGAAGAGATATTGGCTTTGATTTTTAAAATTCATGTGCCCTATACCCTCATCTCAGGCCTCACTTGCTGCCTGCAGCCTGATTTTACTTCTTTGTTTTAGCAAAGGATATTTATCCAGGCTCTAAGCTGCTGTCAGAATTGCACCTTAATCCATCAACCACTGCTTACCTTCAGTCCAGCCTCCATGAACCGTTACAGTACCAGCTATATTAAAGAAGTTTTCTCAGTCTGTTATCTGGGAAGGGACAGAGACCTTTGCAGGCTCTTTGTTTCTCTTGATACTACCACATTAATTATTGTCTCTCTCCACTCCTTGCTGCTGTTTGTAAGAAATTGGCATTACAGAATCTGTTCTGCTTATTCAGCAAGAGTTCTCATCAGTAGCAAGGCATAAACCACTTTACAGTGGGTCAGTATGGCTTAACCATCCCTTAAGTAATACAAGTGGCACAGAACTTTTAATTGAGGTCTGATGGTGTCACTGAAATGTTTCATTGGGTAATAGCTGTTCCCATTCTTTTCTGTAATAAAAAAAAATAGCAATTATCAAGGAGAGAAAGATACCATATTAAAATTCAGTGAATTTAATGCATCCATTATTGTCAAGGATATTTTTTTTAACATCTCACACAATAAACTATGCTGTGTTGTTTTTAACTTGAGCGTGTGAAGGGACTATGTGAGATTCTGTAGAAGACTCCGGGTCAGGATTCCTCATCTAACTCTGCGAGTATGAGGTAAGTGGGGAAAAAAAAGAATTGATATTTTTTATATGGGTGGATGGTGTGGTGTAGTTTGTAAATCATACTGACTTTGTGGGTGAAAAATGCTGCTCTTAGTTAAAATAGCCTTCTTGTCTTTCTCATTAACTGCAATCTGAATGGTCTAAACTCAGTATTGTTGGGATTAAATGAATTTTGTGATGCCTTTGTCAAAAATTCTGTGATCTTCCATAGTCCCTTTACTTTCTTCTACCCTTTATTACACATACTTGGCAGCAACTAGCAGAGACTAAATGTATGGACATGTACAGAGATGTAGTTGATAGCAAGATGAACTACATCTGTCTGGTTTCCAGATGTGTATCTAGATGCATCCTGTATGAGTGTGGTGGTTAAGCCCTGGCTGGGTGCCAGATGCCCACCAAGTTGTTCTATCACTCCCCCTCCTAAACTGCATAAGGGACAGAGAAATATAACGAGGGTTTTGTGTGTTGAGATAAGGACGGGGAGATCTCTCAGCAATCACCGTCACCGGCAAAACAGACCCAACTTGGGGAGTTAAAGGTTTATTTTATTAATGAACAATCAAAATAGAGCAGGGAAATAAGAAATAAAACCAAATCTTAAAACACCTCCCCCCACCTCTCCTTCTTCCCAGGACTCTCCCTTTTTCTCCCCCTTTGGCACATGTGATGGGAGTTGTGGTCAGTCCATTAGTTATGGACTACCACTGCTTCTTTCCAGTGGTAAGCCTCCTCACCCTTCCCACTGCTACAGTATGGAGTCCCTACCACAGAAGGCAGTCCTCCACAAAACTTCTGTGTGGGTCCTTCCCACGGGCTACAGTTCTTCACTAACTGCTCCAGCATGGGGCCTCCCATGGGGGCAGCTCCTCACACACTGCCCTAATGAGGGTCATCCATGGGAGAACAGTCCTTCAGATACCAACTGCTCCAGCCTGAGTCCCTCACAGAGTCACAACTCCTTACAGCAACCCTGCTCTCTGCAAGGCACTTGCTCCAGGATGGGTTTCCCATGGAGTCACAGCCTCCAGGCTCCCACCTGCTCCTGCGTGGGGTCCTCCACAGGCTGCGAGTGGATCTCCGCTCCCCTGTGGTCCTCCATGGAGTGCAGGAGCACAGCTGCCTGACTGAGCTGCACCACAGTTCACAGAGGAATCTCTCTTCCAGTGCCTGGGGACTTCCTCAACTGACCATGGTGTCTCCCATGATATTGTTCTATTCTGACTCCCTTCTGCTGCTGCTGCCATTTAGCAACTGCACAGCAACTTCTTCCCCTTGTCAAATACATTAATCACAGAGGCATTACCTCAGTCACTAATTGGCCAGGTCTTGGTCAGCTGCAGGTTGATCTCAGAATTGACTGGCATTGGCCCAGTCAGCTAAGAGGGGAACTTGCGGCAGCTCTTTGTTTAAAGAAGACACCCCTGTAGCCTCTCTGCTACCAAAACCTGGCCCAGACAAAACCACTGCAATGAGATGTGTTGCTCCTACTTTAGCCTTTGGAAACTTATGGAGATAAAAGAGTATTATTTTTTCGTATTGCATATAAACTCTTGGTGTAAGCATTTGGTGGGTGACTTTCTGGACAGCAGTTTCTGCACACTATTGCATGTGTTTGGTAACTGCAGTGGTTTTCTCTGCTGGTAAGAATGCATGGGAAAATGTATGTATGAATCATACCTTGGTAAAGGGTTTACCTGTTTCTCTGAGCAAACAGCTCCTCTTTTAGTGCTCTCTTAGCTTGAATTCGAATGTTGCCCAGAGTCAAGGTTCTGCTCTAGGGAACCAGACCTTGCTCTTGTGGTGACATTTTCAATTCAAGCTAGCTAATTCAAGGGTTGGCTTACAACTGCACTCACATACAGATTCCCACAGCCCTGTGTCAGAGTTGCATGGTGTGCAGATGAACTAAACTGCTTTTAGAGGAGCCAGTCTCACAATAGGTAACTTAAACCACCTCTGCTTCAAAAATGCAGTCTTGCTTTTTCAGTATAGCTATAGATACTAAACAGAAAATCTTCTGCTCATGAGAGTTCCTTAATTGACTACAGTGGGCCAATAGCTTAGAATCATAGGACTTAACCTGTGAATTAAAGACAGTTTAGCACAGGAATTGTCATGCAGACTAGTTCAGTCTTCCACAGCTATGACAATTCAGTTCTTCCTGCAAAATATCTTAATAGACCTGTCAAAATATGCATTGTGAACTTCTGTATTCTGGAAATGCATCTAAACCCAAAGACTTGTGAAACAGAGACAGTAGGGTGCTGAAATGGTGGGGACCCTTCCTCTGACCATCTGCCACCTGGTTTTGATCTGATGATTTTGGAAGAAGAAAGAGTCTTCCTGAGCCTTTCACAAGCTTTGCAAGAGAATAAACATTAGTTTAGGGCGAAATGTTGACTTGCTTGTCTTTGCTTTGTCTCTTTCACTGAGCTGGTATGTTAGGAGCTATTGAAATCACAAAAATGCTTGTTTCATTCCTTTTGTGACAGATGTGATGCTGTAGAGCTGTGGGATGGTTCAGTACTGATATGAAATGTGTGTTCAGCTCTCAGAACAGGCTATTAGTTACGCAGCAAGAGTTATCTGAATCCAGTTTAGCTTTCATTTGGACATATTTTTTTTGAGTTATGTGAACGATGTGATTCATCAGTTCTTTTCTGTGACCTGAATGAGGTCTTTAAAATGATGCTTTGCTGTAGTAGTAGTTACATATAAAAGGATGCTCAGCTTCATTTGTTGCACTCTCTTGCAAATCCACCAGGAATGAGATCTCAGCTTTGGTAACTGTGATTTTAACCCCTGATGTGCCTTTTTATGAGTTATGCTTATAGATTGATGCAATAAGTCTTCTTTTGTGAGGTTGATTTAATGCAAATTTAACTCCATATAATGTCTAAACTCCCACTTCTTAACAGAAGGTTTTATTCTAGGAAACATTTTGTAACTTTATAGGCTGTTGCTGCATAACACTGGATACTTGGTTAGGGTGTGTTTGGTATTTATTGCTTCAGAAGAAGTTTTTCACCAATTTTCAGTCCTGTCTTTGTAACCATAGATTTCAGGGGTATTGTTAAGATCAACTTACACACAAATTAATGCCACAATCCTTCATTCCAGATTCTGATTAGACAAAGCATTGATACTTTTTCTTTGCAATAAGAAATATGACCTTCAACTTCTCAAAGTTTCTGTCACTTTTAAATGTTACTTAATCAAAGAATAGTAATGAATTTGCTAAAGACTGAAGTAGCTTTGTCAGATCACAGCCTTAAAAAAATCTCTTTTTTATTTAAGCAAAATTAAGTGTAGATAAAGACTTGGTAATATCCATCAACTGCAGGTCGTTCTTAGAGGCTGAATGAATTGTAACTTAGTTTACAGTGCCTTCATCTGAGAACTAGAAGGAAACTCTGATGTCTACCAGCTAGGGCGCAAGCTGGAACATTTCAAGATCTGTTTTCTGTTTCTGATTCTGCCATTGACTTTCTTGGTCACTTTAGTCAAGTTACTTCACTCCTCTCTGCTTCTGGTTTCCCTGTCACTTTTCCATAAAGGGATAAGCTCAAACAGTGCTTGGAATAATGAGAGGGCCAATGCAGGACCATGTCTTCAAGTGTCCTTGCTGCATTAATAATACTTCACTATTCAGCTGTGATTACTTTCAAAACCTAGGAGCTAGAACAGACATAGAAAATAAATGTTACCCTTTTACCTTTAGCAGAATCCTTCCCATTTAATTTACACACATTAGTTTAGCACTTTTGAGGTCTTACACTTGTCCTGGAGTGGAAGAGAACACAAACACACAAGTTAATTGCCCGGGTTGCAAATTTTTCTCTCTATATTTGTAGATTTGATTAACACTTATATTCCTATTTTGCCTTGTAAAACAGTAAGAACTGCACACTTAAGAGCTGTATGATTCACCTCTCTACATGCTTTTAATATTGTTCAAAAGTAGAAGGGATAAATGCTGTCAGTTGAAGCTGTAGATTACAGAACATGAATCAATGATAAAAATGTGTAAATGGACCTGACATCAGTGGTGGAGCTGAAATATTATTTCATGATTGCTTTTAAGGATTTGCAGTATCTATCCCTGCCATCTTTAGTGGGTAGCTGTTCATGAATCAAATACAATTTCAGTCTTGATGCAGCATGACAGTGAGGGGAAGGATATGAACATAAATTACATAATTATTATTCCAGTTGCTTTTATGCATTTAATCACAAAAGAGCAGAAGACTGAACATATAAAGTAAACCTTAAAGGCATAATAATCCTAAACAACATAAACAACACACCAACACATGCCCTGGGCTTCTAGATAGTGACCATTCATACCTAGATGAGCCATCTTGATATCTGTAAACTACAGCATATCTGGTTTGCCCTGACCAACACAATACGAGATCCCTGAGCCACCTCCAGACTCATCAGTAATGTAACACTGTCAACTGAATGATCTGCCCAGAACAGCAGGGCAATGCTTTCAACACCAAAGCTTAGTGTCTCTGTGTGGTCCTGCTCTGAGATACATGGCTGCATTAATACAGCCATAGCTTCCCTGTGGTATGTAAATGCAGCTAGTGGGTGAGGGTTTTCAGTTTGAACTACAAACATCCCTAGATCTTACTGAACATCTCAAATGGGCAGAGGAGAAACATACAGAAAGTTTATTTAGACATAGATTGCTGGTCAAGACATTTAACAAGTTTGTTTTGCTTCACTGTACTATAGCAGGGACCAGACATAGCCCTTGCTCCTCCCTTTTATGTGACTGCCTTTAAGTGTCCTACAAACATATACATTCAATAGGAATGCATTCTCATTATCTTCTCTACGAGAAAGGAGAAATTCTTGGGCAGAAGATACATGGCATATTAATAAAGCTGGCTGAGGAGTTAACTTCATTAGAGAAAAAGACCTAGGAATTCTATTTTTGTTACTTGAATTCTGTATACATCACAAACAAACAAACAAACCATAATGGGAAAACCATTTTATCAATATACTGTGTCAATGATGGAGATTAAGGGCAGCTGAATTCTAGCACAAGCACAAAATGTTGGACAAAGCAGTCCTGTACAATTTAATCCTTTAATCCATGCAGTACATAAATGTTTCTGATGTGAAACACAATCACTTTGATTACAGCAGCAAAGAGGAATTTTTTTTTGCTGCTGCTGCTGCTTTAGGTAGGATAAATAGGACTAGTGGAGGTTTGACAGAATAAGCCTTATAAATATACTCTTTTCCTGTCCTTGAGTAAAAATATTCTTTGGATAAGGACATTGTTGTTAGCAGGGTATGCCATGGCTCAATTTCTTCTCACCAGTCTCAAGTTTTCTTATTGATATGGGATAATGTAGCATTTTTCTAAAACTCTACTTTTTCCAGTGGTCTGTGCATGTTGACTTGGTAACTTTAAGGTCATGATCCTATACACTTCAGTATTTGTCACAGTCACAAAACACCATTGTAATATCACAACACCATTGTAATATCACAACACCATTGTGTCCTGTATGAAGTCAGAGTTCACCTACTCAAAAAGTCTTTATTTTAAACATTTTAAGATTGTAAAAAAACTAAATTCCTGTTTTTTTTTTTTTTTTTAAATAGTTAAACCAGAACAAAATAAATTCCTCTTTTTTTTTGTTAGAGTGCAGTTGGGCTGTTCTTGACTTTATAAGCATTCCATTCCATGTCAACTTAAGCATGCAAAGCATAAGTTTTTATTTTTGAAAACTACAAGCAAATAGAAAAGTTGTTTTTCTTACTATACTATTGACAGCTTGTATTTGCAGATGGTATTTTAAGGGACCTTGAGATGTTACTCTGTGCCATGGCTTCATTATGCTTTAGGGCTACCCAATAAAAATAATTGTTATTCTGATTCAGTGATGGAGGAGCATCCAGAAAGTGGTGAATCCTTACATGTACTAAGTGCAGTGTTAAGTAGACAAGGTAGCATTAACTAAGTCTTCCTACCACCCTATATGAGGTCATTTGTGTGGTACATACATAAAAAAAAGAAGGAAAGCTGTGATGCTTCATTCTAAGTTTTAAGAAGCTATCTTGTACTTGCTATCAACTATCAATGGTAGCACTATCTAGAGTTCCTATAACAGAGCTGCATTCTGCTGGGTGCCATACAGGATTGGGCATTTGAAAACTCTAGGGACAGAACTGATGGTTTAAAAGTGAAGGAAAACTTAAGCAGGATGGATTATAATACTCTAATTAAATTAATTGAGATCTAAATGGGGCAGGCCTTTGAACATCTCCTGAGTAAATATTGGCAGGATTTAGAGAGCACTGAGTTTAGTTTGTCCTTCAGAATTACCTCTCAGCATCTCCGTTTTATCTTTGCAGTGTGGCTCCTTGAGAACTTTTGATTACTAGTTACCACTTATTAATTGCACTAATGCACTTCTGAAGTCTCAGGTTTATTCTTGATTAGTTTAAACTTATTTTATTAGAGCAGCTATTGAACCTCTTAAAAGAAATTTTATTGTATAATATCTGTTCTGGATTTTTTCTTTCCTGATTTTTGCACCCCAAACGTGTTGTCCTTTTCCAAAGTTTAGAAAACCTTATCTCAGATCACACATGGATTCAGCCTTGGTGGCTATAGGGAGCTTATTTAAATTCTAAGTTGTTCATAATTTCCTTTTTCTTGAAATGTGATAGAGCAGATTTTTTCTGCTTTCTTTTTCTTTGAAGAAAAAAGTGAGGTTATGGATCTAAACTTATTTTTTATATAATAATTAATTAGATTTTTTTTGCATTATCAGTCTCTTGTAATGTCTCAATTAGAAATATCTAAATCTAGAGCAAAAGCTCAGTGGGGAAAAAATATTGTTTTCTGTAGTTATATACTGCCCACCACAATGGGGTTTTTATTCATCTCTCCTCCGTGCTGTCCCAAAATAAATAGCGACGATGCATTTTCTCCAAAATCCAGAGGGGCTCTTTAGTAAAATTTTTTGTTGTTGTTGTTAAAATGTAATATTTTAAGTTTAATTTTTCCATCCCACATGCTATAAATCATATCTGTTTACAGAATAGAATTACAGTATAGAATTCTGTGGACTAATGATTTGGAAGTGCTATCACATGAAAACAATGGTGTTGCACAATAGTTGACTCCCTTAGGAAATTTCATAGCTATCTCAGTGCTCAGGTGGTTTAAAACTGTCAGTGCTTGGTGAAGATGAGTAATAGCAATCCTAGATGTTCTCAGCCTTGAGTTTTAAAATTGTTTTCAACTCTCAATGCAAATATCCCTTTCAAGGTGAGAAATGTCACACCCGAAAGGCTGAAAAGTTTCCAGGCAATTACACTGGTGAATATGTGTATATGGATTCTTGCTAACTTCTAAATAAGCTCTTTTTAAACAAATAATCATAGTGAAAAAAGACAAGAACTTCTCATAATTTATATATGGGTTGACTGGACTGGAGAAAATAAGGTATTGAGTACATCCATGGGGCTATTTACTGATTGCTGAAATCTGGAAATGGTTTATTTATCGATGTTGTGCTAAGCTTTCCACTACAGATCAGTCAGTGAGATACAAAACCCCAGTTCTGATTTTAAATTGCAAACTAATATAATAGGCAGTAGACTATCCACAGATTCTCTCATTAATTTGAAAGGACATATAAGCAGCAAACGAGAGCATATATAAGCAGCAAACATGGCTTCACTTTTGTCTCACCTATAGATGTGTCTACTATAGACAACATGAATTCATAGACAATACTGGTTTTTTCATGTTCATGCTGTGTCAGAAATTTGGCTACCTGTTTAATGCAAAAAACCTTCTTTTCTATATTTCTGGCAGTTTGAGGAGCTAGAAAGGCAGAGAAGCAGAAAGAAGATTGTTGCAACTGTGATTACTCCTGAGAAAATGAAGGTTAATATTTCAGAGGGGAGAGAAGAATTAGTTTAATGTATGTTGTGATTTCTATATTTTCTGTTGCCATATGATGGTTGTTCGATGAACACAGAAATGGCAACATGTTCATGTTCAGCACAATTAAGAAATAATTACCCTGTTGCCCTTGTAATATGTCCCCACTATTAGACATGAAAGCAAGAGGAATTTAGGTAAGAGGTGTTGCATGACAAGTTCTTGGTCAAACAGTCGATTTCTATGAGTGGGATTAAAACTGCTCACAGGCTGAAGAATGCCTGAGCTTTGTCTTTGGTTGCAAATACAGCAACCATTTACCTTCATCTCTGTGGTTATTACTTTCAATCTTTCTACTTCTTCATTCTTGATCTCTTGTTGTATCATGTGAAAAAGCTCAGGGTAAATGCCACACCTCACTACTTCAGCTTCTCTTCAGTTTTCACATTGGATGCACTGAGACCAACTCAGCTGATGAGAATGTGCAAATTGCTGGGATTGTATCGGATGACTGTGAAATGAATGCAGCTAAAGCCTTCATATCCTTTCCCATACCTTTTATGTCTTCTTGAGTATGAAGCAAAGCACATACAGGATGATGTGCTAATGCTGAATGTATTAGGCTTTAGAACAGCATCGCTACCTCTTTCCTATTCTGGTTATGATGCTTGTGACCCACTGCTCTGTTTGGCTGCACAGCTGGTGTATAGCCGCTTTGAGGATCTGTGGGCACATCTGCTGAGTGAAAAGAGGACAAGTCTTCTGAGATGAAGACAGGTTTTCCAAAAAAACAAGCTGTAAAGTTTCAGGGAGAGAAAAAAAGCATCCTAATACATGAAAAAATAAATCTGCTTCCTTATTTGTAGCCACTTTGAGAAATGACTTTTAAATCAGTGATTAGCATATTCCCTTATGCAAAGGAGATTTTTTTTTTATTACTCCAACAAATTATTATTATTTAATGTGAATTTGAATTTTAAATAACCCATTTCCAGAGAAATATGTAAACTTGATTGCAATTCTTTTCCCCATCATTATCCTTTAGGGAAATACTACATAGTGTGCCTGAAGAAACCTGAAGACCCTCCTAGTAAACTGCCAGTTATAACACAGAAGGAAAGTGGCAGAGATAAATCTGGTGCTATTTGGTGTTAGGCATAGGTTTGTAGGCTAAATGGAAAGAGTAAATATTTTTTTTACCATTGTCACTTTCTGAAGCATAGCAGGTAAAAGAGCTGAAAACAAAAATCTAAAGCAACTTCTCTTTAGCCAAAAAGAAGCAAAGAAAGATTAAAACAGGTAAAGGAAGTACATGAATGGATAACTGGAGGAAAACAACTCTGGGAATCATCTAATACAGCCAACTGTCAAAGATATGAGGCCCTCCAACAATTTTTATCTAGTGCTTTATGACTGTGATCTGGAGAAATGCTTACATGAAAGTATAATGTGGAAGCAATTCCATTGCTTTCAGTGAGTTAGAACAAATGGGACAGCCATATGTGTATAAGTTTTCAAGCTTAGAGCTATCAGGCTCTCAGTCTTTGTGTCTGTTCAAAGCATCCACTGAAGCCAGTGTGAATTTGGGCCAGTTGGAGATTTCATCTGGAGTTCATTTGGAGCGATCTCACAGCAGAGCTTGTATTTCCTTTTAGAATGTAAGTGATGAAACCCCCCCAAAATTAGGCAGCCATTTCACTCCTCCACATGGCCTGTTCAAGACAAAACATATTCTGATTGCTGCTCATGGAGGCTAACATCAGGCAGACCATGGCTTTGCCTGGAGACATTTATCCTCCCAGTCTTAAGCAGATGATGACTTCAGATTGTGCTTGCTAAGGCAGAGCTATGAAAATCTAGCCAGGCAAGGCTCATGCTAATGACAGCAAGCTCTACTGAGGGCAGGATGAATCTCCTATTGAAAGTTCAAATCTGGGGTTATTGGCTGCATGGTGAGTGTCATGAATGGGTTTATGCTACTTTAGAATCTTCTTGTCCTGCATCCTCCCTGCCTGAGGTGAGCAGTTTCCCTATCTAGTATTTAACAGCTAACCACTCTCTATTCTGTCCCAAATGTGGCTTGGGATGGACAAACCCTGGGTAAGCTTGGTGTGGTGTAGTCTGAAACAATGGGCCAAATATTGCCACATGTTAAACTGTTTGTAGTACAGTTGAAAAGAGTGCATTCATTGGCATCTGTGTATTGCTTGTGTATTGCATCTCTGATCTAGTCCTGAAAATTGTAATTATTATTTCAGTTATGGCTTTAAGGATCAATGACGTGCACAAAGCTGCAAACTGTTTCCCTTATCAACAGGATAAAAATTGTCTATTCTTTTGTTTTCCTTGGAAGCCTCTTCTTTTTAAACTGTTTTGATTCTTATGGTCAAAAAGTTTTTTCCCAAAGGATTACTCTTCTCCTGCATATTTATATACACTTGAAAAACAGCACCTACCATACAAGCATCGTTCCTTACTTACCAATTACCCACAGTCATTTAGTTGAAAGCCCATTATACACTCCTCCCATAAGGAGATCAACACCATGAATCTATGAAACAGTCCATTGATATGGACATAATTAGATTTTTATCAGTTTCAGCTAGGTGTAACCATTTCATTATAATTGACCTGAATTAGTTTCTACATGTCTCCCTCATTAAAACATATAGCACCTGTGCTAATGGGTTTTGTTTCTATCAAGATATAATGAGAACTGGCATATCTGCATATTCTCCAAGCGCACCAAGAACAGAGACAAATACTCCATTTTATTATCATCTGACAGAGACATAATGATTGCTGAGAAACTCATTACCATCATATTATGCAATGATTTAACTTGAAAACCTTACTGTGTTGCAGCCTGGCTGTGGTAGAGCTCTTAGCAACTCATGGGTTTCTTTGCTTGAATAGTGTGAGCTAAGCCCATTCCCTTCTCCCCATGTGCTGTACGCAGTCTATTTGCTTTGCAGATTTCTGACTGATTTTAAGTGTATTTCATTACTGTGCTTTGTAATTAAGGAATATCACTGAGCGGTGGTTAGCAAAACACAATGATGAAACTACAGGTGGTGCAGGAAGCTTGTGTAAAAGGCAGAATTTGAAAATATTTTTCCTTCTCTCTCCTTACTCCCCCATTTGCACACCTCCATAACACTGGTTCATAGGCAAGACATCCTAGTGCCTTCTCCTTTGAGGCAGCTGGTGAGAGAGTTCTTTCTGCTCTTGGTCAACTTTTCTGCAGCTTTGCAGATATACACAGGCACTTGCAGATAAAAGCTTTTCAGCTGTAATTTGTGTCTTCATTCCCTGTGCAACTTCTTCCAAATGCTACTGCTGAGCTGATTTCCTCCGAGCTCAGTTTAGGGCAAAAGACCATGACAGAAAATGTCACTGAGCACAGTTTATCATTTGAACACAAACCCCCTCAGTAATGCAAAATAACACAGTTCATCTGGCAAATGCTGGCTGCGGTCTCTCTGCCTCCATGCTAGTCAGAGGAGAGGGGGATGTGCTGATAATTTGCCTCTGTCACCTGAGATAGGAGGTCCTTAACTATACTAAATATCTATATGGCAGCTACGAGTGCCAATTCTAACCCTTTCTAGCCTGTTTGACAAATTCACATCAAGGTTTAATGTTTCACTGTATATGAAGACATGGGTGCTTTAGAGAGAGATCCCACTGCTTTTCATTACATTGAGTAGTAATACAACTGTAAGTAGCCAAAATTATTGTACTCTGACAAGTGCTCATTAGCTTGAATTAAATGTTTTATTGTTTCCTTGCAGTTTCTGGAGAGAAACATCCGTATTGCAAATTACTCACTAATTACCAATCTTGATAATGTTACTACTATATACATGAAGATGGAACTTATTTCTGTCCTAGCCAGAATGGATGTTTCTAGTGTAGGAATCATGGTAGAAGTGGCCAGAAAGACAGATATGTACATTGTTGTGGAAGCAGCATTTCCATTTCTCCTTTTCATGTGTAGAATTCACAGTGTTGACATATGTTAAAAAATTCATTCTTTCATATGTATATGTATACACAGATACACACATTTTAATGGGAGAGTGTCATTTTGACAACTTTTAAAGTTCAGAAATTGTGTTAACGTTTTACATTTCAAACACTGAGCAGCTCTGACCAAAAAGCCAGGCTGAGTTCATGGCTGGGGACATTTTAAATAGCTTCAGTAGTTTTGTTCCCTTTGAAAGTAATTTCATAGAATCATAGAATGGTTTGGGTTGGAAGGGATCTTAAAGATCACCTGGTTCCAACCCCCTGCCATGGGCAGAGACACCTTCCACTAGCCCAGGATGCTCCATACCCCATCCAGCCTGGCCTTGAAACCTGCCAGGGATGAGGCATCCACAACTTCTCTTTGGGTAATCTATTCCAGTACCTCACCACTCTCACAGGGAAGAACATCTTCTTTACATTTGATCTAAATCTCTCCTCTTTTGGTTTGAAGCCATTACTTTTTTGTCCTGTCAAGACCTGCACTTGTGAAAAGTCCCTCTCCTGCTTTCTTGTCATCCCCCTTAGGAACTGGAAGGCTGCTATAAGGTTTGCCTGGAGTCTTCTCCATGCCAAACAACCTCAACTCTCTTAGCCTGTCCTCACAGGAGAGGTGCTTCAGCCTTCTGATCATCTTTGTGTCCCTCCTGACTCTCTCCAATAGATCCATGTCCTTCTTATGTTGGAGGCCTCAGAGGTGGTTGCAGTGCTCCTAGTAAGGTCTCAGGAGAGTGGAATAGAGGGATGGAATCACCTCCCTTGACTTGCTTTTCACACACTTTCAAATAAGTTCAGTTATTAAAGAAACATACAGAGTGTTCACATGGATGTAATTTGGTAAGTGAAAGGAGTGACTCAGGTAACAATCTAGCTTCAGCCATTTAATTTCAGTACTGAAAAGTCAATGGACAGAGATTAGTTCCAGCCTGTCCTTCAGAGGAAAGAAACTGTCTTCTGTGCTGGTAAAAAAAGACTAAATAAGGATGCCTAAAATAAGGCTGTGCTTTGTATTCTGCAAGAAAAATGATGAGGATGTTTCATAATCCAGTTTTAATCTAACCAGTAATGAGAACTTTGCAATACAATGACTTTCAAGGCTTAATTCAATACTGATCTTGTTTATCTGTGTTTTAGTATTTAGAAAGGAAGGGATGAAGAAAATTCTATCTGTTTATGAACATTGGTGATTAGGTTAGTAGATTAAAATGCCTGCTAAAAAGGTAATGCCAAATTGATAAAATTTTGTGTACCTGAAAATATGTGGAAAACCTTCTCCATATTCAGTGTTTGGTCATGTAAGTAATTTAGCTGTGTTATGTCATAGAATTGTAAACACGGTATTTCACCTGGGAGAACTGCTATCGCTTTATAGAGCAGGTTTCCCAGTTGGAAAATGAACCATATGGTGCATATGTCAAACCAAGGAAAGGAGGTAGGCTCTCAATACATAGAGTTAACAGATTGACTTTTAATTAAGATCAGATGGTGCCTACCATTAATCAGACGCCCAGGCGGTCTATTTGTAGTTGTCTTGATCTTGGATGTAAAATTGTTATAGGAACAAATTTCTCCACTCACCCAAAATCAACGGAGTTTCACTGATGTGAATGAATGTTGAACATGACCCTTAGTCTGTGTTAGGGGATTTCTTGTGAGTGGAGATGAGAACCTCTTTGGAAAAACCATCTGTCTGCTGCTAGTGTGGCTGTAAGGTTGTCATTCTTGAAGAAAGACAACACACAGAGCAGTGGGGAACTAGGAAGAGCTGTGCATGTCAGGACTTCTTTCTAGGGTGCCGAAAGGGTGACATCCCTTAGTTTTCCCACCTACCTGCTGTTTCCATCTAGATCTTTGTTCTTCACCATGCTTTCAGACTCTAGAAAGCACAAAGATATTTCAATCTATGACAAAAAGCTTATTTATTTGCTCTCAGACACATTAAAGATTGTTTTAAAAAACCTCAGTAGTGTGTAGAAACCAAAGAGGTCTGAAAGTCCCTGGTAATCTCCAGGTACCATCAGCTCAGGCAATAGGAGAGGAAGAGCCAAGACTTGCCTCTTACTTCTTTAAGAGACCCTTTGTTTACACAGCCCTGTGCAGCTCAAAGTTGGACCCCTTGGTTGACACTTCTAATAAGTTTTATGTTATAAATGCCTCCTTCATGCAGTCTTGCCGCTGCACTGCTGCTGTTCCAGGACATTCAGTGAAGAAAGACACTTGAGAGGAAAGGATGCAAACTGATAATAAAGTTTCATTTCATTTTCTCAATGCATTGAAGTTAATCTTTTCTGCAGAGCACCACAAAGGCATTTGGCAGCACTGTGGCAGCCCAGAGTAAAGCTGGCCTATTCTTCCCACCCAATGTGTAGCATATAAGGTCATTGCACAGTGAGGCTTTGAGCTTATTACTGTTGTTGTAAAGGATTGTTTCTCTTAAGTAAGTACAAGGATACTAAGAGCTAAACTCTAACTTGTTTGTTTCAGGTAAACATTCTACTGTAATTCAATTTATGATGGAACTTTCTCTTAAAAACATTGGACATGTCAGCATACTAATAAGAGATTATGCTCTTCAGTTATGTATAATGAAGTGACAGAAAACCGGTCATTTAAATCCATCAGAAGTTTGTTTACTGTGTAATTATGAAATGCCAGAGGTAGCACCCAAAATGACAACCGTGGTGCTGACTTTGGAAACTGCCTTTCTTTGGAAACAAGAGTTGTGTTCATTCCAGTGTTTCTTGGGTTGGAAGACTAGTATGTTTTAATATTGTAACACAGAGAGGAAAAAAACATCATATCCATATGATAGTGAAAAAACAATGAAAATAACTAGAGCTGTGCAAACCTTGGAAGGATGGGAATTGCTGGTTCCAAAGCAGAGATTTGTGTTTGTAATGTACCAAAGGGAGTCTGTTGTTTATGTTTGGTTGTTTTTCTTTTTGCTCTCAAGCTGTAATCAAAGCAGGAGGTTACTCTGTAGGCAGCAGTATTTGGTGTGGCAATTGAATATGGAAGACAGCAATTTGTGGTTACCCTATAAGAATCAATTCTAGGGAAAGGTTCTTTAATATCTGTAAGTGTCCAATCCATATTCCAGACTTTGGTAAGTGATTATTTCCAGTAAACAAAAACAACATATATTTTTTTTCTCCTATCTAAAACCAGAAGAGTTCTTCTAAGAAGTACCATACATGATTTAAGTCTTTAATATAGATTCTTATCTCAGTGACTGTGTCTGCATGGCCAAGGGATGTCCTGTCATCAGGCTTTTACCAGCTGGGATGTGAGTGTGTCCCTCCCCCTGCGCAGTCTTCCTGCACGGCCAGGGCCAGAGATAGACCCTGTGGTGGTGATTTCCCTTGGTGAATGACACACTGTAACAGAACAGCTTTTTATTCCCTGACTTTTCATTGTCTTTTAATTTAGGTGAGTTTTAGTTTGCTCTAGAGGAACCTTTTGTAAGTCAGAAACTGTATTTGTGAATCTGATAGAGCAAAGAGCTGTACTTGCTGTGAAATATGAGCTTGATTCGGATCCCTCTTGAGCTCTTGGAAGTATTTCCATTGATTACAACAGGCTTGAATCTACTCTTAATTCTGTGAAAATTCTGTAATAAATGAAGCTGCTTTAGGTCAATGGGAATGAAGGATAGCAGCTGTAGGTAGAGTATTATTACTGTGGTGCCAATAATCAACTATATTAGGACTATCACAAGGTGTCTGTGGGAAATGGTTCTTTTTGTGTGAGAGATGGTTGCAGAGATTCATAAGAATTTTTTGCCTTTTCACTCCTTTGTACTGGTTTCTCATAGGTTCCTGACTTTTTATTCTTTTTTCTGCATTGGTGTTTTAGTCACCCAGGGGCCCAATACCTCATTAGATACCTTGCTGGATTCTAAAGTTTAGCTTCTAACCTGGATAATCTATTTAGACCATCAGCACCTTGCATAACAGCCTTTATTGTGAAGCAGTCTCAGACTGTAGCAGCCTCTTATAAAAGTGAGTGTGCTCTGTAAAATACTGTGTCTCTAGCACGTCACTAGAATTTACTTCCAACTTCCCCTTAGTTGAGAAAATACTTTTTATACACCTAAAATTAAATATTGCTCCTAGTTCATTTTTGCTATTTGGCAATTACCTTCTTCAGATATCTAACTCAACTCAAAATATATGTAGCTTTTTCTGTCCAGACTTCTGCTTTTATCTTTGTTTAGCAGTGATGCTGGTACAGTACAGAAGTGCTTTATAGCTAATTTCTGCTGCAGGACCATCAGAGGATATACAATGTTGAGATATTGAGCACAGAATCACTGGCTGTTAGCAAGCCTTGTACCAAGATTTCAGCAGTCAAGTTGTTTGGCAAAGCTCTTTGTCTCTTGCATTTGATCTCCCTTCTCTTCTCTAGCTAGAAGTTATGAAGAGAGATAAACTGAAAACTTATATTCCATTTAACCACAGGATGTAGCAGAGCAGGTAATGGTGCTGATGATGCTGTCAATATGCCTTGGCTTTCAAGCAGTAAAACCCACCAAAAAGGAGAGTGAGGACTTTTCACTCTTGGACTTCTTCAATCCTCATCTCTGTTGAGACAGTTGCCAATTAATGCCAGAAACAGTGGATGGTTTTGATGATTTGGAGACTTCTAAATGAGGAACAACTGTTAGCTTATTTTTTGGATGGTTCTATACACAGTCAGAAGTGTCCATTTGTCATTGTTGATGTCTGACATTTGGGTCAGAGATTTAGAAGTGAAAATCTATATGTCTTTTTGCTAGTTTTCTTACAGAATTGATCATGAAAGGAGGTATTTTAATCTCTAAATCGAAGAAATGGGAAAACAAAGCATTGGGCATCAAACTGTAAGCTGTGTCCAGTCTTCTTGAAACAGGACTGATTTTTCTGGGTATTTTTGTTGATATATTTGATTTTTTTTAATAGAAAGAATGTTGGGCTTTGCACAACTGGGTTTTATTTTGTTTTTTACTTCAGAAAAATATCTTCAAGCTTCCAATTGTTTATCTGCAGTTTGAAATGCAGAGTGTATTCAGGTCATAGTTTTCCTTCCCTTTCCATAGGCTTATTTTACCTCTTTGACAATGTTAAAAACATTATTAGGCAAATTAGAAACAACATGAATCATCATCACTGGTTTAACTCTGTCAAAAGCAGAGCATAGAGTTTTCCAGGCACTAAGTTATCTTGCTTTTATTGTAATGCTTACTTTATTGTTAGTTTGAACATTATAACAATATACTAGATAAAATGTCCAGGTATATTTGCATATGTATCAAAATTTTTAATGATACAAATCTTAATAACTGCCATGCAAACCAACAAACAATTAGTTTTTCCTTAGAATGAATTAAAAGGTGAATGAGGCTGAGTTATCTAAGCTGTTTACTCTGGTCATTTTTCTGGTAAATGTATTATGAGTTTTCTAAAGCAACTAATGGGAACAAATTGGAGTCTTTTCACAGAATCATAGAATCTCAAGGATTGGAAGGGATCTCAAAAGATCATTGTCATGGTTTGACATGAAGACTTTTCTGGTAAAGGGGAAGGGACTGTAAAGATGGCTACTGTAAGAAGTTGCTTGAAACTCTCCCCAGCTCTGAGCCGGACCCAATTCTGGGGCTGAGCCAATTAGGCACCTCCACAATCACTTTTTAAGAAGCCAGTAGAGGAGGCTGCTTACTGTTTCTTCTTTCTTCAGTCCCTTTTTTTTTTTCCCAGCTGTTGGTGGTGCTAGGAGTTGGAAGAGAGAAACAACCAACCATGTGGACTCCAAGGTTAGTAATGAAAGAGATGAGGAGGTGTGCTGGAACAGAGACTCCCTTGCATCCTGCTGAGAGGACTGGTGAAGCTGAGATTTTTTTGCACTTCATTAAAGACCCCACATCAGGGGCAATGACTCATTTTGCTAAAGATCCCATGCCAGGGGCAGTGACTATGTCCAGAGGAGGCCCTGTCCTGTGTGAGGGACACCATATTCACAGAAGCTGTAACTGTGGGGATGAACCCACGCCAGAGAAGTTCGTTAAGGACTGTGTCCCAGGGGAGGGACCCTGTATCAGAGCAGGGGAAGAATATGGGGAGTTGTCCTCATCTGAGGGGAGAGAAGTAGCAGAGACCACCTGTGAGAGACTGACCACATCCCCCATTCCCTGCTCCCCCCGAGCTGTTGCGGGGGGAGGAGGTAGAGATATCGGGAGCAGTGAGATGGGCCCAGGAAGAAAGGAGGGATGGGGGAGGGAGATTTTAAAGTGCTGGTTGTAATTTTCTCATCATCCTACTCCCTTTTTGCTTTTTATTCTGTTCTGTGTCTTGTAGGTAGTAGAATAAACTTTCCTACTTTCCTCTGTAAGTCAAGTACTGGAGTCTGTTTTGCCCAGAAGCATAATTGGCGGCGAGCCCTCCCTGCCCTTGTCTCAATCCACAACATCCTTGGTTATTCTTTTTCCTCCCATCTCGCTGGTGCCTCCACCATCCTAACAAGGGTGGAGGTAAGTGAGCAAGAGACTGTTGTGGTGCTTCATTGCTGACTGGGCAAAACCACAACAATCCCCCTGCCAGAGCAGGACCTCCTAGAATAGGTCACACAGGAACTCATCCAGTCGTTTGAAGCCTAGAGAACTGTAGACAAGTCTAAAGTAACACTGAAGAAACCTAGTTTGATTATTTATAGGCATCATACTATTAGTGCTCCCAAAATTTAAACGTGGTGCTTAATTGATTTTCCATGCTCCATCAGTATTTTTTCCACCTATCTCTAGTGCCATGTGTTTGACTGAGTTGCATATAGCCCCAGAAAGCTCTATCCTGTGATTTCATGTTTTCTGAAAGTGAGTTTTCAGTCAGAGATGCACAGGTTCAGGTAAAGTTATTTTCTCAAATGTTTCAGTTTGACATATCCAGGGCCAAAAAAGATCCTCTGAAATCTTTTGAACCCTGACTTCTGGAAATATTTGAATTCAAGATTTGAAGGGAGTAGACAGTAGATGTAGTACACTTAATATCAGTTTAGCTAAATAGGAGAAAATTATGAGAAATGAACAAAAATCAAGTAACTCTCCTTGTCCTGTCTCCTTGGTCCACTCCTGTGCAGGTTGTTATCACTAGTGCATGTTTCCTTCTTTACTGAATTTGGAAAACTTGGTAGTTAGATTCCTTCCTGGTCTGCTTATTTTGAGAAAGTAACCTTTACATATCAGTTAGCATGAGAAATGCTCTTTCCCTAGCATCCACCCATGGAGATTCCCAATGGCTATTTGGATGAAGCTCAAGCTCTTGCAGTGGTTGCCTGTGGTGGAAGTCGAACTGCTTCTGTGTGGATGCAGTATTTTTGCATGGATCTTATTGTAGGATCAAATCTCTTGTTTACTCTGCTAAGGCTTCTGTTGGAAGCAGACCTTTCTTTTGCATAGATGTCTGCTTTACTGCTGTGGAAGTGTGTAGCTAGATTCCATGAATTTATAAACAGGCTGAGGCTCTTACCACCAAATTAATTCCTTCTCTTGTGACACAGCAGGAACTCTGCAGCCCACCCAGCTGCATGTATTGCACTCATGTAGAAACAAACATACTCATGTAGAAACAAAACTCATCCATCTCCTACAGCTAAAATGTTTTTACTGACCCTAATTAAAGAATTAGCCTTGTGATATAGTACCTTCCTTCTTGTCATCACTTTCTGGTTCTGAATTCACCATAGGGTTTGCACCATTCAAGAACCTGCATATTTTAGCATAGCTTTGCGTGAATAATTGTATTGCACTAATTCAGTGGGGGAACAGTCAGGACAGAGGGGTTTTGCCCAAGAGCTAACATTTCTGTAACAATGCCATTAATTGTCTAAATGATAGTAAGTGTAGTTTCACATGCACTTTGAGCCAGCATAAGCAGACACTACTGCCAAGAGGAGCAGTTCAGCCCTCCCTATGCCCCTGGCTGCTTTTTCCCATTCCAGAATCACCCTCTTTGGTGAACTCATTGTTTTAATTCAGATAAGTTCCCCAATGCACTTCCCCACACGGCCACACAAATACTTGTCAGCAGGATGTAGGAGTGGAGCTGGAACAAACAACTGGAACCTGGTGGGAGGGCAGGACTGCCTCTTCGGGTGCCTGCCCTGGTTTAAGCCAACTTACAGTGCATGTGAAACTACTGCCTCACATAAAATAGTGTTATTTTACATCCTGCTCCTTTAGTTCTTCACAGGATTCCCACTTCAAAGTGCATGTGGTGTAATATCTGGTTAGAAGAACCACAGTGAGAGAATGTTTTTTATCTATTAGAAGATGGGTTTGGTTAATTAGAGTTTGTAGAAGGGCTGGATCTTCTCTCTCAAGGCAAGAAATCTGGAGTTTATTGCAGGGACAGAGTTGAAGAATAGTTCTGGAGGGATTTTAAAAATCCTTCATCTGGAGGCACAGATTCTTCTGAATGACTGGCTTCCTTTCCCTAGCAGGTTTATTGGCTACTCGGCCCTCTGACTCTGCAGCAACTAGTGCAAATTTAAGCAGATTTTGAGTTGTTTTATTATACATGACTGTTTCTTCTCTGGCTTTGGATTTGGGAAAAAGTAGGGAGACGGAGTCAGGCCACCACAACTACCTGTCTTAGCTGAACATGCGTTTGCTGCCCTGTGGAGTACTGAAACACCATCTGCTTCCAGCACTGGGATCCTTGCCAGCTGGAGAGACGTGGACAGACTGAGTGCGTTGCCCCATGAGCTGTGATCGTAAGATGGACCTTTTTGGTTTGTGCTTGCTGCATGGTTAACTCTGTGAAGGGACTTGCTCATTCACATGCAGGGCCATCTTTGCTCAGTCTCACCGGTAACGTCACTGCAACTCAAATTTAAGTGGCCAATTTTTTAAAAGCTGCTACAGTCTTTAGGCTCCTAATGACTCCTAAAACATGAAGTGAATTCCTATTCACTGAGACTGAAACAAAAATAAAAGGAGAGAGCTCAGTGCTGTCTTTACTGTGTGTTTTTCTTGCCTTTTTATGGGTGAATTATTATAAAGGAAGCTATGTAGCCATGGAGACATGCATTATTATAATGATAACTGGAAGGGGCTTCCTGTTGAGGAAATAGTAAGTGTATCCTGGGTTGAATAAACTTCAAGAGAGAAAACCGTCCTTCTGCTTGTCCCAGCATGGTGCCTCTCTGCAGGAGGCCTGATAATTCCTACATAGAGCACAAGGGAGAAGCTGCTTCTCACAGCACCCATCTCTGACTGTGCTTGGTCTCCAAATGGGAACCCACATAGGGGGTAATAGAACTGGGAAATGCATTTACCTCCCTCTAGGTCCCATCTGCTGTCACATCTCAGGCAGGAGCTCTGCCAGAGACGGAGTGGGTATGGATAGCATAGCGATGGGGAAGGTATGATGAGATGTTATCCACTTGCTGCGAGAAGGCTTCTGGCTGCTGTGGAAGGAGAATGGCTCTCAAGAGAGAAGTCTCTAATCTGTGAGTTTGAGAGGCAGGGCTTCTGGGATAGCAAGTGTGTTTCTCTATTAAGAACTGGTTCAGAGGAAAGAATGAGAGGGAAACCTTAGAGGGTTTCTCTTTGTTTTAGTAACTTCTGCTGCAGTAAGCTGAGCTGACTACATAAGATCTCTAAATGAGGAACACTGGTAGAAAAGGTAGGAAGGTTAACCATGTGAAAACTGTTTGTTTGGCTAAAGTGTCTCTCCTTTCTATGTGAATTTACTCCTGCTGTGCACCTCTGGGGCAGTTACAGTCATTTGCTGAAGAGTATTTGCCCAGGGTTGTTTGGAGGGGTTTTTAGGGTTGTTTTTAAATAAGCTGGGGAAAACATATCTGTTCCAGCAGGGAGAGCAGAGAACCATGCAGAGTGTGTGACTGAAAAAAAGAAAATAAAATTACAATAATTAAAGGAAGTCACTGACCTTGGATTAAATGTTGCTGTCAGCTGCTCAGAGCATGGAGCTTTGCATAGCTGTGGGGTGATTATGCAGATCAAATGCACAACCAACCAGAAAATAGGAATTCTGTTTTGTGAAAAGCTAGAATTGTGCAATAGTACCATGACAGCATCTCTCTGCACCCAGGGTGGCTGGGGCAAGGCTCCAGACTGTATCAATAAGCCACACACACAGAGGCCAATCAAAATTCTCCTTCATTCAAAATCCTTTTATTCTAGATAAAAAATTTCATGGTTAATCATTATCATCTTGTTCCCTTGCTAGGTAATTAGTATTGCATTGTTGCTTTGTGCCTTTCTCTATGTTCCCTTCATGTTAGAGAAGTTTAATTGACATTAAAATAAGAGGAAATTAAAAGGTTTTTAATCAGTTGGTCTGTCCTATCTGTTTTATAAAGAAAAGCAGGAGTAATAGAAAAATAGACTGGTGTCTATGCTCCCTTATCATCCATTTTGCATTCATTACTTGAATTGATGAGAACGTCTGCTTTGCATATTTAATCATATAACTGATTAAAATACTACTGGGGTTTCTTCTTGTTACTGGGCCTATAGGCAGTGTTATAGATGGTCAGTAGGTTTTTGCCTAACTAGTGCCTTGACTTCTTTCAATTTTCGCTCAGAAGCCAACAGTGTGACTGAAAAATGGACACTTACTGCAGTTTTCTTAAAACATCTGTTGATGTCTACAGCAAGACTTCAGGATATAAAGAGCTAAATAAGAAAAGAGTTTTCTTATCTGTGAGAGCTCTTTAAGTGTATACTTTAACATAAGGGTTTGCTTGAAGTTGTTTACTTAAAAAGTTCTGCATGAAGACTTTGGTGCATTAAGCTTGCAGAATCTACAAATGCCCAGAGTCTTGGTTATAAAAATGACTAGTGAATTTACAGTGAGAACAGCAGGAGGGTAGTATAGGTCACACAAAGAATATTTTCAGCTATATTGAATATTGAAATTCTAAGAAAATTTTAGAATCATCTAAATGCTAAGTCCTATCTGGAATTTGGCCCAACAGGTTTAATGTACTTTAGTGACCTGGATGAAGATGAAAAAAAAAAGAATTAGGCTCATTCTTGTTAACCAAAGATGTTGAAGAACTCTTACTACTTATCAGTGTTTCTTATAGAGAAGAGCAAATATGGATTTCAAATACAATATTTATTAACCTATCTTCTTTTCTGGAATTTGGAACAGCAAGGAAAATCAGAGAACATTCTTTAAATAGGTTTGGAGATATTTTCTAGAAGAATAGAACTTCTGCAATTTATTGTATGCTGTTCAGAGGTGAACTCAAACCTGTCTCTGCAAGGCATTTAATACAAAGCAAATTGTTAGGGACTTCAGGCTGTATGCATTAGAATAAGCAGGAGGGCTCCCACTGATTTTAGTGTGCTTGGCAGTGGAAATGAGATCCTGGCAGTTCTCCAGTAAAGGCTGGTAGCAAAACTCCCATTGCCTGATTAGGGGCAAGAATTTATACCAGGTTTTGCTAAGACTTCATTGCTACAAAGTTTTTTATCCTCAGAAAAAAAAAGCAAAGCAGGAAATGCATCTTGTTGGGTCTCTGCTGTTGCCATTTAGGTGGAAAGCACTTAAAGGCTATAGTCAGATCTCGATTTAGCAGCTTGGTTGGTGATGGGAGATGGCCTTCAAGAGTTTTATTAATCATGAGGCGATGTATGTGAGCTCTGACTGTGTGCAATTCACAGAGCGACACACTGGTGGGAACATGCTGCATAAATGATGTCTGTGGAGAGGAAGCTTCCCTGCTTATATCCTTTTATTAGCTGTGCTCATTCACCTATCCACCCACATCTAGTAGGTAGATGTGTTCTGAATCCCAGCAGGCAGTGTTTCTATTTCATATTTTGTTTCTTTCTATTTTTGACTTGTGATAGGAAGTTGGACAAATTGCTTTTGCTTATAAACCTCAAGACACTCCCTAGGATTTTTGAATCCTTGAGCTAAGCCTTTCTGGGTCTCAGAGCAGCTAATGACATGTTTCCATGTGCCTCTAAACACTGGTGGTGTTTTATCTGTGGTGAATGTTACAAGGGAAGATTCCAGCCTTGTCTGTAAAAACACAAAGGAAACTTTATATATTATCCATTTTAATTTGCTGTCCATAGACTAATATTGGAGATGATTTGGATACTAACAGAAAATAAGTAGCAGATTTTTGTCTCCTAATTTTGAAAGTTGCTGTCCAAATATGATACCTGAGCTAGTTCCAGTTCCACTGAAATGAACACAGCTGGGTTTTTTTGGTTTAGTTTTAATGGGTTGATTCCACTGCCTGCATGTTTGTAATTATAAGAATAATCATATGTGGCTGTAATTACTCCTATGCTTAATTTCATCCTGTTTAAAGGCAGAAGGAATTTATCAAAGTGTAAATGTAAATGGTTTGGTCCCAGATATGGAGTCATGTTCTTGCATGTAAATAGTTGGCTGATAGACCACATGAAATGCAGTTCTCTTCTGGATGGCCTTTAGCCACTATGTACCTTAAAGAAAATGTATTTACAATATAAGTTACATTCCTCTCAGATTTTGTGTGTCTCTTGGAGTAAGCTACTTTGGAGTTTTCTTGAGTGACATAATCTGTGTGAAAATCACATACTTCTAGGAACATCTGTGCCTTCACATTACAAGAATATCTGCATCTGTAAGTGAAAGAAAGCAAGGATAGGTGTAGCCTCTTCTCCTGGATGTGGGATGATGCTCTATCCTTAGTAGTGGCTGTTTGCAATTGAAAAGAGAAAATGTATTAACTGTTACTTTCTTTTTGAAGCCTTTAGTTTGAGAGATCCTTAGAT
Source organism: Colius striatus (assembly GCF_028858725.1). Classification (NCBI taxonomy): domain Eukaryota; kingdom Metazoa; phylum Chordata; class Aves; order Coliiformes; family Coliidae; genus Colius; species Colius striatus. Next base: position 11,027,118 of record NC_084761.1, read on the forward strand.
TGATTTAATTTCAAGATCTCTTTATAAATAGCTGCCCTGGTGTGGGAGAGCACGAAAGTCAATTAAAAATGCCTTAGAATAATTCTGCTTCAGTAATGTAGATGTTGTCTAAGCTGCTTTTAAAGTAGCTTACATATCTGGAGAAGCTGAGTACCAGCAGTATAGGGGTAGTTATAGGCTAAGAAGTCATCTGAAAGGAGTAGCAACAGAAATCATTACAATCCTTCAAAAAATTACATCTACTGCTTCATGAAACATAATGCTCTAGGTAGCACCAAAAGGAAAAAGATACTTTCACATTTATGAAAACTACCTTTAAACAGCTATTTGGGATGGGGATAGGGGAAACTCCCTTTTTAATTCAATAAGGTCAGCACCACAATAAAGACAGGAGATTTCTAAAGCTTTTTCCTGGTACTTTGCTTTTTGAGTGACTACAGTCTCTAAAGAGAACATGGGCACCACCATTAGCAAGGGATGAAGAGAGAATTGTGTTCCTTTTCAACAAGTGGACAAATAGAAAAACTTGGAAAGCAGATCTGGGAAGAAAGGAGACTCAGACCTATGCACCTTTGGTTAATGAACCATCTCAGTCCTGTAATGTCCCTCTAATAATTCCTGGATAGGGCTATTTCCTAGCAATGGAGTTGAAGGATGTTACACATCTCCAATCTTCTCCTCTTTCTCTTCTTGTCTCAGTCTTATTTCTGCACTTGGTAAGCAGAAAGCTTTGCTGTAAATTGACAAAAGTCCCAGTGGTTTCATAGCAATCAACAACTTCCTACAGACTTTGCAGGATGTCCTGATGTGAAGACTGGAACGATGAGCAATTTGGTCTGTACCAATGGCTGGGTCTGTGGCCACTGCCTGAGTGCACCGAGAAGAACAATAGGGTCTGTGTTGGACCTCAGATATGATTTCTTTGCAGAGATACTTGCTCCCTGAAGCTCCATTCTTTCAGTTTGAAGATCTCTTTATTTATTCTGGGATAGGAGACTTATAATAAAGATATCATATGCCAATTTATTTTAACGAATTAGACCTATAGAAAGCCATTTTAACACAGGACTATGTTGTATTAAAGCCATCAGTGTTACATGGCATGGCTTTATCTACCCCTTCACAGCACTTCAGCAGAGCCATGAGTGGCAAGGAGACAGTGAACCAAAGGGAAATGCACTCTTGTAAGCATGGTTCTTTGGATCCTAACCAGTTCATGACAATGTAGATGTGATTAGGTAGCCTTTGGTGGGGAATGAGACTGAAGAAGACCAGCTTGTCCTGACAGCCTATGGTGCATGGATGCTCCACGCAGTGGACCACAAGGTGGAGGTAGATGCTGCTTTATTATCACGGAGGAGCATATGCAGCAAGGAGATGCCATTTGAGTGATGCATGAGGACAGGGAGACTGTCTAGCCAGAACCTCAAACCCAGACCTGTGATGAACTGCTAAGGCCTTGCTTTCCTCTTCACCTGTCAGTAGTCAAACTCACAGTGTTTTCAAACAAGACCAGTGTCACTGTGTCACCCATTTCACAGGTGGACAACCTGAGATACAAAACTAGGATGTGAGCTGACAAGGGTATCTGAGAGGAGCTGCATGACAAGGCACTGGATACCTGTCTGACCCAGAACAGTTTGTAAAGGGCAAAGGCTTCTTTCTCATCTCGTCCTCACATGCACTTGCTAGGAAATACTTGTATTTTTGCAACATTTGTTATATTGTGTGCTACTCTGCTGTTCCTCAATGCTCAAAGGTAGCCTTTTGCAGCCCTTTTTTATCAAGTGTGGCAGGTGTTTTTTCAGTTCCCCCAACATGGGAACAGAAGTTTTGCTTGACTTTGTTTGCTATGACCCTTTTTCTGAAATGCTAGTGATGTGTCCTCAGTTTCTAGCAAAGAGAAGATGAACACATATTTATAACTTCACATAATTGTATTTTATGACAACCTGGTGCTAATGTGAACACCAAATTGAACATAAGAATGTAATTGTGTACTTTCTGTTGAATAATGAAAGGCAGTAGCAGTCATTAGCCAGGCTCTGTCTGAGAATGCAAGGCTCTTCCCTTTGTGGAAAACACATAAACAGAAGACAAAGAAACAAAATCTTCTCACAAGGTTGTCACTGTTCCTTCCTTTCAAATCAGAAGCAATGTCTTAGTGAATCAGATTCCCAGCACTGAGCACTTCCTGATGTGCCTGATACTTAAAAGAGGGTGTAAAACATGTTTTACCAGCCAGCAAATCACAGTAGCTTCTTTGAAATCAGTGGTTGCACTAAATACCCATCTGGCCTTGAAATGTGCAGTTCTCTACTGATGTGTGGAAGTGGAAGGAGAGGAAAGAAAAAATTGACTGAGACTGAAGGATAGAAAGAATAAAAACTAGCAAATGGGCCAGCACTGTCTTGGTAAAACTACCTATTTCTGGGTGACAACTTTTGTAATATTCTGTGTCTGGATCCAAATATTTCCAGATTCACCTACAGTTTCAGGTTTGGGACTTAGTCTGTGGTCTTGATACTCAAAGCTCCTTTCAGTAAAGTACCTTCCCCATGGAGAGGGGAGGAGGAGGAAGAGGAATTTTGTTTGGGAGGTGAAAGCACTGGTTCAGCTGAAGCAGAATGCAAGACACAAGAACCTACAGACCTAACTTATTAATGAGACTTGTTAAAGGTTTGCAACCTTTTGACAAGGTTATCAAAACTATTGCTTTCAAATACATGACCCAAGTTGTGAATGCTCAGTGATTGTGGAAATGCAGTACAAATATGGGGCTATTCATCAGTTTAGAGAACTGGAAAGTAACTGCAACAAGAGGAACTTAAAAAATGGAATGGACTAACAGACCGAAGATTTCCCACTGGTGTTCCAGGGAAAAAAGAAGAGCCATGAGTGACATGGGATCTTTTCCATAACGTAAGCTCCCAGCAGGAGAGAATTTTCCTCATTAGCAGATAGAGATCTGGGAGATTAAAGAAGGTCTGAAGGTTTACCTTATCCCCAGTGGAGCATATTTTTACTGCTGGCACTAGGAACAGTGGCAGAACTTAATTCATAGAGTATTTCTCTTGTCTGTCCCATGTCAATCACATCCCACTTATAAACAATCCTTATATTCACTCTGGTGAGGTTCTGACTTGCACTTTGGGAAATCCACATAGTTTCACGTACCTGGATATCCTTCCTGTCTGTCACCAGAGCTTGGTGACACCTGCATCTGATGCATCAGCAACTCCATGGCTCCAAGAAGGTAAAAGTCCTAAAGGAGCTAAGAGCGACTGCTGTACACAGCTAAGAGCTTGTGAGCATATCGTTGTATCTGTCAGTTTGCACTGAGAGTACCAGCTGCCAATACACAGCGGTAGCAGCTCTGACTCACTATTATTCCTGTTTCTGGCAATTGCAATATTTGCAATCACCATTGGGCTAATTGTTATGAGAAGTGCCACTTTGCTTCACACATCTGATGCGTGTTGATTGTAGTTGTATAACAGAACAGTTTATAACCTTCTGCTTCTTGTCTACATGAAAGGGATGTTTCTTTTCACCCTTGTGACACTTGAGAAATTAAAAGCTGTCTCAGCTGGGGCTGTGCATGATCTAAGACTCAGGCCTATCATCTTCTGTCATACAGCTCCTTTTACTCCTTTGGGGCACACTGTGGAAGTAAGGGTTTGATTGTTGAATAAGCATGGTGGGTTGTGTCTTCAGTTTGCAAAGGTGAAAGTCTGAGTTTCTAGGAGTTCAGAATATATGTGTAGTTTTCCAGATTCTGAAGGTGCAAATCATTGTACCTAAAGTTGACAATGCAATTTGAAGGGAGTATGGGCATAGCAGAAGAGTTAGTCCCTTGATTGGATCACTTGGGCAGACAGGCCTCTGTTCAAAACACTGCAATCATTGGTGATGTTCTGAGGCCAATTTTTTTTCTGTGAACCAGCCTTAAGAGGATAGGAAGGATGCTCCTGGTTCTCATGTAATATACAGACCTGATTTCACAAATATGTCTATATGATGTGAATGCATGACAGATGAAACTAGCATACGTTTGGTTGCTTATCCCTTGAGTTGAAGGCTTGTAATTTGCTCTTAAGTCTCATGCAGGATATGAGTGATTTGGGAGTGTTCTTTGCACTTTCTTTTGTCCTCATGGTTTTTTTTAGACCTGCAGAAATCCTTGGCCTGCTCAGCACTGCCCAGGTGCACTGCTTAGATGGGAGTCAGGTGGTGTAGGCTTGGGATTCTGCCAGTGCTGACGTGCTATTTACTGTCTCTCTTTCCTGTGAGTTACTGCCTAGCTCTGATGTTTGTTTTCCTTCCTGATTTTGATAAATTGTTTACCCACAATAAAGTTTATACATAATATTAACATAAGCAGAACTATGAGCTTTCTTTGTACCTGTAGACTGACTAAAAAATGATCAACAAAATTTTCTTAATAGCAAAAGCAAGTATCTAAATATTTCCTGAACTGTATTTCTATCATTACTCTGTGCAGGATGCGAGGATTTTTTGAGTGAGGATTTTCCTCTGGGGCTGTTTCACTCTGTGTTTACCATCTACTCTCTGGTATAAATGGGCTTTTGGATAGATTTGTATCCAATCTGAGAAGCAAATTTCCTCTGTTTATAATTTCTCTCTAACCTGAGAGAGAACAATTTTGCCTTGCTAAATGTCAGATCTTGGGAGAGCAGCGTTTTAACTATGGTTATTTAGGATTTTAAAGCAGCAATTCTTGGGCACATTTGAAAAGAGTATTATTTTCCTACTGAGAAGGAAGCAATGTCTGTATTTTTATGTCAGATTGCTAAACTCTCTGCCTTCCCAGGTGAGATTGCTTGTGTCTTTGTCTTATTTGTTACTGAAATTCTTATTTTTCGTTCTTTAGTACTTGTCAGTGTTTCCCAATTCAAAATTTGCTGTCCAGCCCACAGTAATTCTTAGAGATGAAACTATGCCATTTAATTGCTAGTGATGGTCCCGACAGTGTAGAGTTGAAACCAGCTGCCTATTTGTTTGCATGTTGGCTTTGCACACAGTGATCACTGGGCCTTGTGGGCACTGAGAGAGGGAACAAGATATTCCTTGCTTTATGAGAGGTTTCAAGGAGAAGGCTTGTGTCAGTGACCTTTAGCAGCCTTCAACATGAATTAAGAGGCTGCTTTTCCACAAAAGGCTGAGTCAAATCTCCCACAATGCTGACCTTGGTCTGACACTCTGTATGTGCTGGTAGCCTCAGCCAGTTCCTTGGGGCTCTGTAGCCAGCACCATGCATGAGGCTTCTGAGTGTTTTACATTGGTGAGGACCTTCCTCACATATTTGCTCTGGGACTCTATCCATTAGACTAATGAGGTGTCCAAGCAATCATTGAACTTTAAATAGGAGATAAGGTGCTTTTAATAATTCTAGCATGCACTCAAATACCTTTGTGAATCTAGATTTTGACTACTGAAGACCTGAGTTTCCTTGAAAGCCCCTGGGGCTTAGCTCAATTGAGCTAGGCTTCCAAAAGAGCCAAGGCCACATGTTCTGATGCCTATGAAAGTCTCACAAGTCTACCCACCTAAGCAGGATATAACACTAAGGATGATAAATGAAATGTGTACTTTAAAACAACAAAAATAGTCATAGAATCAGAGAATGATAGGGGTTGAAATGGACCTTTAGAGATCATCTGCTGTAACCTTCCTGCTAAAGCAGATCTACCTAGATCAGATCAAATTATTACTGTCAAAAGTCCCACTAGGAGGCTTAGCAATTATATTAAGGTAAAAAAGTGGAAAATAATGGATCTGGTGGACAACATCACAACACATTTCTGGGAATGTCTTGAAATGGCATGCAATGACATTTTCTAATCCTTCAGGAGTAGAGAAAAAGCTTTCAGCTCATTGTTTTATAGCACTTCTATGTTGTGTCTTGGCTTTATAATTAAATCCTAATAATTTATTGTTTAACTGAGAGTAAATATCTTTAGAATGTGTTGAACTAGATTAGGGGTTGGACTAGATGATCTCTAAAGGTCCATTCCAACCCCTACCATTCTACGATTCTCTGAGAAGCAAAAGAATGGCAGCCTGGAATCATAGAATCATAGAATGGTAGGAGTTGGAAGGGACCTTTAGAGATCATCTAGTCCAAACCCCCTGCAGAAGCAGGGTCATCTAGATGAGATCGCACAGGAACGTGTCCAGGTGGATCTGGAAGACCTCCAAGGAAGGAGACTCCACAACCCCTCTGGGCAGCCTGTGCCAGGGCTCCCTCACCTCAACAGTGAAATACTTTTTTCATATGTTGAAATGGAACTTTTTGTTTTCCATTTGTTCCATTGTGTAATCTGGAAGGGGTCATGTTGCAGGCCTGGGCTTCATTTGATTTTTGAATATAATGGAAATGTTTTTGATACATTGATAACCAAAAGCTTCTTTGAGCTTCTTAAATAAAAATGATGAGTGGATGTTCTGCAGAATGACAGCTTATGCATGCACAGCTTTTCTTTGGATAATTTTGTCCTTTGTCATTCATCTCTTACATGGTTAGCTAAAGCATTGCAATTGTTTTGGAAGGTAAAGAATTTTTTTCTTCCAAATTACTCCTACTTATGCTACTTTACCTAATTTTCCTTAAACAAATAGGACTATTGATTTACTATCTATGTAGTCACTAGGAAGAGGAACCAATCCACTGAACACTAGAGGAGAAATCTATCAGGTAGAGAAGTAGGACTTTGTATTATAGAGAATTCAATATGAGACTGCTGTCCTGAAGTCCATAATCCATTTATGCTCGTCTCAACACACATTAGTGTGTACACATTCCTGCAGAGTCATTGGCATTTTCCCCGAGTGAGAGGTGTGTATGTAGCTTGTCAGGTAAGGACAGCTGAGGGGCACTGCCTTCCACTCCCTGAGCACGGGGCCAAGGTCTGTCCACGTGTTTGTTGCTGGTACCTGTCCAAGGCTCACTGACTTCCAGTGGAAATCTGCATCATTTAACTCCTAGACACATTTGTGCTGTCTTGGCAAAACTAGAGAAAAAAGATTACTGGGTAGTAGTATTTCCAATATAACCAACTTACTTAGCAGGTTTCTATTAATTATTCCACAAAATTTATAAACTGTCCCTTTTGTTTTCTTAATCTCAAATTAATGAAGAAATTCTGTCCCCACTCCAAACCTGTATACACAGAAATATGGAAATCAGTGGCTAGGGTTTCTTAAAGGGATTTATTTTTCTAAGTTTTACAGAGGAATTTCAAACCTACCATGGCCTTAATACATCATCTTGGGGGGAAGCATTGGTTATTGCTCTTTGGATTATTTTGTTTTTGTTTTTTTACTATTTCACTGCTTTGCAACAGTAGCTTTTGCTATGTTGTCTTCATGAACTAGTGTTATATTCCCACTTCCTCCTCCCATTGGCACAAATGGAGACTCTAGTTAAAAACCCACTCACTTCTCCTGTTAAATGTTTCCAGCTGAGAGACAAATCAGGCCTGTACCATTTTCATTGGGTAGCCATCAACGTCATTTGCCTTTGAGATGCTTTTTGTAAACTGTGACCGTGATTATTTTGTAGTTATTGCTTTCAGACGTGCCCTGTGCTTCATCTGTCAAAGCCAGGAAGTATGTCCTAGCCTAATTATGGTGTTTGCGAAGAACAAACTAATCAACTGAGTTCTAGTTTATTATTTCCGAAGATAGACTTAAATATATGTGTGCACATAATGTGGTGGTTCTTTGTGTGGTCAGAGGAGCTGACGCTGAAACCTGGGAGAGAGGAAGTGGCATGTGGATGTTATAGTTCTTGCTTTCTGGTTTATTTCCGGAACTGACCAAAGGAAATGGGTGAGGGATATTTGATGTTTTGTATCACTTCATTTAACCACACACGTTTTGACCTGTGGTTTTTTTGAGGTGATTAAACTGCGACATTTGTAGGCAGTTCTCTACACAGTTGATGTAGTACAGACACAATGATCAAGATTTGATTTTAATCATAAAGATGAGTTGCCTTCTAGAGGTTCATTTTCCTGCTTCTCTTTAGAAATCTGCTCCTAAAATGCCAGGCTGCTCTATGTTGAAGAGCCACTATCTGCCTGCAATGTGCACTATTTTACATTTGTTGCTGTGAAATAGGTACTGCTACTCAATGTATAAAGTACTATTTGTTGCATTTGAGAGTGTCAGGGGAAGAAGAGTAATTGGTTATGTGTTTCATAAGGCTTTGTGGAAATCTACTTTGGGATTCCATCATTGTATTCCCCACTATCACAGAACCTCCTCTTCTTCCTTTTATGTCCTAAGAGGAGGATCTTGCTCAGATGACCCTTTCCCCATCAGAAAGGAATGAATAAAATCCAGAGGGAGTGTTGTCTGAGTTCATCTGGTAAAGAGAACTTTACAACATGGAGATGTCAGCTGGATTAAAGTATCAAGACAGCTTTCTGAAATTCCAGGGCTAAGAGAATTCTTTTCTGGCTGCAAATAACTCGTTACAAGCTTATCACAAAGGAATATACTACATAATGGAGAGCAGCAAAAATCCAGCCATCAAATTACTAAATTAAAAAAATAATATCAGTAAAAAGAAAACCTGATACGTTTTCAATGAGTTATAACTCACAGAAAATGCTCAGTCATTTAATTTGTCTTTCAGTTTGTTCTTTAATTAAATTATCTTTTTGTGGAATTGTTGCAGTGTATGTTTATTGAGTTTATTGAGATCTTTTCCGGAAATGTTGACATAAGTGTGAGTCAACTTAGCAGGAAAACACTTAACCACCTGCCTAGCTTTGAGTTCTGTATTTACAATGGAACTCTTAAATGCAAAAATGGCACATGTATATACAAGTCCAACATTATTCTCAGTTTCTGCTCTTTTCTTATGGATATTTCTAGTGTGTGAGAAGAAGTAAGTGCTGTTTGCAGAGCTCTGCTCAGATTTGTCCTGCAATATTTAATGAGTTGTGCTAATTGAGTTAGCTCAGAGTTTCCTCTGTGTCAGGATAAAGTCCTGAGGATGGCTGTATAATAATGTACCATTGATGTCAGAAATGGTCTCTAGAAAAGCAGAACAATGTAGTAATCACGCACACGTTGCTTACTCAAGAAAAAGTGAATCCAGTCTGTCCTGGAATAAGAATTTATCTTTTATTGGAACTTCTGTTGTTCCAGGACAAAATTCCCATCTGGAATGAAAAGCTGAAACATCAAGATATTCTGCAGTTTGGAAATGAAAAAAATGTGTCAGATCAGTTCCAGTGTACTTGACAATGCTGGAATAGTTATTCAAATAAAATAGCTTAAGTGAAATACTGATTTTAACTAATTCTGAATTTGTGATTTTAGTTGTATTAGTTGAATTGCTTAACTTTTATGCTTAAATATTAATTTCTGGTTCTATAATGACAGGTATTAAAATGAGGACTGTAGAAACTTTCGTTCTAAACCAGATGAGATGGTTTACTTGACGCTGAGGTTATTTAAGTGTCAAGTGTATAGAAGTGGATCTTCCTTTTCCACTTTTGTGAAATGTCTCTTACCTGACTCAGGTCATTCGGATCCAGTTTGTACAGTGCACAGTGTTGTGTGTATGTGGAAGAAAGCAAAATTCTCTGGCACCTTGGTTCTGAGTAACTGTGGAATGATATCACCATCACTGTCTCCCAACTTTATATTTGACTTGGGACACTCAAGCAGACAGTTTTTCAGAAATCAGTGTTTGCACATCTCTAAATTCTGGTGGTGTTACTGGAACAGTTGATACTCAAGTGAAAATTACTCTCTTTTCCCCACCTAGATATTTTTGTTTCCCTTTTTTATATTTCACCAAATCTCTACCATTAGCTAATCCTGGCCTTTCAAGGACTTGGTGTTACAGCTCACTTTCCTCCCTAATAAATCTTCCTGTGGTTTTGAACAATGGGAGAGACGCGGTAGCCGAGACAGCTTGGACCATTAGATAAAATACCTGTCGTATTTTATCACTGGTAATTTTTCTCTAGCCTAGCTGCCTATTGTTTGTCCCTTTGTTGTTCTCAGAGTACAAATGTAATTGGTGAGTTGGAAAGTTTTCAGGTGGTGGCTGTATTGAGTAGGAAGATCCCAATTGCTTCAGCTTCAAATTTAGGCTAAATGGAGCATCTTCTAGTTTTTGGCAGAGTCAGATTTCTTTTGTGAATGCAAGGGGATTAATAGTGAAAGGAGTCATTATATATCAAGCTTTTCTGTTGCTTCTCTCCAGAAAGCACATCTGCAGGCAACAGCTTCATTGTGTAAGTCTAGGGTCTGGATTAAACCAAAGTTAATACCTATTTTTGATTCCTGACGTTTTAGGACACAGCAAACCAGATCTACTACCTGTGAACAGATTGCTTACTGTACTCTGGTGTGTTGCTTTGGGATTGCATTTAATGGCATCAGTAAAAACCCCATAAACCACACATATGATCATCCTGAGACAAACCAATGTGAATTCAGACTTTTCATAAAGCAACTTGTGTCTCAACTGTAATTGGCAGACCTTATGTTGTCTTTACCTCAGATGGCAAGTTGGCATTTACTACTTCAGTTCTGCTGCATTGCTTTAGGAATTTCAATATTTCACCTGTCAAACTGCAACTCAAGTTGAAGGATAACACTTTAAGTATCTAATTTCTACCAGAACTTACCTTACTGACATTGAGGGACTGTTCAGTGTGCTGTCAAGTCCACTGGATAATGGCAGGAGGCTAACTAGATAGAGAATAATGCTGTTCTGTATGGTGGCTGATTGTGATCCAACCATATTCTCCTTTTACTTTAACTTCTTAAAGATAAGTATATCCTAAGTAGGAAAGATACAGTAAATCTTTGACTGTTGAACCTGTTCATCAAAGCCTATGATCATAAATCAGAAGTTACCAGTGGCAATTTCCCAAGCACTGCATGGCTTGAGGCATGTGTACAAAATTTCAAGGAAAGAAACTTCAGAGTGGTTCCCAGAGAGCCAGGGAGGCTTTCTTATTGTGACTGCTGCCAGTCAATGGTCTATCCACCTCAGTGTTTATACTATGTTCACTCTTGTTATTCTAATTTTTTACTCTGTGGTGCTTAAAAAAAAAACCCCAAACAAGCCCAAAAACTTAACTGACATTTTTTATTATGGAAGAATGTTATGGATAAATGCAGTAGTCCAAGGGATGTGTCATCTGGTATGGTTATGACCTCAGGGAGGAAAAACACATGAGTTTGGACTTGTGCCTCCACACGTGTATTTCAGGACAATTATATCTGTGTTCCAGGCAGAAGGGAAAGCAGTAACTTCCCAGCTATCTAAATGCTTGTTTGGACCGTTCCCCATCTTCATTATATCTGCACTTGTAGCCTGACCCTAATATGAGGCAGCTGCCTGCTAGCTCTTGGCATGAAATCTTTACAAACAACCTGTTTCATAAATAAGTTTGTGTTTAGTACAATTGAAGTAGAAATTTCCCTTTGTGATTTTCTCCATCTCTTTGTTCTCTTTCTCTTTCTGCAGAGGAGCCTTGAGTCATGTTCATGTTTGGCTATTCTCCTTCCAGCTCAAATAGAATAGATTACTCCTTGGCATTGAGTATTTACTAAATAAGTTTCAAGTAATTCTGCCCTAGGAACCAGGGGAATGTCTGCAAAGAATGATGGTGTAATTAAAAAAACTACAGTGGCTTTGTACAGCAGCAGTGTAAAACACTGCAGTAATAAGAGTGTACTGAGAGTGAGCTCTGGGATTGAGAGTTTTTGGGTGGTTCTTGAGTTAAGCACCTAAATCAGTGACCAGCCTTTCAAAATAAATGAGCCTCTGACAGATTTCATTACCAGTAATTCTCCTTTCCCTCAGTTTTCCTGTCAGTCACGTGAATGAGATGCTTTAGCTCACTGCTGGTAGGGCTTAATTCTTCTGCATTTTTTAACAGCGAAATAATAGTCTAAAGCTAAAGCACTGTCATGAAACTGAGGAGACTGGGATTTAATTTCTGGCTCTACCACAGAGTGCATGTGACCCTGGGCAACTCATTTGATCTGTCTATGCCATGGTTTTCAGCTGGAAAATAGAGCAAATCCTATCTTTCACACAGCTTTTCTCTCTCTAGCTGTAGTTGGTCACCTCTCCAGGACAGAGTTCTGTTTCTTACTGTATGCACATTCCGTCCCTCATATGATGTGGGACCTAAATGCGTTTCTCCTGCTAGCAGGATAAAGAGCAAACTATTATACAGAATCTAAAGGACTTGGGCCTGACTTTACTGCCATTTAAGTTTGCAGAATTTTTTCTTCCTTATTAACTCAAGTATTAACTACAATTCAGTCAGGCTTTTCAGTGCCTTGTTAGAAAGTGTTTGAGAAGCATAAAAATGAGCATGCTCCAGTGATGAGTTCTGCAAAATCCTTTGCACCTCCTTTCCCTCCTATTAGACAGACAGATCTCCCTGGCTACTCTGCAAGCTCTCAACACTTTTCTAAAGCTCCTTTACTTTTTTTTTTTTTGGCTGCTATTTCCTTCTTCCAGAATTTCCTTGATGCATCCCATTTATTCAGATTAGACTTGCATTCTTGCTGAGGATCATGCTAAGAGTGTTTCTTTAAAAAGATAGTATTTCTTTTGCCAGGGAGTAACTTCCTGATATATTTCCAACTCAATGTTTGTATTTTCCAAGACAATGTTTTATTTAAGGACACCACATAAATAATTTTCTTTGCTTTGATATTTTCGAGCTATCTAAAAGAAAGCCACCTTTTTTAACTATTTTTTCATTATGAGCCTTTTTATCAGGGGACTCCTTTTTCTGCCTGTATGTGGTTTATGATGATACTTCCTTTAGTCAGAATATTTTTTCCAAGTTAGGAAAAAGAATTGCTTATTGACCTGACTTTTATTGCTGCTCTGAGGCAAACATCACCCATAAATTGAGCATCCTCCAACTTTTATCTGAATGAAATGCTGTAAATGTTATTAAACATTTTACCATTTCTCTCTCTTGCAAGAATGTTGGAGTGTCATCCAACCCGGAGGAATAGCTTCATTTTTTTGTTATTAAATAATCTGGTCCTGTTCTTTATCAAACTCCATTTTAAATGAGTTTGGTTAAATTAAATGACTCTCTATAGTGGCTGGCGAGACAGAGTGGTTTAGTACTCTGGCCTTTTATCTCTGGAGACTTGAAGGCCATGCTTTTGGTTCAGATAAGACTGCTTTGCACCTCTGAAGTGTTATGAAGTGACATTCAGCTAGCCTCAGAGGACTGTTAGTGGAATCCTTTATAGCTTGAGAGCACTGCAGAGAGACTTTTAAGAAAGTTCCTTTCCAGTCATTGCAGTGTACCCGTATAGTGCAAAACATTGGCTGCAAAACTGTCTTGCACTGATTTCCTACTCTAGGTCACAGATAATCAATATTTGTTTGGATTTACACAGATTTGCCCTAAGCTTGAAAAACTTGAGTATTTGCAGAACAACTGCATTGCTCAACTCCATAGCCTCTATGTGTTGAACATCTCTCTTGCTGGAAGCTTTGGGCTTCTGCAGTGATTTTAACAATCTTGTGTGGTTTAATGAAACGAATTTTTCTATCTGTAAGTTCCAGTGAGGAAGTTATTTTGAGAACATACAAATAGAAAAGCCTTGAAAAGTAGTTGCAGAACGAAAGGGAATTGGCTGGCCAAAAAAATAAGCCTTCAACAATCTAGGGGGTATCTAACGTAGTTGGAAAAGATGCATACTTAGGTAAGTGAATCCACATTTGGTTTTGAACAAGCAGGTATCTATCTCTGAGAATCCTTTCAAACTCATGACTTTGTCTGCTTCCATGGTGATCTCCTTTATTTTAATGTTTTTGAAAGCCTTGTTGAAATTTAGGAGACCAGGTACTGGATTTTGTGTGGTTTAATGTTAGTTATGAAAAAAGTTCTACCTTTTTTCTCTCTGTCCAGTAACAGCTACAAAAGTTACTTGTGCAAGTGTAGCAGAATTGCCTACAATGCAGTAGTTGAACATTTGCTGTAAACGGGCTGGGTAAGGAGGCAATTGGATTTATACCATGCTGATATAGCAGCATATGACAGGGACTGGAGGAACCCCAGATCTGCAGACTTAGGCTTTTCGGGAAGTTTGGATCCCTTGGCTTCTTTCCTTTAACTTGCTGTTGGTGCACTTTTCTGTGCTGGACTCTGCTGAACTCAGCTGAGCTAATCTGACGGAGTAGGAGCACTGTGTGCTCCTCTTCTCAGCTATAGAATCAAGGCTTTAGTGGCCAATCTCTACCTTGATTAAAAAAGGAAAAGCAGGAAAAAAAGAGAAAAGGAAAAAAGGAACTTGCAGTTACAGAACAGTCTCAATGAACTTTGTAGCTGTCCTCATAATAACCTCTCTTGCATTATGTTTGAAATTTCATTATGCTCTAGTCTGGCACTGATTTACTTAGACAGTGAGAGGGTATTAAGACCAACTTGTCAAATAGTTGCAGTAATAAAATATTTCCTGCCTTTCTGTGGAGACCTTTATAGAATTAGGGAAAAGGTAGAAGTGCAGCTGATGAAGGCTCCATGATGCTTCATATCCCAAGTGCTTTTTTTGTGTATTTCTCTATTTCAGCTTGTGTCAGATTTCACAGATAAAATACTAATTTTCTTGCTTTTTTTTGACTTAATTTGTTTTGTCTGCTTCGTGCAACTAGGTGATTTAAATTGTCCACAAGTGAGAGATACCTTGGGGACAGGACTTAGTTTATGCTTCATATTATTCAGACTGTAAAGCTCAAAGTAATTGAATCTCTACTCAGAAATGAAGATGGAGTATTTTTATTTTAAATTTAAGTGTCTACATAAACATGATGCCTCAGGGCTTTGCTGATTTATAATATATGCAATTTGAAGGGTGCTTTAGTGGCTTCAGCAGAACCTTTTTCATTATATTAGTCTTTGGGAAAAAAATATGCAGCCCATAATTCTTTTCTTTCATATACTATAATATTGCTAATGCTCTTTTCTATCATGATCCTGTATAATGCTGTTAGCTAAGCAGCTGTTCTATACCTCAAACACATGACAAAACACCTCACAGAGATGGTGACTCTATAGGCTAAGGATAATCTCCGTGCTGTTTTTCCCCCTCTTCTTGTGTTCACTTCCTTTCCCTTACTGCTTCTCAGCTAGGTATCTTCAGCCTAATGGCCATAATAGATGAGCTCATGTTTCCAGAGCCTGCTAATGTCAGACCACAGTTCTTTTGAAGCCTATATGGTATTATTGTAAACAGTAGGATGGCTGCCTTCATCCTGGAGCCTGTTCAGTTTGAAAGGCAGGGCCCGAGGGTCTGTGCGGTGTTTCGCTGACTTCTGTGGGGCCCTGCATAGATCTGGAGGGTGACTGATCAGATTTCCAGTGTGTGATTTAGCTGCCTCTTGCCAGAGTACAAATTCAGAGATAGGAAGCATAGTCTGTGATTTCACTCATCCTTTTTTGTGACTAGAGTCTCATGGCAACAGCTGCTAAGATTATGTCACCCATGAGAGCAGTGGCTGAGGCAGCAGGTTGGTTTGATTTTTTCCAGCCAGCTGGCAGGCTGTGTTATGGCTTAATCTATGTCAGATGTTTCCAGACACAAGGAGTTCAAAGTACATTCCTTTAAATTAAAAACCATGACAGGTTAGAGAGAGCTGCAGTTGGAGTGATCAGAGAAAAGTCCTCAAGATGCCCTAGTGGGGACCAAAGTGCGTGCTACCTTGTAAAGACATCCAGTTCAGTTTTTATTTGAGACCCAAAACAAAGCTTGAAAGTTGCAGAACTGACAATTTTAATGTGAGAGACAGCTCAATCTGACTCTTATAAGGTTTCATGAGTTTGTATTTTGCTGTGAAGACCTCTTGCCTGTTCTTTCACTTCATGGATGGCCAATAGTCCATCCTTTGTGAGGCAGTCCCGGCTTGAAATTTGGAATGACCACATGTTTGAGTGATAATCTCATAAATGCAGCAATGTATGTACTGTAACCTGATGGTGAGACCATAGCATGAACTGCAGTGTTCTACTCAGGGAGCAACAGTAAATTAGCAACAGGTTTGCTCTGGTTTTTTGGTGTCACTTCAGTGTCTTCTATTGACGTGTGATGAACTGGGGAGTTAGACTGGGATAAGTGCTTCTAGCAGGACTTTCTGTTTGGGAGCTTATTCTTGTCAGTCAGGCAAGGGCACAATTATCAATTACTTGGGATAAAACCCTCACCTTCTGCAGAAATGCAACAGATATGAATTGAGGTTTGTTTTCTTTAATTTTGTTATTTTTAATTCTTTCCCCCTCCTTCTAGACTCGCTTACTGGTCATTGAGATATGAGCTGGCCTCATTTTGTGTGCAGGAGGCAAGAGTCCTTTTACACAGTACAAATTCCATGCTTTTTAGAAAAATCTTTTTCTATGGTCTCTATGAAAGAACATTCTCTGTACAGAACTGACAGGAAAATTGGCTTTAAAATAGTTCAAATTATTTGAGAATGGTACTTAGATACCAGTGTAATAAGTCCCTTAGAAAGACTTAAGACAGTGAGACTTAGTTATAAACAGGGTAATGCTAACACTTCCACTGTCAGTTTTCAACGTGGATTGAAAAAACCTGTGCCTGAAGGGTTTATAATTTTGCATATTTTCTGGTAAACTTTTATCTAGACCTCTTTTCAAACTCTGTGCAAGAGTCCACACAGGTGTACATACAAAAGAACCTGTATTTTTGTCTTTTCTTTACTGGAACAAATCAGTTGCTTTCCATAGCCTATTGTGTGTGTATGATGTGAATCTGATTTGTATCAAAGGAACATGTTGCAGCCTGTAAATTCTGATCACACAAGGTCTAATCCTATCTTAAGGAAAAAGTGCTGGTTCATGCACAGGTGCTAATACATGCAAGCACAGGCTCTTTCAATGTATGAGAGAGTGTATGTACACAGCTTTTCATGGTCAAAATGGAATGCTAGTGTTTGAAAGATGAGGTCTGTAAATCACATTTTTTATTGAACTCTTTTTCTGTGTCCCACCCATCCCTCAGGCCACTGGCTATGAATTATCTCATGTTGTTGGCCTATTCTTATTCTTGGGCTTTCCTCCTCTTCACATTTGTATAATTACATGTGTTACCTAAATATACTGTATACCTCAGGAAGAATGTTTAATTTTTATTTTGACTTTTAGTTCATTTCCTAGTGTACTTGTTACCTCAAGATCCACAGTGTAACAGCTAGGGCACAACATGTACTTCCAACAGATTAGTAGGGACATATGTGGCTTTAGTTCCTAAGAAAACAAACACATATCATTTCCAGGACCAGCTTCTTTTCCACTGAGAACAAACATAATATGTGAGACTAGGAATATTCCTCTTATGCCTAACTAACAAAATGAATTAATGTATAGTTTTTCTTGCTCTACACATGGGGGCATTTGGACAGTCATTCAGGAGAATTATTCCGAGTTCTGCCAGCTTCATAGGTGAAAAGAAAGAAGAAAGAAAGGAAACACTGTCAATTAAAGAAAAATTATTCTGGCTGGAATATGAAATCAGTAAAGAATTTTAAAAATCATCCTTTACATTAGTTATTTAACTTTTCCACTTTTCTTTAAGTCCCTGATTTGAGTTCACAGAGGATATGTTCCCTCTGCTACCCTGCCTCAGCTTTTCCAGCAGCACAGTTATTATAGAAAGGGAAAATTAGTTATCAAAATTAGGATATAAATGACAACCTTTTCTATTTTGATGTAGTGATTTGTAGGGCAGACTCATAAAAAAGATATATGATGTTTCCCAATGAATCTGGGATATGAGTAAACTCTCTCCTCTTCCTTTCTCAAGAATTTTGGTTTCTTTCTTGTGGAGGACAGATTGTGTAGTAAAAAGGAATGAGCGATATCCATGGAATGATGAAATTGGTAGACTGATGTGACTTGCCAAAGAGTTTGTTAGAGCAAGAAGTAACTTTGGATCTTATGAGTTTCGATATTTGGTGGCCTTTTCTGGGAATCTTGTTTTTGAGTGTTATTTTTTTGTTTGTTTGTTGTTTTAGTTTGGGTTTGTTTAATCTTTTTTTTTGTTATTCTTTCTTGGTCAATTTTCCTTTGTAGTTTGGCAGCCTTCCAGATGCATTCTGACAGACATCTGAGAAATTAATAACAAATAAATTAATACAATGGAAAAAGCAGCCAACCATTTCAGTGACAATAAGACATGGGGAAAGAAAAAAACCCAGTACAAACACCTCAAACCTCTCCTATAATAAGAACATCACTATTCATGAGCCATTACTGAACTTTTCTGTCTAGTATCTGATTATTATTATTTTAATAGCTTCTTTAAGGAAGAACAAAAAAGCGACCAGAGCTACAATGCAAAATGAAAAGCGTTTGTTATTGGTTCTAGCTAATAAATTTGAATATTGCTGTGTGCCTCTTTCAAACTGATGGGCATAACTGAAATTCTGTTCAAGCTAAGTGAGGGAGCAGTTAAAACAAAATCTTTGTTTAGTGAGGGCTGAAACAATAGAGGCTGCTGCCAAAAGCATAAAATGGTAAAGCACAGCAAAGAAGTTAGTCTGACGGGATTGAGACATTTCCTTGGATTAATAGAGCAAACTAAGAGACTGAATGCTGGAGATGAGGAGTATATTTTGAGAGAAGAAAGTAGGACTAGAAAGCCTAAAGAGATAGTCAGAACAAACATTACCACCATTGGGAGTATGCCTTTGAGAAATAAAATGAGAGACATTCTTTTTACAAGAAAACAGGACATTATTCCTTACTTATTTTAAAAGAAAAAAAAAAAGAGAGAGATGTGGATGACAGCTCAGGTTTGGCTCAATGCTCAGATTAAAAGGGAGGCAATGAGGTATATCTTTTGGGCTGGATTCTCAGCTAATACAAGTAAGCACAATTCTCTGCTCTCGACCCATTGTAAAGACAAGATGTGCAGAAGCGAGTGGGAAAGGTGAGCAAGTTCTCTTATCCATTGTTTAGGGCAGATGTCATTGGACACAGGATAGTTTCCAGTTTTGTCATCTATTACTGCCAAAACCCGATGCTAGGATGAAAATAGAACTGCTGGGAAGAATTAACATTCATCCCTCATCTGACCAAGCTACAGAAAACAGGATAATTATAGGTGTGTGGAGGATGAGCAACCTTCTGAACTTTGCCATTTTCTCTGTAAACAGTAAACCCACTGAGACTCATCTAAACTCTCTCTATAAGTAAACAGTGGGAGTTCATTGCTGTGGTGAGTTTACTGGTGTAAAAGGCTGGCTTGTTTTCAACTTTTAGGTAAGGGGAGAGTAACATTGAACAGTGTGTATGGTCCCCAGCACACATCCATGTACCACGGAAGTGATGAAGCCCAGTGTTGTGATTAGGATATTTTGTTTACCAGAGACCAAGTAATATTAGGAATGAGTACCCTGGTGTGTGCTTAGAAACTTCTTTGTGGCTTTGAGTATATGTGCAGGGGAAATACTTTGAAATCGTAGAATCATAGAATGGTAGGAGTTGGAAAGGACCTCTAAAGATCATCTGCTCAATCAGGTCTGTCTAGATCAGGTCACACAGGAACATGTCCAGGCTGGTTTTGAAAACCTCCACAGAAGGAGATTCCACACCCTCCCTGGGCAGCCTATGTCAGGGATCCCTCACCTGAACAGCTAAGAAGTTTTTCCTTAAGTTGAAATGGAACTTTTTATGTTTCAGTTTTTGTCCATTACCCCTAAGCCTATTGCTGGACACTACAGAAAAGAGTGTTGCTCCATCCTCTTGACATACACCTTTTAAACACTTGTAGATATTTGTGAGGTCCTCCCTCAGTCTTCTCTAGGCTGAACAGTCCCAGATTCCTCAGCCTTTCCTCTTAAGAGGAAAGTGGAAAACATTTCAGCAGTGTACCTTCTCTAACCTTTGCTGGCACTGACTGGGAGAAACCTTTGCTGACTCCCTCAGCAGTGAGGGCTGGAAAAGGCTGGTTACTGAGATTGAACTTCTTACCCTCTCAGCAGTGGGACATGAAGCTGTCTGTGGTGCACCTATTGTAAATAGTTCCCAGTGTTTTTTGTTTACCACCTTCCCTCTAGGCTGCAGTCACTATTTATTTAAAATGGGTGCCAAATACCAAAGAAAACAGCTTTGTTTTAGCTGTGACATCCGTACTCTCAGGTTTGCACACTGCCTGAGTGTTTCCTTATATGTGCCTGACATCCGTGTGGGAGGGCTGATGAGTGACTTGAGCATCCTGCCATTAAAAGTTTGAAGAGACTATTCTGATCACTTCATCAAACTCAGTTCAGTGAGATTGTCTGGTAGCATCCTACAGAGAAGACTTTCAGTGGGAGTGAACACAGAAGGAAGTATGGAGATAGATAGTTTGAAAAATTAAGAAGTCAGCTTCTGTGAGTTCACCCTGCAATTCTGACTGAGAAGTCGAGAGCAAGGTCTCATCCTGTTGTTTGACATATTTAAGGTGTTTAGTGACCAAACTCCATTGTCTGCTTGCTCTAAAGCACTTCTATTCACATGCTAGTGAAAGCACAGATGTTACAGACACTCACAAGAAAAGGTAGTGCAAATATGGTGCGATCTCTAGGTTTGGTCTTCCCAGCACAAATCTATTTCTGCAGTGGAAGTGACTTGGCTTTTCAAATTAGAGGTTTACAATTGACTACATGAGAGCTGATTTACTCTGCACTTCCTTTCCTTAAACAGTATTCTCTGCTATTGTAAGTCTTCACAGCAAAGGAGGTTTTCTTGTCTGTTCTTGTCTGTTTGAGGAAGCCATGTTCTCTCCTCTTGTGAATGAATAATACTAGCTGCAGAATTTGTTCATCTACTGACTTTTTAAGTTACAGCCATGTCAACAGAGAAAGCTGTAGAAGAGTACTTGTAGCACTATGGGAGGAAACTGATCTATAGGGAAGTATTGTTGTGGTTAGAATAACTCCAAAGCGAGAAGTTTATCTCAGAAGGTGATAGCCTCTATCTTTTAAAGCTTTCCTTGATAACAGTTAAAATCTTGTAAGGCCTCTCATTATGAGGCATAGAAAGACTATTACTGGCTCATCTGTATTATCTTGGCCTCTTTGCTATAAGAGCAACTGATTTATAGCACTTTTAGCTGTCCCAGTCTCCCCATGTGCCTAGAACTGCTGAATGTGTGTTGGAGCATGAGCCCAGGAGGAAGGCAAACTGTACTGAAGAGTTGGGAGAAACTAGAAGGAGTAAAAATCTTTGGTAAAGATGACAGGTCTTGACTTCTTAGGAAAGATGTCCAGGAAGATGGCTTGTGAAGAGTTATCTTAGCACCCTGCAAGTGTACTTGGCCCCTTGTGCTATATTTACACCCTACTGATAGAGAATGGTAGCAATGTTTCTTGGAAGCTTCTTTTTTGTTTAAGGCTAAGAGTTCTGTTTGAACTATGTCTAGGTGTATTAAAATAAGTATATTAACAAATCTCCATTTATCATAAACATCCATTCTGTAATGTCAGGCCCAGAGCTAACCACATCTCGCCCCTAGGAAGAAACTGATCTTGCTCATCTTTTCTTTTTTACCCTCAAAAGAACTATTTCTCTGCCTTGGCAAAGCAGAATGTTTGGCAAGGCTTTATGTAAAAGAAATATGACATTCTGGTTATAAAATGGTTAGTGCCACCACAGTGAATTCCACTCAGATATGGTAAATAAAACAATGGGAAGTTACCTAGTTGGT
Organism: Colius striatus; assembly: GCF_028858725.1. NCBI lineage: Eukaryota > Metazoa > Chordata > Aves > Coliiformes > Coliidae > Colius > Colius striatus. The sequence goes on from NC_084761.1 coordinate 11,048,865, forward strand.
GATTTGCTGGCAGATTTGAGTTAGACATTTGTTGTTTCACTCCTATTCAGTAACTTTAATTTGCAGACCCACAGAAACTGCTTTCTACTGTTATCATCCCACGTTCTGTAGTTATTTTGCCCTTTTTGTGGTGTCAGAGTTATTTCCTATTCAACTGCATAACAACTAATTTAAATTGGAAAAATTAGCTGAAATTAAAACATAATGTGTCTGCAGTCCTAATTACTTTCTTCTTAAAAAAAGGCAAAATAAAAATCTAAACCCAGGAAGCATATTGCAGATATGCAATTGGCTCCAGACTGCAGGAGAGGTTCATGAAGAAAGTGCTGTGCAAGTTACCTGTCGCTTTTGTTGCTTCTCACTCAGAGATTTTACAGCAGCTCGACCATGGAGCAAAGTTTAACAGGCATCAATGCTTAGATTTGCCTGTAAACTTGTATTTCAGTGTGAAAATATTTCCTATATTTCCTTTCTATGTATTTAGTCTTCTACTCACCTTGATTTGCTTTGCTGAATGTTTGCTTTTTGTGGAATAGGGAGATAAAGCGAGCTTCACAGAGAGCTGCCTTTACCCTTTGCTATCAGTGCAACTACTGTGTCAGAAGACCTACTTGGTTAACTTCTGTTTACTTTCAATCTGCTTACAGCAGGATATTTGCTATAACTGGAACACTGCCATATCACCAGTTCTTGCAAATATACTAGATTTTCTGAAAGCTTCGGCACTCCTCAGAGCAGTAATAGAATCTGGAAGAGAAGCATATTTGGTGAATAGTTGTTCTGTGTTTGAAGGTTTATCTGTAATAGTAAAATGCATCTTAATGTAAGGGAATGCACAGTTACAAGTTATGGACCTGCCTTAGCTTCACAAGTTGCTGTTTGCGAGATGACATGACTCGTGTCTGAACCCTTTGCTGGTTGAAAGTGAAAAAGTAGGATGCATTAGGTGATATCAACAGCAGCAGGTTTGATAGTAGGAGTGACCTTCTATTCTGGAATCTAATTTGGTTTACCTAATCCTGACACCTTTTTATCTGCCTTCTTTAAAGGTGGAATAGATACAAGTATCAAAAAAGTTTTGCTGGAAAATAAAGATATAGGTATCTTTTCTCTAAGATGAGAAACTTGTGTTCCAGAGCATGAGATGTTAACTGCTGTTGCTATTTAGGTACCTGTATTTATTTATATCTATCTCCTTCTTCCTATTGCTATTCTACTCTTCAGCTGCATTTCTTTTTGCATTTCTTTACCAACTAACCCAATTGGAGTGTGCATTATTCTGCTGGTCAGAAGGCATTGAAGGACAGTGCTAGAGGGTTATAGTGAGGGCCTCCTGATATTAATGTCTGTAAACCTCAGACAGTAGCTTCCACTGCACATGGGAAAAAATAGTTTGCATAACATTTGGCTGATGTTGGGGTGACAAGTTGGGCAGACATGGTAGAAAAGTTTGTTAAGCTGGAATTTCTGCCAAAGAAATTACATAAAATAGTTATCCTGACTTTATGATGAGGTAGCAAAGATTCAAGACATTAATGAGTTAGATGAAGGTAAGTCAGGGTGTTTTTCTGCTTTGTGGCCAGTTCTTAGTCCTGATGAGCCTGTATTGCACAAACTCTTCTAAGAAATCCTCGATTCCTTTTTCATTTGTTATCCACTCTTTTTGTCTGAAGTGTTCCCCTCAGATCCCATTAAATCACCTCCTATGTGCTGACATTCTTCTTGATCTTTTGACCTTTTCAAGAAAATTAAAAAGAAACTCATATACATCTCTTTAGCCACATTTTTTCTGTTGATAAGAATTTTGAGTGTTCATCTAACACTTTTCAACTTCAAAGACCTTCAGAAGTGAGGAGTCTTATCCAAAGTCCATTGAAATAAATGAATAGTTTTTCTGTTAGCTTCACAGGGACTTAAATTCTAAATTGTGCTCCTATTCCTGTCATTTTCCTCCCATCTGTTCTCTGAAGACTTGCTGTCTTTGGTGTCTACTTAAGTTTTAAACTCTTGGTAGTAACTCCCCCATTATGCTCCTGTTTGGCAGTGGCATAATGAGACCATTTTTGACAGTAGCTTTCTGAGAGATGCTCAAAATTGAGGTATAAATATACTTTCATAAGCCCTTTGTAACTGAGAGATATCTTTCTATGTGAGCTTCTAGGCTGTCATTCACAGCAATTTCTTCAGATGAGATGGCAATGAGGTCTCTATTTTGGTGACAAAACAAGCCCTCCTTTGAGTTTCCAGGTGGTTCCATGATTCCTCTTCTAATCCCCTCACACTGTTAGAAAACTCCTTTCTCCTGTCAGCAAATTGAATGGGTAATTCCATTTCTTAAAGGACTATAGGAGGTTTTATGCTTGTAAAACTACTTCAAGGGTCCTGAAATCCTTTGCTGTTCACAGCTTGGTCAGTAGCTGTCTCTGTGCAAGGATGCAGATAGAGACTGTTCATTTAGCAGCTCCATTTTGGCTTTAACAGTGTCTCTGGCATCCTTTATAGCTTCTGCTTTACCTGCTTTTACAATATTACTTCATTCTTTCTGTCAGATTTTGCTTTCTCTGTGCTGGCAAAATGCTTCTGCATTAGTTTTTTCCCTTGCTCATTTTCTCTTGTTTGTTGCATGCATTTTGTTTCTGTGTTTTATCAGCTTTCCTATCATCTGTTTGTTTGTTTGTTTACTCATTCACAGAATTTGTTTTTCTCTTCTCCCTACAGGAGACTCTGCTTCTGTGGAGGTGATGGAATACTGTCAGCTGACAACGTGTAGGCAGGTGGTCAGTAGGGATTACTGATACCAAAAATAGTCCTCCTTTAGTCTCTTAACAATGTGCTGTTGCTGTTTTCACTGTTGCTTTTTCTGTGAGTCAGTCAGAGCCATTTAAAATCTCTGTGTGACAGTCAGTGTGTGTGACTTACAGGCCTGAGAGCTCCTTGGGCATCAAGGTTGTGATTTACTTTGTGCTGCTGGTGTTTTTGGTCTGAGTGGAACCCACATTCAACAGAGTACACAAGCAGTGCTTTTACATGCCTGTGTAACATTTTGTTCCTACTACTGGTGGGCTCTTCATTACCTCCAATTATTGGTCTTTTCATTAAGTTGGAGCTTGCATTAAATTAGCTCTCAGTTCTACTTATTCCTGCACTTGATTTTCTAGACCCTACTCAATTCAGGTTTTCATTTGTCCTTGAACAGCATGATCACTTACATCTGGTACTACAAATGTTTGCAAACCGTCCTCATCTTGCTATTGCAATTAGATAATGTTGCAGTTGAATTACCTCTAATTCTCTGCTTTTAATATAAAAAAAATAGTTTCTGCCAAGGCAGCCAGATTGCCTCTTGCTTGTTTGCTTTCCTCACAAATACCTTGGCACTGTCTCCCATTTCCCTTTCCTTGAACTGATGTGAAGTCCAGATTTATTGCAAACAAGATGCAGGTTTTATTTAATAGACAAATTGGTTAACCATTCAAGCATGCTGCAGTATAAGGCAGTGGGAATCCTTTTAGAAAGTAAATATGAATCAGAAGCTTTTCTGTGTAAAATCCAGTGCTTTGGGTCAGTTTATTTTTTTTTAATGAAATATCAGTCTAAGTGATATAATTGTCCCTCCTGAATCACTAGTATGCTAGATGCACTATGAGACAAGCTCTTATTCAGTGTCCTGTAGAACTACTGATGTGAGATCTGGGCCTTGTAACTCTTTCAGAGATCTATATCCACAGGCTTGATGAGCTGTGTGAGTTTCCTTAACACACAGTTTAATAGTTGCCATCTTCCACGTAGTATGTAGCAAAATGTTTTAGGAAAAAAGAATTCCAAGGAAATGATAAAGCTATGAAAATAGTATGTTTGAACACAATGTTATGGGATTCTGTGCTTCTCTTCAAACACAATCTCAAACCTTTTCTCAAAGTACTAGCACTAGAATTATTTATGTGCTGTGTATGCTTAACTTCTTTCTAAGCAGACGCAACATTGTGTCCCAAATCTGCATTTCATGACTGAGACCAGCACCACTCCAGAAAGATGTGATAATACATCAAAAGAAATAATAAAATACCGTGACACCTGAGTGCATTTTTCTAAGGCTGCATCAAATGCTGAATCTAAGCTTAAAAAAGATCTGCACTTCACTTCAAGGGTTTGTTTTCTTCAATTCTTACTTCTTTGTTAAACAGTGAATACTCTGTAGGCAGCTAAGGTGTTTGGAAATAGTTTATTACAGTATTTTGATTGTAATTCATGTGGGTTTTTTGCATTTGCTAGCAATTTAGGACTGGTGAGAAGAGAGAAAGATATGTTACATCAGTTCTTTGGGGACCAAGGCTGGCAGGGAGAGAATCTGCATAGAAACAGTGAAGATGGCTTCTACTGGTGTAATTATTGGATAATAAGTGGTGATAGACTATGGAGAGCTTTTATAGCCTTCAGGTGTTCACTCATTCATCGTAATGATTAATCTCAAAAGCTATACATCTCTTTCTTCAACCTCATATTTCCTTGATACTCTAGCAAAGAAATAGAATTTTTCTAAAGGCAATTTTCTTCCAAGAAACAACACAGGCCATTTCCTTTTGGACTTCATTGCTGACAGAAATTTTTCACCCTGGTAATCTCTACAGCAAATTGAAGAGTTTATAGCAGAAAAATGGAAGTAATTAGTTTTCTGATTAAATTCACCTTGGCATTGAGGAGAAGGTAACTATTTTCAGTTTCCATGTGCATTCAGATGAAACTGACCTGGTAGAACAATGGAAAAGGTCTTAGTATAGAAAATAATGAAAAGGTAATTGGCTCTTCTGTGTTTTTAATAACTGTCTCGGGTTACTGTCTCCCTTGGGGAACCAAACACATCTGTCCAATACGTATATCATTGTAATCACAGGGCTCTTGTGTGTGCATGCGTGGGTGTATTATATATGACTAATTTGGTTTTGATTACTCCGAGTTGATAACCAGTATTGCATTTATAAACATCCCACAACTGATAATGTTGCTAAGATTAGTTTTGGTATGACATATGGTCTTCTGCAGACTTGAACAAGAATCACCTGTGTCATTCTGGAAGGCAAATAGGACCAGAGTGAATACTGTGAGCTATATCATGCCTTGAAGAAGAGGACATGTGTTACCTGTACCTTGAGCAGTAGCTGCTTATGCTCTAAGATAGCCCTTTTACTAGCAATTATTAGCTCTCCTTTCTCTCCAGAGGAAGGAGCAGGATGACGAATGTCCTGTCAGAGCCCCAAATGTGAATGTGCCCCTTCATGTCTAGTGAAAGGATATATATAATCCAGAGTCTGCCTTTCCACTGCCCCTGTCAACCTCTCCTCCTTGGCTGCTGACCCGTGGAAAGGATGTAGAGGAGGAATTTCAGGCTCTCAGGTCCTGTGCGGGTCTATTATCTGTGCTAAAAATGTAGTCTTAAAATTTGATACCTTAAAGATAGGAATCTGTAAGAGGTTCTAGATGATTTGACCCTATAGCAGAAGTAGTAGCACTTACGATGGTGCTTCATCTACGCAACATCATCATGCTAGAGTGGATGATGACAGAATATTTTGCAATGATTGAATGAGGAGCATTTATTTAAACATCATTCCTTGTTCCTTCAGTGTTTTCTTTGTTGAATTCGCTTTTCTCAAATGTTAGATTTATGCCTGCATTCCCTTGGATGAAAACACAGTTTTGTCCAACTGGAACAGTTTGTTGTTTCTACTTGCAGGGAGATAATTAGCTGTTGGTTCACAGACCTAGAAGAGAATATTGCCCTTGTGTACTGAAATGGAGAGAGATGAAAATGTTTAGGACAATAATTGATTTACTTTACATGGCTTTGGTAGTCAAAACAACCCAGGTGTTTGTTGTTAGGTCATAGCCTGAAGAAAGGCCACCATTTCTTGTTCAATGTTTTAAATTCAAGGATTTTATATGTCTCTAGACTTTACTGTCTCAGTCTGAAGTGTACTTTTGAAGGGCATGATGCTCTAGGACCTAAAAAGGACTGAAAGCTGGATTGAAGACTGAATCATTGAAGGCTTATATCCTGGAACTTGTACATTCTTTACAAACTATATTTGTCTAATGAAAGACAACCAACTTCCTACAAACTTTATTCTGCTATTGCAGTTTGGTGTAAGGGGTGGGCTGTTCTAGATCTGCAACTACCATGTATGATGCAATATTTGGACAAAATTTTCTTTGGTTTGAACTTATTTCCACTCCAAGTGAAACTGAGGAAAAAGAACAGGTATTTTCTGTTTCGATGACTCTTCTGATTACTCTGGTTATTTTGTATCATTTTTTACCATTTATTGACACAGTGGCATGCTAGACTGAGGAATGAAAAAGATATCTCATCCTGTCACATACTTCTTACTTTGTTGAGGATGGCTCTTGACTTTAATCCTGCCTTTACCTGGAGCATGCTTCTTCCTGAGATGTAGTCTTATCCATCATTTGATGTGTGATTTTGTAGAGTCATATGTGAAACAACCCCACAAAATGCATCATCTGACCTATTTTGATGTGATGTGACATAAGTCATAAAAATTGCTACTTTTTTGATGCTGGTACAGTCATTTTAAGGGCACTTTACCTGCGTTACCCATGAAACAGCAGTTTAGCCTGATTGCTGACAGTACACATTACTTTTGGGATTTTAAGCATATCTCTAGTCTCCACACTACTTTAGGACATCTGAAGGATTCTTAGGGATATATTTGCAGCATGATTTCTAGGGATTTGTTGCACACCTATTTCTGTCAAAGGAAGTTATGTTGTTGTCAGCACATTCATCTTATGAAAGATGAGCTAGTATTCACTAGTCAATGTTATATGTGGAAGTTTGATGTCAAACTCTTTAAAATTATAAGACAGATAAGCAAAAGGGGAAATAACCCCCCTCAAACCCTCACAAATTCTACCTTTGTACATTTTGAAAAACTCTTGCATTGAGCAGTCAGAAAACTGCTTAACAAAACATTTTAAGTTTTCCAATGCAAATAAAAACCCCAAAACTCTCTCATTTATAAGACATTGATCCATGATGAACAGGTTTACAATAGCAATAGCAGTCTCCGACCTAATGGAGAGTTACTGAAATGCACACTTATTCAGCATCATTTATTCTAAAAGGATAAGTTCTGTTCTCCCACAACTTAATAATCATGTGAAAGACATTGGTGCTTTTGCAGTGTCTAAAATAATGAGATGCTGACCCATGGCCTCCAATGTGACACTTCAATAAAGGGGGAAAATAATATACTTAACAGGAAAATAAGAAGAAATCTTTGCTATAAGCAATTCACCTTTGTGTTACCAGTAACATCCGCCTTTAAGATCTCACAGCTGTATAAATATACTTTGTACAATTATGTGCATGTGTATATCAAGTAAATTCTTGACTATCTTTGAACAGTTCAAGCCATAGATAAGTTATACCAAAATTTAGGAACAAACTCATCTATCAGCTCAGGGTTCTTTGAAAGTGGGTCCAAGTGTTTTCAAATACATTTGAGCTTTCAACCAGTCTCGGCTGAGTTATGGCTTTGTAGCAAAACTACAAACCCAGAAGAGCACTGGAAAAGCTTTGGTTTCACTGTGAGTGTTTTATTCAAGCCTAAAATCTGACGAGATGAAACTTAGTAGAGGTTTTTGGTTTTTTTCCTTCTAAAGCTTGTGATGAAAGTTATTTACTTGATCTCTTTGCAAAATCCCCATAGGTTCTACACTGTAATGTTCCTTTATTATTGCTCATCTCTCACCTGTAACACAACCACAGAGGCTGCAGATTGCCTGGAGACTCCAGAGTTAGGGATGATGCTCCAGGCATTGCTACATGTCTTGTGTGTTAAAGTGAGATGGTGGAGGGGAAAAACAAAAAGGAAAAGTAAGTGCAGTGCTCTCTGTGGGAAGTAGTTTTTGCAAGTTACTTCAGGGGAATTTGTCAGTGAGAAAGAACCTTTGTCTTTATGTTATAGCAGTTTATTTATGTCTGTGTTAATAAAGAATTTGAAGACGTCTCAAACTTTACCATTTAAGGATTTAATCATGGGTTGTAAAATGGGTTCAGTGCAATGGATAACTGTATTATCTGGCCAGAGAATTTCAAATATATAGTAGAAATGGCTCACTGGAGCAAAGTTGTTTTGTTTTGTTCTGGATCAGGAACAATAGTCAGTTAAATGCCATAAGCAGAGGCTCTGGATTGTGTGAAGAGTGTGTAAGTGCATATGTGGAGAGGATAGCTCTACCTCAACAACACTGTTGTGATAGGTACTGCCATGTGTATATTCAAAAATGTGCTTTTCACAGCTGTCATTCTTCTAAGCTGCAAATGTATGTGCAGCTAGAATTTATTCCAGTTTCACCTCCATTTCTGTAGCCAGTCAGACAACCAGGTGTCCAGGTACTGAGTATCCCATAACTCAGATACCTGTTTCCCCCGATCTGTAGAGGCAACTGCTGGAAAAGATGAAACCTCTTTTCTTTTTAATTGCAAAACTCTACAATGCTGTTTCTTGTTCTGTAGTGCATTGCTGGGTACATTTCTTTTAATAATGACTTCAGTATCAGAAATAGCATACATATCACATAACGAGATGCTTCTTTTGAACTTGGCTTTGACTGAATGGCAGTGTCTTACAAAATTCAATGTGAACGTCTGGAATTTCTATCAGAAGTGACCCTAGGCAATAGTCTTTGAAATACCTCTGCTTTGAAATTTATAATAATGGAACCTCCTTTTGAGGTTAGTCCATCCCTCTTTAGCTTTGTTGGTATCAAAAAGGTGAATAAAGGTGTTGCATGCAGTGAATGAATATAGATTTAATGAACAGGAGAAAAGCAGATAACACTTATTATACTGTAAGCTGTTTTTTAACAACGTCCTTGGAAACCATATGCAAATAAAGGAACTAGTTTAATGAATGGAGTTCTTTCTGTCAACTGCAAAAGTGGCCAAAGCTGGTGTTTGTGTCTTCGAGAGGAAACTCTTTGAAATGGTGATCCTATTCTTAGGGCAATTTACAATAATCCTAGGTTGTAGCCTGGAAGGTCAAAATATTTCACAGTATGAAAATCAGTAGGACTTCATTGATGTGAACACTATTTTACAATAAACCTTTTAGCCCTAGCAACTGATTGCTATGGTGCTCTCAAGTTTTACTCTGTAAATGTCTCCATTAATACTTTGATCTTTGGCTATATGCACGAAAAACATTTTAGACGACCAACCCAAAGTACTATCAAACAAAACAACCTTTTATATTCTATATCTTTGTCTGTGCAGTAGCATGAGGTTTTCTATGAAGTTTCTTTCTATGTAAATTTCCCAGTAGACTTTTATTTTTTATTTTCACTAGAGAAACCATACAAAAATAACAATAGTTTGCACTTGATGAATTATTAATCTGGTAACAGTTGCTTGCTAAATAGTTTTCTCTCATACTAAAAGTGCTATTCTGCGCTATAGCGGAGAGTTATCCTGAGCTTTTGTTTAGAGACAAAGAAGTTCATACCAAATGCTAAGTTAATACATGTGACAATACTTATCTGATAGCAATTTAAGTGATGCCTCTACCAACTGACTTATTTCTTTTTACCTTTTTTGATATCTGTTGAAATTAGAGTGGAAGATACCACTATTTCTGCATCCTTGATTTCTATCTGTGATCTTTGGTTCTTCAAGCCTTGCTGTAGAGCCTGTACTTCTCACAGCTCCTGGGAACAGCCAAGTGACCTTGATTTGACTTTGGAAGATTTAATGGAAGACCTTTATTTTAAAGTGGGTTTTGGAGACCTCTGAAGCTGTAAAAGCTAAAACCAACTTGACTGTTAATACCACTGGACAGAATTTAGCCCTGCAGATAACCAGTAGGACTTCATTACAAAGCTGTAGTCATGTGTTTTGCATAAGGTCACTTTAATTACTTCAGCAACATTAATCCTAAATTAACAAGGCTTATGCACTGCAAATGACTTATCTGTGTTAGAGAGGGCATACATTTTCACCCAGTAAAATTAGGATGTTTGAAATTGATATGCTGTCAATAAAAAGGATAGAGAAAGAAAAGACATAAATTTTCTTCCAATGAGCATTTGAAAGTCGTCCTTCCTGCTACAAATATATAACATGCACAGTATTTTCTTCTAAACAGAAGTTTTTTTCTCATCTCTTCAGGTTTTTTTTATGCCATTAGTCCCCAGACCTTATGTACCCTAGACCTAGTTAAACATAGTTATGCAGATATATGTAGACAGTCCCAAACTTGAAGGAAGAGAGCACATCCTGAATCTACTCTCTGACTGACAGTGTTAAATGCTGAGTGCTGGCAGGTGAGGACTGCAATAAGTGATGGATTTCAGGAGCAAAACCACAATTACCTTTTTTCTGTTTTGGGGAGAAGCTTATGGAAACTCAGGGCTGGTCACCCCACCAATCTGGCAGTAGAGAATGGAAAGGTTTTTGACCTAGTTTAATAGAAGTCTAGCATGAGGTTGTAGTGATTGGGTAGGTGAAGGGTTAGAGCTCAAAGCAGAGGTTCTAATTGAAGCATGGCATGTAATTCAGAGGAGAGTTTGGCTTCTTTCACCTGGTAAAATGTAGTCTTGGAATAGTGGTGATTAGTCTCTAAATGCAGCACAGACATGAACATTAGACCTTACTGGCATGAAGACCTTGCTGGAGTAACAGTGAAGGATGACAGCCGTCCAAGAGTGCATTTGGGTTTGTAATTAGAAGAGTTTTTTCTCAGACCAATGGAGCAGTAGACTTCTGCAACAGCCTTCCAGTAGAAACCTTCCAGGAGAAATCATCAGGGTGAAAATCTAAGCTTTTATGTTCTATTAAAGCTGACAAGAATTAAGAGCAGCTTCCCATTATAAAGGAGAACCTACACATGTGCTTTAATTATGCAGGGCATCACTTGTAAATTGTTGTCATGGTTATTACTTATTACTATTGTATCCAAGTCAGGTCAGCACCTTATAGCCTAGATGTGCTGACAATGCAAAGAGCATTCCTGCTTCAGACTTCTTTAATTGGACAAGACAGACCAAAGGTAGCAAGTAAAACAGAAGCAAAGAGAAACAAAGAAGTGGCTTGCCCAAGGTCATCCAGCATTTCTAATTTCTGTTTCAGTCTCCCAGTGCACACATTTTCTCTTCCTGGAATAAAATGGGTGAATTCTGCAAGGCATGTCTCATTTGTTATGAGTAGTCAGGTGAGAATTCTTATCTTGCAGTTTCAGGAGCTGCTAGTATGCTGTTACTTCAGTGAAAGGAACATTTTCCTTAACACATAACAGGAGCTATAAAATAAAAGGTGAAGTGAAAAATGGTTAAGATACTTTAACTAGCACAATTAAAATCCAGCACTGAACAACAATTGGAAGAAGGACGTTTGCTGAACAATGGGGAACTTCCCCTCTTGTTGTTTGAACTTGTATGCAAAACTAAAGTTTGTTCTATGTGCCAAATAACTAATACATACCATAAATTAGAAAAACAAAAAAAAGGTAAAGAAATGAATAGTTAAGGTAATGTCCCTAATTTTAGCTGAGAAAAAACACAACATACCTTGTCCATGCTCCACCATAAAGAAATTGACTCCTTTCCATTGCCAGCATCCTGAACTGAACAGACATCCTCTTTTGTATCAGCTCTGGACCCTCTCACATGTGAAGACAACCCTAGTCTTCAAAAAATCTTATTTTTAATTAGCTGTAATGATAGAAAGCTTCCTAATATACAATTTTGCTTAAACCAACACCTGAATATGATCTGAGATCACAGATCTTGAACATCTAGATATCACAATGTTTAACATTTTTTTTTCTCTGATGTAAATGTAAAAAAAGGGCATGATTTGGGTATAGAGAAGTAATGTGGACTCCATTGCCAGCACTACCTGTAAAGCACAATTCAGTGGAAGGATAAAAATATCACTTGATTTTTCCTGTAAAGAAAGACTTCTGTTTATTTCTTCAAAGCAAGGAAGGTTTTGTTCTGATACCACCATCAACATATTTTAATTTTTTAAAAATTTTAATATTCTTAATGATAGTAGCTTCTCCTAGAGCATTTCATAAACAAAGATCAGTAGAAATAAAGCATTGTGCTCTCTGAGATGTGATGAAGACTCTTTAGCTTTGAAAAATATGTTTTCTGTCTTGCTTTAACTACAATCACTCTTCCGTTCTAGAGCCATTTCCCACATAGGTAAGGAAAACTTCATTGCTTCCTTGCAGTGCTTGGACCAGCTGCACCTCACCACAACCTCTTTTATCTCCCTTGTAACGCTTTTGAAATTAATGTAACTTTTAAAACTTTTTGAAGAACTTTGAATCAAGAAACAACAGGAGAATGCAAGGACCTGAACTGATAAAATTCAGTTTGTTACAAGGTTGACAGGGACGCAACTCTGAGCAATCACGACTAAAAGAATGAGCCTCTCTTGTTTTGTTAAGAAAACAGCCTTGCAGATTTTGAAGTAGTGAGCTCATTCTTCAACTTTGATGTCAGGGTACAACACAGGCTAACTGGCTTGGGAGGCCTCTGGGATGCACCTAAATGTAATGGCTTACGACTGGGAAAGTATTCTACTTCCTGATCCTTGAACCTTCCAATTTCTCATTGTGACATGTGTTGTTGGGGTTTAAGTCTGGACTTCTCAATATTGCCATGGGTGGGTTTTTTTCTTGGAAAGATTGTGGGTAACTTGAAGTTTGAATTATAGGTTTGGTCTAGTAATTTTCTCATTAATCTCTCTTAGATGAGTAATTCACTTAATAAAATTCAGTGATTTATTGGTGAAATTCAGTGATTTATTGGTGAAATTCTGCTAAAAAAGGATCTATGAACTGCAAGGTGAGATGAGTAGCATGTACTACAAGTAGCAGGTCTCAGCTATTTCCTTCATAAAGTGGGAAAAACAAAGCAAATTTATTCTGGATACTTTTGATCATAACTCACTAATGTATGTCATCTTCTAATAAACATGTCAGAAAAGAGTCAAGTATTCATGCCCAACCAAATGAATTCTCTAGATGGGAAACTTTTCACAAGTTGAGCAAGGGGAGAAGAGGAATCTTTCTCAAGGATTATTCCCTTGCAAAAAGAATTTCTGCCTGAGTTTCTGAAATGAGATGTTGTATCTGCTGGATACTACAGACATTCAAAATATCTTTGTGTGGTTTTATTCTCATACAAACATAGTTCTGTTCTGTGAAGGTATTATGTCCTTGAGCTTTGCCAAGCTCCCAAGCTTGCCCAAGGTAAAATTAAATGTCTGTATTACTTTCCCAAATAGTGTTAGGGCAAATGATCTCCTATTTTGTGTTCAGTGTCAATTTGTGTTACTAGGGACACTAAATGGGGCATATGGAATGATAAGACTTGACAGGATTTCCTGATTGTCAGTTCTGGTCTCATGATATCAGAGTTTCCTTTCCTTTGCTGTACAAGGAATGAAATGGTCATGATTGCTGACATATAATTTATCACCATTGGACACCTCACAGAGTTGAAAAGGGAAGTTTGTTTCTCAGTGACATTCCAAATATGTTTGTGACACCTCTGAACTGTCACACTATGATAACTGGAATTTCAAAAGATAGAAATTTACTTTTCTTTTTAAATAATGACAAAAAAATAAACTCTGCAGAGCTCGGAAACTAGTTAAAAGACAGCAAATTGGGCTTGCTCATTTTAATACTAAAGACAAACTTTGTAGAATGGAGATTAGAATATCCCTTTCTATCTCCATGGAAGGGTATCACACTGTTTTATATGTCTAAGCTCCTCTCATGCCCTCTTAGTTGGGTTTCAGTTCAGATGTGATTAAAAAACCAGGACTCTGACTTGGAACCTAATGACATCAAATGCTTCACATTTGGCAATGAGTATTTCAATAATTCCTTGGCTTGGATAATGCTTTAATGTAAGCCACTCTTTTTGTTGGCTTGATATTTACTGTGATGTATGTAAGAATTAATCAGCAAATAGAGAAAAATACCTGACTTTTTTCTTTCATGAGCATGTGGCTCCAAGTTTCACTTGGAGGGAAAAGTAACACATGTGAGCCAAATGGTAACATTTTTCGGTGGCTATGAGTTTTGGAGATTACTGTGATCCCTTGGTCTTTGCTCGCTGTTACATTGGGCCTTAAATTAGAAAACCCGTGAGCAAAGCCCCACTAAATTAAAAAAGAGACTTTTCTTTTATGAATAAGCCACTGTGTGCCTGCCTAAAGTTAACTATTTTCTCTGTGTAGGGAATAACCTCTTAGCAATCTGCTTATTGTGCACAAGTTCCTCTTGATTTAACACGAAGAATCAATTAGAAAAGCAGACAGAAGTATCACCATGTGTCATATTAATTTAAACATTGTTTTCTGCAGTTGAAAACTTTATATTCATCAGTAACTTGTTAGATTTATCCCCCTCCCCCAGCCTCTGTGTCTCTGGTGCAGAAAATTATTAAACTTAATTGGGTTTCTCTGGACACTACTCATTTCTCAAAATTTATTGCAATTATACAATGCCCATAGCTCATTTATTTTTTGTTTCCTGGTGATTAAAACTTAAGACACTGAAAAATGTTATGTGTGTTTTCCTTTTCATCACTAATCCTTTTCTCTCCCCTATACTTAAGACACATTCTGTAGTCAAGAATCACTAAAAAAGCAAAATTCACAGACAGATTAATTTATACCTAAGTATAGGAAAACTAGAGTGTAGGTCAGAAATCTTGAAACATCTTAAATATCATATTTTGTGGTTTTTCAGAGTATGTTTTTCTTAAGAGTGAAAGCATGCCTGTATGAATTGTCTCAAATTGGAGTAAAAATTAGGTCACTACAGAGAATCTTAGAAGCTGGAGAAAGGAAATGACCTGTGGGTGTAGCCACACTGCTTTGTCTAGTGATATCCCAGTGAATGACTGTCTCTGTTTTGGTGTTTGAGGTCTCCATGTTGTTTATTTTGACAAAGGAAGACCTGGTAGTTCAGAGAGGATTCTTTTTGTTTTAAAGAGTGTCACTTAGCCTCCATGTATCATAACTAGTCTCCCAGACATTCTAAAATATGTTTAGAATGTGCAGGACTGAGAAGAGTTTCATGCTTTCATTACAGAAAGTATATACATGGAAGGCTTCTAAGCTCAGAGGTTGTGCTGTTGAGCTGCTGCTTTTTTAAGGCTGGGCAGTATTCTATGGAATAACCATGAAATGCTTACCTTGTTTTTATCCTCTAAACTGGCAGCTATTGACTTTTAAATTTAAAATTGTCTTTTAAAAAAATTCTAGTTATTTAACAAAAATATGGTGTGAACAACACTGCATGACATGGTTACACACAAGTGTGGTAAGGGGAGACGAAAGGAGGGGAGGTAAAAGTGGTGGAAAGTCTTTGGGTTGCACTAGCTGGTGCTGGTCCTGATCACTTCCACATTTTCTGTGGATGGCTAGTTCTGCTTGTCTTCACCCAGGAGGTGGAGGCTCTGCTTCTCCCAGGACTAATTCAACCTCTGCCATGTTGCCTGTAGTTGCTGGGTTAGCATCTCAGTGATTGTGTTGTTTTCGGAATCCAGGAACACTTCTCAGGAGTATCCCCACTAAGTGGCAGCCAGTTGGGGTTGGAGTCCCCATCCTGTAGCATGTAAATGTCCCAAGTCAGAGATGATTATACTCAGCTGCCTGCTCTTCTGTGCTTTCCAGACAGCTAGCGGTCCCTGGCTGGGCCTTCACTGAGTACTGTCTGTCACCTTTCCCCTCAATTGACTCATGGAGTTAAGCTATATGCATTTTTGGTGTTATCCAGGAAAGCTGTTCTGACATTTTAATGTCAGAAGGTGTTTGGAGAACCTTCAAGGATCCCATTCTGCATAAACAATATGCTTTCCATGCTGAGATGCTGCTTTGTCATGTTGGTAGGTGAGTGATAGAAATGAAAAGGAAATAATGAACTCCATTCTAACAACTAGTGATATATTTAACATTAGCTAAACTAGGAGCTAAATAGGTAGAAAAACTCTCTAGATAATGGAGCAGAACAATATGAGTGACAAGCCAGTGGTATCTTTTCAAGACAATGCAGAATATGTTAATTTGATATGCACTCAAATCATATAGTCTTTCCCAGCTGAAACAGCAGCAAAGCTATTCAAAGCAAATATATGTAGTGTCTGAACTTCTTTTAGCACTTTGTGAATGGAGTTCAAGTACTGAGAGGTTGGCCTACTTCTAGAAACAGGGCTTCTGTTTCCAGTGCTGGCAGAACAATGTTTGGGAAATAAACTTGCAACTGAAATGTAAACATATCCTCTAGTTCAACAGACTTCTGAAATCAGCTAAAGTGAGTTAAAACAATTAAGTATCGTGAGGTTTAAGTATGCTACTTGAAGATACTGTAGAGAAGTGATTTGAAGTGTTCATCTGTATGGAGCTGTGGAGCTTCTTTAGATATAGATGAGCCTGGGATACATTGCCTTTCTGACTCTACTTGAGGAACCCACAAAATTCAGTCCACAAAATTACCAATCTTTCTTGCTCTCAGTGTTGACAGAGGAAAATAGATTAGTTTGCAGACATTTACCTCTGGATAGATTCATTATTTTCTTCCTCTTCTTGTCTGCATGGTGAAAGATATGTAAAAGCCAAGGAAAATAGCAGCCATCTATTTGTAAGTTGGTTTAGAGACCTCATTTCAAAGGAATTGTTACAGGTCTTTTAGTCCAAATCTTGCTCTCGTGACAGCCAGTGGAAAACACTCCTTTTGACCTGAATGGGAAATGAGTCAGGCTTCTCATATTTTTATAAGTTCTATAAAATGTTTTCTTTCCTCTCAGATATTTCTTTGAGTGAGTGAGAAAAATAATAAAAAAGTGTTTCATTTCTGTCATGCCTTCCAGCAAGTCCTCTAAGTGTTTTAGAACGTGTGTGGATTTAGCTTCACAGCATCACTTTAATTCTGGTAACACTCATTTCAGAATTATAGACGGTGGGGTGAGAGAAGCTACTTGACATTCTCAGGCCAAATCTGCATGAGCACCAATCTCCTTTTCTGGCACTGTTCCCACAATGTTATTTTTCTCCTTAGCTATGATGGGACTCTACTAGCAAGCTGATTTTTTTCCTCTAGTATGAGTATTTGAAACCACTGAATAAAGTGTCTCAAAATCATAACTAGTCCTGAGCTACACAGATGTCAGCAGTACATGACCTCTGCCTGTCAAGGAGTCTTGCAGAGAAAGGTGATCTATTCACTTGTGAGGCTAGTTGGCAGCAGGAAATAAAACAGGTGGATTTTAGTGATTATTGGACATGCCACACTCTCCCCAAACTCTAGGCAGCACCCCGCTGCACATACTTGTTCTATCTGTCACCTATCTGGAAACTCCCTGCCAATACCTAAGATCACTACTGTTTAAAATATGAAAAGATATTATTTACTAATATAAAAAGAAAATCAGTCCTCCCAAATCTAACACCTCCTTGATTTCAAACATTTCTCTCTATGTATCAGTGATCATTTAACTCTTGTGTGTTCATCGTCCTCCTGCTCTCCAGTGGGAAATATTCTTTATATTTAAATGTAGGGAAAGAAAAGACTTAATATTCTTAAACTGGGTTATTTGGTGTCGAGATGATAGTCTGATGACAAACACCAAAGTGGTTGAGCTAAATCCTGGTCTTATTTCAATTTCTGGCAATAAAAATAGCAACTGTGATGGGTAAGATAGGATAGGAATATCTGTCTGAGAGCTTGAGTTTTTAGGCTGTGAACTTGGTATGGATATGACTGTATACAGTGATTTCAAAAGCTGACTACTTGCAACAAGTTGCTGGCTATGTTGTCTTAACCAAATTTATTCTGTGAACCAATGAGGTTAATAGGCTTAAATTTTCCACCTTTCTCTTTTATTTGTCTATCATGTTTCTGTCAGCTCAAATTTTGATTATCACTTCCTGCTGACAGTAGAGGAGAAGCCCAGCTACATTTTGTATTACAGTAGGCTGAAAAACTTCAGTGGAAGTTGTCCACACCTGGCATCTCATTCCCTCTGAGACAGAGTTTCCAAACATTGGGTTTTCATTCATTGTTGAAATATCAAACGTGCTTTGCAAAGTGGCATCCCCTTTCCCCTATGCACAGCTGAATAAACCAACACGTGGAATCTCTAGTTCGAGAGTAGATGAGCTGAGATCACAGGGCAGAAACAATAAGCTTTCAAGAGGATCAGTTTAATTAAAAGGTGAATGACATGAAATGCAGGATTATGGCCACTATAGCATTTAGTTTCCTGAAAGTAACTAGAATCCAATAACACATAATTAATTACAGCTTATAAAAGACCTCTGGAATTTACACTGACTTTTTTTTTTCTTTTTTACTTTATAAAACTAGAGGCTACTTGTTTCCCTGTCATTTCATTATGACTTAGCCTGTGTACTCTATAATCATGGGATTCTTGTGAAATAACACTTTGGATGCATTTCATTAAGGTATTCTGTTTGTGCTCTACTTGTTCTGGGAAAATCAATGAACTTTATGCACTTGTTTAACTTTAAACACACAGGAGAATTGATATTTCAGAGAGGATGGGGAACCATTGTCATGTTCTGGGAAAAATTCTGGCTTCCTGAAGACCAATTTTGTCTGTACACAGGCCAAAAAAATGCCAATCTGGAGAAAAACAGTCGCTTCTGGACAATTGAATGTTTTGTATCCATTCCAAGACTTTGTTGTTAAGTCTTGAGTTGTTATTTTTGTTTTGCTATAATTAACAGTTTTCTAAATAAAAAAATCATATTGAAAGAAAGAAACACAAGCTTTCAAATATGTCAGAATTACTACTGTCACATACTGAGCCTCTGGCAGCATGAGCAGTCTTGAGCTGAAGGTTCCTTATCTGGAAATCAGCACTTCTGCAGGCAGGCAAACACTGAAGTTGCATGAAAATGGTTAAGTAGAAGGGAAACAAGGGAATTGCAACTTGGCTCATGCTTCTGAGTAAAAAACTGTGAAAAGTTTAAGTCCTCCAGCACAGGTCTGTAAAGTCCTACAATCAAATTGATTTCCATGCAGGGAGAACTGCCTTTTGCATTGAAGAAACCACACGTGCATCATAGCACAGGAGGGAGTGGGAGGATAACAGACAAATTTAATTTCACTCTGAACCTAATCCTACTGTGACACGGTGGGGGTGCTCTGTCCCTTGTTCTCGTGCTTAACAATGAGAACTCACACATTATAGGAGCAAAACATCTGGTAAAGTGGATGATGTAATTATGTGTGCAAATGTAAGAAAAAATCTTAAAAAAGAAAAGGAGGAAATATTGATCCAGTGCTGTGTATCTACAATTTGCAGTGATCTTGTTCTGGGAAAGTAAACGTAGCATGGTGATGGCTTGTGGTTGCACTGTTTTGTTGTCACTGGTGAGGCAATGTGGGAAGGCAGGGAGGTGGGTTTATACTTATTTTCCTTCTGTTGAAAAGAGCTTTGTCCTTCTGAAAAGACCTCAAAAGTAGATTAAAAGAACGTCCTGGAAGTGATTCAATGAAGGAACTTGTGAGATAGTCTTCATCTTGGTCTCTCACGGATGTGTTGCCTTTACAGTTAAATTCAATCCCTTAGGAAGTTGTCTCCTTGCAACAGTGTATATTGACAACAGATTGCTCTGAGTTAGTAATGAAAATGCCTTCAGAACAGTGTTTGTGGAAAAAAACAATACTACAGATTGCCCCCATCAAATCTTAATGTCTCCTGTGGCTGATGGACACAGGTGTTATACATGCAATGCTATTGTAAATTCAGTCTTTGATGTATTCTTAAGGAAATGAGATTACAGTCAAGTTCTGAGTGTGTATGTGAGAAACCAACACCTTGCCTCATAAATTTTAAGCCTAGAGTTTGATTTCAGCCATATTTGTTGGAGAGGTGGACATAGTCAAGGTATTTAAATACATAAATGCTTCATGAAAATAGATGCTGATGAGAGGACAAAATCTCAGAAGCATCCCTTGTATGCTTCCCAGGACAGGGAATGGTTTACTTGAAGGTTATTAAATATGCATAAAAATCCCCAGAGGAAAGGGTGATCTATACAGACTCCAACCATGTATATCTTTGCACTTGATTTGTTAGAAAAAAAGGAAAAAGAGCATCTGTGATTTAGATATCTTGTTCTGTAGAGAGTGTTATCCAAAATAATCAGAACAATTTATTTGACCCTTTTTTCCTTGAAATGCAAAATAGTGATGGGAAATTGTAAACTTCAGTCATTGTAGTTAGTTAAGCAACTAATGCTACTTGCTTGATGGAGTTAAATCTTTTTTTTCCCCCATGAGTCCACTTTAAAAACTCAGATTCATTGCCTGAAGATGATCTCATGCCGTGAGATAAGACAGACATATTGGTTATACAGGGCTGACCTCTACCTGACTCTTTGCTCTACCTGTTGATTTCTCCTGGTATTTTATTTCTGTATCAGGTGATTAAGAGAGAAATCTGATTAGGAGGTGATGAGAACCTGAAATACATTGATATACAGCAAATTCAAAAGAAGCTAATTAGCAAAACACGAAACCAACTATTCTCAACACTGATATATATCTTCTAAAATACAGAAAATATTTCAAAATCCTCCAAATCTTGTTAGCTATCAAAGGCTTGATTAGTCACTCTAGATGTAAAGTTGTAGCCATGTATTTTTTTTTCCCTGTTGTACTTTGAGATTGTTAATGGATCTTTTGGTCAGTGTTTGACAATTGTTTCATTTTCTCATATGTTTATAGCTAGAGAAACTCTTTTTAAATAAAATGTATGTTTCTGAAGGAATAATTTTTAAAAATGGCAATAGTTATTTAGTCTATCTCTAAATAGCTTTTAGGGAGATACAGATTGTGTCATTCCTTTTTGTGCCTTCATAAAAATGTTGATGAAGTGACAAACAGGGTCACTCTTTCATGTGTACCAGCTTCCTTAAACCTACTGGCGTCAGAAAGATGCTGGATAATAGCTCTGTCTTTTAAGCTTTAAATAATTGAATTCCTTTGGATACCAAATACCTTTCTTAGAACTTGGCAATGCTTGAACCTTTTAGCAAACCTGATATGAAAAGGACACTATCTAAATATCCGAACTTGAACATAAGCCTTCATGGCTTGATGGTCAGTTCTAGTTAAAAAAACTCAAACAAACAAGCTGAAATATTTTTGTTAACTGTTGGATTAGTTTTTTGGACGTGAAGTGCTACTGTCAAGAAATAAAGCACAAAACTTAACCCTGAATCTTTGCAAAATGCTTAGAAAAACACATCAATTACACTCCCTGCTCACACTAGCAAAAAAATTGCCACCAAATCCTTGAGAAAGGAGGTCTCACTGAACAGAGTCATAGCACTGGGAAGCCAATACTTGTTCATGCTATGCAAGGACATGTTTAAAAGAATATGATAAAGCCCATGAAACTTAGGGTAATGACCCAATTCAGCGAGAACCTGCTTAGCTTTTTCTTTAGCAATGAAGTACATAGTGAATCTTCTAAGTAGCAAGATGATCCCAGTTAGCTTTATAGAATTAGTACATTTTCCTGTGCTTAATTATTTACAGGAAACTGTATTACGGGTCTTGGGAATTGTGTGACCCACTAATCAATCCATCCACTTTTGCATAATGCATGTGGCATCAATGTTATTCCATTTCAAGATCACTTAGGAAAAACTTGTCAATCTGCTCATTGCTCCTCTGCAGTACAAATACACAGCTTGCAATGCCATTTGCCTTCTGTGCTTATTTAGAGTCAGCTTCAAATGTTCCTAACAATTAGCATTTAAAGAAAAAAAAAAGAAGTCTGTAAATTCCTACCTTTGAATAAGATCACTCAAGGTGCTTGACCTTTGGAGCTGTGAGAGGTTCCCTTCACAATGACAAGGAATATCAGACCTTCACTCTGAGACTCTAAAGATGAGTACTTAGTGAGCATTGCTCTGCAGGATAGCATTGCTGCCCAACTGGGATTCTTCACCTGAAACCTTTTCTTCATCATATGCCTGAAGAATAATAAACCTTTCTGAAAACTGAGCAGGACTTACTCTTGCCTTTCAAATCCCAGTTGCTGCCACGCTGTAAACTTAAGGAAATGTCTACCTATACTCACCGCCTGTAACAACCTAGCAGAGCTCATATCCTTTCACTCTTAGGAAAGCTCTTTCAAATAAAGCTCTTTCTGCTGAGGTGGAAAAAAGTACTCTTTGTCCTCTGGTTAAAGAACAACACTTGGAAACAAAGAAGACTAAAAGAGAATGTGCTTCAGTAGTTTCATAATGCTGTAGTTAGAAAATATTTGGGAGGGGTTAAAAGAAATTCTAAGGTGTAGTCTCCAAACTGTTCATCTGATAATTGTCTAGTGTGATCTGTATATCAGGTGCTGAGGTGCTCTCTTCTGCTTACATGGAGCCTGACCTCATCTTGGCAGATCTGAAGTAATAAACAACAGCTGTAGGGTCTAATGAGCAGCTTGGCTGAGTTTTACACTACAGATTTGCATGAGGATATCTATATTCTAGCTAAATTCATGTATATGCATAATCATTTATTAGCTATGCTTGAGTAATTGCAAATCAGTGCCTTGGGTTCTTGTACACTCTGATGAACTCTTTGTCTCAAAGACTCCTTTGAACCTTTTTCAGTTGTGACAATTTTGTCTGATGGATTTTTGGAGGAGAACATCCCTTTTGATATGATATAGACTAAAAAGACACCAACATGGAATGACCCTTGCATTTTATATATATTTCCTTAGGTATTTGTTCTGTCCTGTGAACTGGGCCTCTTGCAACTTTTTACTTTCAGCTGTGTGGAAAAAATATAATAGTCCAAACTGGTTTCCTGGAGTTCAGTCCTTGTGATGCTAATCTTTCTGGCCTAGTGGCACCACATATAGATAAGAATTTGTTAAGTAGTTGGGATTAAGCATGTGCTGAACAGATTTTGCTAGTCTGAGGTCAATGTGTAGCACTTTGCAGAATTGCATCTTTAATTAAGAAAAAAATATAACCAACAAGCCATGCAGTAAGCTCATTAAATATAATATACTCTCATTCTATCTCTACTTACATAGCAATGCTTCTGAAACACCATTAAGCCTCTGCTGAGTCCTTGTTATTTTAGGAATTGCTATAGGATTTGCCATTATACATTTTGGATGTTTTTATGGACAGTAATGCAATTTGTGGTTATGCAAGCTAAAAATGTCTATGAAATGTAATACTTGAGAATATAAGCTGCTTGCCATGAAGGCCAGGAAAGAATATTTCCTCTGCACATCTATCATTATCCTGCTCTGGAGCTGCTTTATGGGGATTGTTTGAGTATGTTTTCCCCTTTATCTGGAGCACTGTGAGTTGATTAATACCAGGGGTGGGACAGCAGATTTGACAGTCTCACGGTCTACTCCAGAGTCCTATCTGTCATTCTCTTTTTTTTTTAAATACTGTTTGCTCATTTTGGTCTTTCAGCCTCATATTGGAGTCTTTGAAATAAACCAGATCTTGCAACAGAATATGTGCCTCCTTAGAATATACTCTACAGATTTAATTTCTCTGTTTATAAAAAACTTCACAGTAGAACATAATTGTATCAGGATGCTGAGTTAGAAAGTTAGCTACTAGGTGCTTACAGGATATAATTGTTTTCAAAACTGTTTATGAAGTGTCAACATGGTTCCTGTGGGTTGCTGGGAACAGTAGAATATACCTTCTTTGGAAGGAAACTTTGTGAAGGGAGAATTGTCTTTGACAGGGTATTGTGATCCTTTTGCCAATGAACTGTTTCAAACATGGTATTGGAGAGCCATAGGTATGGGGAATTAAAGAAAACTGACTGCCTAGCAATTTTCTCTGCTATGTTTCCAAAGATATTTCCCTCGTGTCTGTTTTAAAGAAAATAGTGTTTGGAGATTTTCTTGTGGAATATTTGTTTCCTTCATCTGTGTTTTAATGTAAAGAGACATTGCCCTACACATCTGACCCCTGTTACCTGATTAAATGAGTGATGTACACCACAAATGGGCTAGCAAAAACAAAGGGAAGGAGAGAGGCTTCAGGAATAGAAGAAAACCTGTGACATGAGGTTTGATAATGCTCCTTGTAGTTGTTTACTGGTGATTTCAGATGTCTTTTGCTTGTGTGCCAATTGCTGTATACATATACAAAAATGTGAAATATGTGTAAATGATTGCACATACATGTCATTAGGGATTGACAGGCTTTTGGTCTCACAGAGGGAAAGAGAACACACTTTTTGTTGTTATAAAAAATGTTTTACCCTGGCTTTTGCTTCATCAGTTTTGCTGAGTTTATTTTCTTTTTGTGTTTTATTTGGCTTCATCATTGTCTTGCTGAACTCTGGTCTGTGGGAACAGACTGTTTGCTTTTCACGTAGGATCATTGCTGACTCTTTCCTTGAGAAAGAATTTCTAATACTTTGAGAGAGAGATGTGCATATAGTTTTCCAGTTAGTTGATAATATTACAAGAATAATTTGAGGGGCTGATGTTTCTTCAAATATCTCCTGATCTAGATCTATCTTTGAACCAAGCATTGATTTTCTGTGGATAAATTTATCTTTAGCACAGAGCATTAAAGTCCTGTTTGTAGCTGTGCAAACATGAAGAACTTCTTTTGACTTAATGTCTAGTGTCTTGTTTTCTGCTCTTGGTTACATTTTAGGATTCTATGCTTGCCAACTGAACTTTTCCAAATTCTGATATATTTTGCCGTATTTCATAAGGAAATGTATCTCCCCAAAATACTATTGAAAACTTTCTTGTACTCATCATCAGACCTTCCTTGTGAACACTGTACTTCCAGAGCTCTGCATCTAAATGTACCACTAGAATGAGGAGGAAGCTTTGCTTTGAAGATTTGTACAGGATCTAGAAATTGATATGGTCTGGCATTTTTCTTTGTAGTTGAGGTTGGCTGGAGAACTAAGGAAAACATGAAGAATAAGTGCAATTCTGACTCCAAAACTGGATACGAGCTGAAACTTTCTGAAGTTAAAATAAATTTGGAATTATCTACCCACTTTTGCTTCCAGCGGGATCTGTTCTTACAAATACAGAACAGGATTTTTCATAGCAATATTCAGCTGACTCAAATTAATTTTACATGTACTTCCAATGCTGTTTCTTGTTTAAAGAGGTTTTAATTACATCTTTATTGGTTTGATGCCTTACCTCAACCAAAGTGAACTAGACTAAGGCTTTAAGTTTTGTTATTTTTCTTTCTTCTCTCTTCTTGCTTCCTGCAAGTATTATGCTTGTGTTCTGTTTCTTCAGCTAGCCATAGCCTCTTGGCTGTTTTCACAGTTTTCACTTTTTAGAACTACTTAGCTGTCACATGTTGAGCACAAATGAAAGGAGGGTATTATAGTGATGAGCCCAATGTTAAAACTTAAATATCCTTTTCATCTGGGATTTTAAAATCCCATCTCTTCCTTCTCTTCCTCTGAGATGATAAACAGCAATACAAGAGATGACCATACATAGAGCTCTTCTTGCACTTAGTGAAGTATTTTCTTATTTTCTCCTTCTGCCTTCTCTATTGGTTGTTGTTACATTATACACTGACAGAGGTACCTACCAGACTTCCCTGTTGAAGCCTTTAACAAGCACTTAAACAAATAAGATAATCCTTGTCTCCAAACTTTGTAGTCTAAAGACACTCTACACTTTGTCTCAGAAGTACCTTCTTTTGACTTTTATATTGATCAATGTACGTATCAATAACGATACCTTCTAAGTGCCTGGTTACAGGTCATTGCCTGCGAGACTGGGCTAGTAAAGTACAACTTTAGCAGGAGTTTAGTTAGGAAACCGGATCTTCAGGGAAGTCTTCTTGATATCAGACTGTCACTATCTACAGTCGAAAAAAATAGTGGTAATGATAGTATTTTTTCACTTTTAAGTGAGGATTTCCACTGAAGGAAAATATCATGCAACCTTCTACTTTAAGCAGACCCATTATGACTTTATATATATATGACTTTATATATATAGATATAGATATATATATATGTAATAAGATAATGATGACCTGAGTTACTAGCACATTAAGACTGAGAATTTTGTAGCCTCTATTACTTTGTACAACCTCTAGGAAATTGCCTAGGAACTGATAGGAGGATACAGAAAACAATAATTACAGTAGTATCTTGATCAGATGTCTCATCTTTTATATTTTTCTATTTCTGTTAAACTTTTTTGCTGTGTTTAAAGGAAGGAGAAGTTTGCTTCAGTCCAAGACAGTCCTATCAGAGATAAAAGGCTGTAAATATCCACTTCTAGGAGTATAGGATCTAGATCATTAAACATCACATGATGCAGCAGAGAGGGAGTCAGAAAAGTTATTTGTCCTATTGCTTCTCTGCAACTACCTTTGTGAGCCCCAGCATTGCCACCTTAAAATAAAGAACATGATTCCCTCTTGTTAGAGTCAGTTATGATTGTTTGATGAAAGATGCTATATATTAACCAGAGTGAGTTTCCAGAGAAATCTGTGTATCTTCAGAATTATTTCATTAATTTGTGTAAAAGGATTATTTACTTAAGATTGCTGATTCCTAAATCTGGACTGGATAAATAAAGTCAAATACATTGACTTGCTCCCCACTGTTCTTGCACTGTGGAGTTGAATATGTTGCATGAGAACTTGTCATACCAAGATGCATGTGCAATGTCATAAGTAGCCACAGGTGATACAAAGAACAAAACTTTGTAGGTCAACAATCTGTCTATGTAGGTCCATTTTGGAGTTGTAGTCACAATTAGTTCCTGAGCTGCATCTCCTCAGAGTTTGGAGGTATTTGAATGTATAGTTTTAATTGTCTGTGCTGTGAAGGGCTTTTTTTTTCAGGTGAAATCATGGTCCTCACTGAAGAAAGAGTGGAGTTTTGTCATTGACTTTGTAAGAACTAAGACTCTACCCGTTATACCTAGTGGTAATGGTAGGTAGGTGCATATTTAAGACAAATGCCCTGCAGTGCTCCTTCTGCAATCCACAACACACACAAATATATTGTAGGTTTAATGATTGGTTCAGTGAATATAAAGGCTGGTTGCATAAAGCAGATTTATTTTTAAGTGATTATTGCCATCTGTCACTAGGTTTCACTGTGCTGCAGTAAAAGTATGTTTCAGATTCTGAACAATTCAGTCATACAAAAAAATCAAAAGGACTAGTTTCATGTGATGGCATTTCCCAGCTCTACCCTCAGAATTGCTTCTCCAGATGGTGCATACGTGAGGTTGAAAATACACAAAACATGGATGAGGCTCAGCTAAAAGCTCCCTAAGTGCAGGTTGTAAAACTATTCAGGGTTAAATGGTTGACCTGGATTTTGGAAGGTGAGTGTTTTCCATATTTAATTTCTACAGTCTCACAGTCATCTTCCATCTTGCAAAAATACAGGGATTTATTTTTGCCTGTGACTATTGCTACTTTCCTCTTTAGTCTGTGTTCTTTCCTAAAGAGAGGAAAAGGTAGAAACATTGGAGATTCCTATTGGAGAGGAAAAGGTAGAAACATTTTTCTACTTCCATTCACTTCTTTAGATTTTGCATCATATTGAAAAATGAATGGCTGACAAATGTGGACAATTAGAGAGACAAGAGAAACGGCTTGGAATTTATTGAGGTTGTGATTTTGGTCATCCTGAGGTTACACATTAGCCATCACTGTAATCAGGAAGTAAATATGTTGTAACTAAATTTGCAGTAGTTTCTCAGAGAAGATAATGGAACCCCTTTCTAGCTAAAGAGCCATAGCACATACCCAGGTCTTAGATTTTGACCTCTTTCTTTTGACAATCATGCTTGAATTGATGTGTCTCTTCTCCTAGGAGCACAGGCTGTCTACCAATCTGGAGAATCATTTTATGCTCTGCCTGAGTGAATGTTTCGATATTCCATATTAAGTTGCTTCATCTCCAGCCGGAGGAACTGACAGTTACCTCCCAGAGCACCCTAAATATAAAGCTCACTGCTTAGCATATAGAAGAGTCTGAGGATTCTTTGAGTTCACTCTGATTCAGTATAGTTCAAATTTGTCCAGGCACTGGGACAGTACCCACTAACAAATCATTTTCCTTGCTGATGTAATTAACTTCTGGGTATGTGCAAAAACATGAGGACAGAAACTAAATTGACAGTATGTACCTGAACCCAGAGGAAGTCTGTGTGGACCTCTGTGTCTAAAACCTCATGTGTGCCCAGATGCCTCTGCATGCTCTTATCTTTCATGTATGATGGGCTTGTTGAAAAGATGTGGACTTTTGGTGTTGTTAAAACTGATCTGCCCTAGGCTGTAAAATGTAAAATGCAGCTATAGCCTAAGAAAAACTAAATGGCTTCCATACCTCTGAGCACAGGACTGATGAATAATAACGTAATTATTGACACAGATTCCTTCTCTCATGAATTTTTTTTTGCTTGGTGTCACCTGGATGAATCTATAGCTTTGATGTGCTCCTGTAGCCTATGGCACCAGTACACTGAATGCTGGTATGCTCGTCTATGACAATTTTCCCTGTCAAAGCAATTCCAAAACATTTTCATTTTCAGCTGAATGGCTTCTACAAAGTTTGAAAGGAAATCTGTATAATTCCCTGGAGAAAACTTTGGCCTGGAAAGACCTGTGTAAATGCATCTGTGCAAAGCTAGATAGCTGATAGCCTGATGAACACGGTAACATGTTTTCAACTGTTGCAGTTGGTATGGGGTTTTTTTCGCAGACGCCCTATGACCTGTTGGCACACAAGGGAATTCTTTCCTCAGCCTCCTTGCTGATTTTAACAATAACTAGCTAACCTGCACATCTAAGGTATTCAGAAAGTTTGAAAAGCCAACTTGCTTGGACACTTGTATTTCTCATTTTAGTATGAGAAGGAGCAAGATCTACCTCTATTTCTTCTTTCTGTTTTGTTGCATTACTTAAGTTTCTTTTTTTTTTTTATCTTCCCTGTTTTGCTGAATCTTCTCTCACAGAGATGAACACATGTAGGAGGTGGTGATAGGGACCTGAGCTTCTGTTTCAGTCTGCTGAGCTACTCTGCCAGTCCTCTTAAGATCTGCCTTCCCCTTGGTTGCTATGAAAATGTAAAATGTGGAGAAAGTAGAGGTAAAGGCAAGAGCCACACTGACAGGAATGACACTATAGTGTACTCCTCCATCAAATCTAGCTCTTTTTTGTTTCTCTTTATTCCCTCCTGTCATTCACTGTAGTGATTGACATAAGTTCACCTTTCCTGAACTAGAGGTAGAACATAGCTTAACGATTTTTTTTTAATGAACCAGCACTCTTTCATATCTCCTTTCTTCCTTCCTCTGACATGGAGTCTGAATTATCTTTAATGTGACAAGAAGAAAAAGTTTTCCACCTCAAACCAAAATTAGCAATAAAAAAGGTTAGTATTTTGCTATAAGCAAGTGATCAGGACATCGATCCTGTTCTTTCTTTGTGCCCTGGGAAAACAAAAGGAGGAAAGTCTGATTTTGAATCTTACGAAAGGCTATTAATGAGTAACAAAAAAGAGAAACATGAAAAAAGCAAAGAAAAAAAACATATCCCCCTTATAAAGTTTATATCTGACTCCTAGAGATTCCTTTTCTTGGTACTTTTGTCAATTTCCTAAAAAGGAGAATTTGGTATTTTCTTGTTTTAATAACGCCTTAAGCTATTGATAATCATTGCTTTTTTTCAATGGCTGTTGTGTTCCATGGATTTCTGTCCCTAGGGTTTGTGAGATACTTTAAGATTTTACAGGATGAAAGGATCAATATTATACACATAAATAATATTTGTTGGTTTTATTGTTCAGGCACAGGGGTTTCAGCTACAACATAGGCTGATGATTTTGTGAGTTATTCAACTCCCTGCATGTCAGTCCTGGTTAATATATTTTTTTCCTGTAGGGCGTTTTATAGATCCATTTTGTTTCCTTGTGTTTGTGCTTTATTCCTCTCATGTCCCACTGTCCTTCCTGAAGATGAAGGTGTAGAAGATATACATATAACATCTCATCATGTGTCCATGTAAGCAGAAACACTGAATAACCATTTAATACTCTAAAGGATTCAATTCGAATTTTGTTGTGAAAGTCTAGGACCTTGAGCATGGATTGTCAATAGGTCTCTGAATAGAGATCTGTTTGTCTCTGTTTTTGGATTGTTTCTTTGAGGCTTGCACTGTGAATGCCATTACTGAAAACACTTCCCCTAGCTATGGTTATAAGTGCTATGCTTGGACTATTTGTAAGTCATTTCCTTCGATCAGTGTTAAAAGTACCAAATAGCTTGCATCCACATTGCTTGATGGTCTTATTTGAAGGTCTTGATCCTTTAAGTCTTTCTGGACATCTTTTTGTTAAAGGAAATTTTTACAACTGTTGAAATGGTTTGTGCTTTCTGAGGCTGCAAAGAGATGTGTTTGCCTGAACTTCATGTCCAGACCATCTCCCAAAAAGTTACAGCAAATTATTGACGATGTAATCAAATGCAAATCTTCAGAGTTTTCAAGCATATTTTCACCCACCCTTTTAGTATCCTCAGTGCAATGATGGTATTGTTTCCTCAAATCAAAGGAGAGAGGTAAAAAAATTTTTAAAGGAGGATGGGGTGGTGTTGCTAGCTATGTGCTTGTCTTATTCTTCATGAAGGTGTACTCAAAATCCGTACAGGAATGGATGGCTCTGGACATACATTACTTGTGAATCACTGTCTGAATATTCTGTACTGTTTTGTTAGCATGAAATAGTAAAAATCAAATGGAGAGAGTCTGAAGTATAGCACAGATTTCACAGCCTAAATTCCCTTGACTTGCAAAATTTTTTTGAAAGGATCAAAGTGTCTTATAATCTCATGTTTCTTTGGATGGCTCTGTCCAAGTTTTACACCAGAGGGTTTTCAGGAGTGCTCTGAACTCCAGGCAGCTCCTGAGACCTGGTATCTCAGCCTGTTCTCGCAGCCTATCATATTAGAGCATTGGTGACAACCTCCCAGACTTCTGTTCCTGCAAATGCCTAGTCATGTAGTGAGGTTTTAAACTTTATCTCACAGGTTCATAGGTAGACAGGACTTTGTTGTTTCGTATGAGCTTTTGTGAGGATGGAGTGTTTCTGTTTGGAAGTTGCTTAGTTTTTATTGTCTTGAAAGTGGAGGAATGAGAGGAAGACGAGAGACTATTGTGTTATTGCTAGTCTTAGAATCTTTTTCAGTATAATTTACCATACAAGTATTGATAGTATTGTTATTCTCCTTTGGTCTATCTAGATCACAGCTATCTAAAGTATATATTAATTAAACATAACACATTTTTTACATATGTTAGAAGCTTCTTATTATCAAAAGATGCTGTAGTGGTCCTAGCCTAACAACAGCCTCATTTATCAGAATTCATTATTTTTTAATGTAGTATATACTAATGAAGTACAAAGCTGTACTTGAGAATGTAAGAAAAAGGTAGAGAGGCATGAAAACCAGGATGCTATTTTTCCTTCTTTGGGAATCTCATCACATTTGTGTGTACATTTTGTTTTCTTTGGCAAGTTTCAAGGGACACAGCACCAAATATTGTGCATTTTTTATGGAAAATAACTACAACAAAGAAGGGTCATTTAAATGTTCAGAAAAGTTGAAAGAGAAGCTTGATCCCCCATGGTCTGCCTCTGCATGCATTTGGTTGAATTCCCAGTCAGACTAGAACTGTTCCATTCAACATATGCAATTTTTCACCAGCCAAAGGATGAATGTCCTACTCAATATGGTACATATAGACTTAAGCTGACTGAAAAAAAACATGAGAAGAACTTACAGAAGAAAGGAAGAGATCCAATAAAAAGAGAAACATGTTAAATTATTATCTATCATCTCTCTAACCGAGAGGCCTGGTCAGTGTGAAATTGAAGATATTTTTATCTTTGAGAGAATTAGGTCAAGGAAAGTGTTAACCTTGAAGTCTGTTGTCTAGGTTAGCTGGAAAATGCTCAGTGTTTTAAGAGTGCCTTAAGAAGTGTTTCCAAATTGGCTTTGGAAGAATGTTTTTATGTTCTTTCTTGTCTATTTATGTTCTATTCAGGAACACAAACATTTGGATAGTTCCCAAATAGGCCACCGGAATTCTTGGACACTACCCAAAAGGCAAAAAGGATCAGATCCTCATCTGAGCTAGATCACTGCAACTTCACTGTTACTAATTCCTATTTGTTAAAATAATTTGGAGCCAATGATGTGAAAAGCATTAGGTAAGAAGTTATGGAAGAGTAAGTGCTAACAATGTGTGCTGGAGAGTATTGTATGCATATTTGCTGTGATGGTTTCCTACTGAAGAGTTCTGAACTTCCTCAAACTTTTCACCATCAAGAAGTTACCTTTCAAAGAAATCAGTGTTACCTGCCATGATGTAATACATAATCCTGGAAATTAGAGAGACACATCAATAAAACTGAGTATCTTGTTTTCTTTGTTTCACTGCAAAGTTCCAAAACAGCTGCAGTCAGGAATTAAGTGAATGAAGCTGTGGATAAGATGGTGGATAGTGTATTAGCTAAGTGTCTGGTCACTTGAATGTTCTTTCTAAGTAAATCTCCCTTTTCTCTGTGTAGAGTTTGTAATCAGAAGTGAGTGACTGTATGATTAAGAATTGAAATACTGTAAATTGGATGTATTTGTTTGCATTCTTACTTAAACGTTAGCTATAATGAAGAAAAGACCAGTCTTTCCTAGATGATACAAAGATACTCAGTTTAGAAAAGTGGTGAATGTAATAGTTGTGTTTTCTACAGTAGCAGTTGCCACAGTGTTGTCTTTAACATAGAGCTGGTAAGGCATCCCTTGTTAGAAGAAATGCATTTGTACAGGTTAGGAAGTGAGAAGAATAGATGAATAACAAATAAAGACTAAGAGTTTTGAGGGTTAAGGGTTTTTAGTTAAGTTAAAGGTTTTAAGTTAGTTGAGGGTTGTGGTGCCATGAGAAAAGTTTTCCTGTTTTATGTAGCAGAGAGTGAGACCTGAGAATTCTGCCAAATGGACCTCTGATGGCTTTTGTAAAAAAATAACTTGCAAAAAAAAGGGCCATCTTTTTCCAGTAGGTGAGGGTACGTGTGTGGGACTTCACAAGGAAGCTTGTGTGTGCTATGTTAGAAAGGCTACTGATAAGAAATTGGCATGATTTAGTAGTCTTCTGGCAGAGATACAGCTGGGCTTGGTGTAGCTAGAAGTGAGAATAAAGATATTTTACTTCAAGTTTTACAGACTTGGCTGCAAGGGGCAACTTGCCATCAAACAAAACAGAACAAAAGAATTATTGTTACCTTATTGATATTCCAATACTGTGCTATATTTCATATGCCTTTATTCACTAAGAAGTAAGGCAACTCTCTGAATATACACAGAAGTGGAAAACGCTGAACTGCAGTTTTTATAATTTGTCACAATATTTGGGTTGTAGCCCAACAGCTTTTCCATCTTGCTGGAAAATTCCCTCTTCGGTTCAAGAGCACAAATCGCAAAACTGACTTGTTAGAAGCGTACTTTGCTTATCTTCTGCACGAACAGTTATTCTTCCAGATATAAGCCAGAAGAGGTCTCTCATTTTGAGACACATATTTAGGATTTTGACAGAGGCAGTTTTCCAACAGCTCTATGAAATTAATAATTCTTTATGACAGAGTGTTTTACTGCTTGCTGTGTTCAATAGTCAGTTTCACCGTCACTTATGTCCTTTGCAGGGAAGGAAATTCGCCTCTGTACAACAGTATACTTTGAGTGTCACTGGCTTTCCTATTGTCTATTAAAAACATAATTGTGAGAAGCAGGTCAGACCTCAAGGAGTCCTTTTGAATTGAACCTATTTCAAGGAGGGAAGCCAGAGCTGTCAAAACTTTGACTTTCTAATTCCTGATGAGGAGTTAATTCGCTTGGCTAAATGATCTACTGGGAGTAGAAAAGAAACTCCACTTGCACAGCCTCTGATGTCAATCATTATGGGAGGCATCTG
This sequence comes from Colius striatus, assembly GCF_028858725.1. Taxonomy (NCBI): domain Eukaryota; kingdom Metazoa; phylum Chordata; class Aves; order Coliiformes; family Coliidae; genus Colius; species Colius striatus. The sequence continues at coordinate 11,082,928 of NC_084761.1, forward strand.
CATTTATATTGTCAATGCACAAACTTTCTTTACTTCTTGAAGCATGAAATCACCTTTCAGATGAAGAAGGAAATACAACCACCCATTCTCAAGAGATCTACTAGTTCTGTCTAAGGCTTCAGTTACACAGAGACATGTTTAAACACTGTATTATGCCTTCAACATCAACTACTCTCTTGGAAGTTGTCTGCTTTGCAAGCAAAAGGTACACTACTGTTTTTTAAGAGATGTATTACTACATCACATTATTTTAGGGCTTCTAATTCTCCATCTCTAAGCCAAAGGGAAGTTTACTACTAACTGATGCTGTCAGCAGTGTCCCACAACTTTTAGACCTGTGTACTTGTGATGCAGGAAAAGATGAAGAGCTTTGTATTTTAATAAAACTCTACAATCTGGAAGGGAAGGGATAGTTGGTAAACTGCAGCAGCAGAATGCCTGTTAATGCACTTTATATACAGTCCTTTACTGTCATTGGAATCATATGTTTCTTTGGCCTATTTTAGGGTGTTTCGTGCTAGGTCTTTATGATCTATGCTGACATTCCTTTTTTTGGTGGATTCACACAGACAGTTCTGTGGAATCTTGTTGAATTATTTCAGAACACAGTCAGCAAAATGAGACATACTCATACATTCAATTACAATATTTGGTCCAGAGATCATCAATTGTTTAGTAGGGCAATGGCTTGTTTCTTACTGATTTTGCTGATGCTCATGACAAAGTTCCTGTACATCACTTGAATAAGAAACTTCCTATTTAACCCTGAGTTTATATGCAAGAGTAGTTCTGACCCTAAAGAAGACAATATGCTTTGGATATATTTTTGAAAAGGTTAGCTGTTAGTTTCAAAGCTAATGAGAACACAAAATAGATGTGTTAACTTTCTAATTCTTTGAAGTACAGAACACTTTTCTTCACTCTAAATGTGCCAAT